>NW_027361887.1:600000-947646 GCF_039654945.1 Dendrobates tinctorius
CATTCATTATTCAATAGGGCCCAAACTATCAAAAAACAGCGGTTTCAATGAACACACATTTCTTGGAAGAATCATGCAGGACTGAAATTTTTGATGTTTTTCTACTCCTCTCATGAGCCCAAACAAGTTTCTAAAAGCATGAGTTTGCAACTACTTTACTTTTGGAGAAAATTCAAAACATTCATTATTCAATAGAGCCCAATAGCAAAAATCAGGTTTTGAATGAAGAATCACATTTCTTGGTAGAATCATGCAGGATTGAAATTTTTGATGGTTTTTTACTCCTCTCAACAGCCCAAACAAGTTTCTAAAAGGATGAGTTTGCAACTACTTTACTTTTGGAGAAAATTCAAAACATTCATTATTCAATAGAGCCCAATAGCAAAAATCAGGTTTTGAATGAAGAATCACATTTCTTGGTAGAATCATGCAGGATTGAAATTTTTGATGGTTTTTTACTCCTCTCAACAGCCCAAACAAGTTTCTAAAAGGATGAGTTTGCAACTACTTTACTTTTGGAGAAAATTCAAAACATTCATTATTCAATAGGGCCCAAACTATCAAAAACCAGCGGTTTCAATGAACACACATTTCTTGGTAGAATCATGCAGGACTGAAATTTTTGATGTTTTTCTACTCCTCTCATGAGCCCAAACAAGTCTCTAAAAGCATGAGTTTGCAACTACTTTACTTTTGGAGAAAATTCAAAACATTCATTATTCAATAGAGCCCAATAGCAAAAATCAGGTTTTGAATGAAGAATCACATTTCTTGGTAAAATCATGCAGGATTGAAATTTTTGATGGTTTTTTACTCCTCTCAACAGCCCAAACAAGTTTCTAAAAGGATGAGTTTGCAACTACTTTACTTTTGGAGAAAATTCAAAACATTCATTATTCAATAGGGCCCAAACTATCAAAAACCAGCGGTTTCAATGAACACACATTTCTTGGTAGAATCATGCAGGACTGAAATTTTTGATGTTTTTCTACTCCTCTCATGAGCCCAAACAAGTTTCTAAAAGCATGAGTTTGCAACTAGTTTACTTTTGGAGAACATTCAAAACATTCACTATTCAATAGAGCCCAATAGCAAAAATCAGGTTTTGAATGAAGAATCACATTTCTTGGTAAAATCATGCAGGATTGAAATTTTTGATGGTTTTTTACTCCTCTCAACAGCCCAAACAAGTTTCTAAAAGGATGAGTTTGCAACTACTTTACTTTTGGAGAAAATTCAAAACATTCATTATTCAATAGGGCCCAAACTATCAAAAACCAGCGGTTTCAATGAACACACATTTCTTGGTAGAATCATGCAGGACTGAAATTTTTGATGTTTTTCTACTCCTCTCATGAGCCCAAACAAGTCTCTAAAAGCATGAGTTTGCAACTACTTTACATTTGGAGAAAATTCAAAACATTCATTATTCAATAGAGCCCAATAGCAAAAATCAGGTTTTGAATGAAGAATCACATTTCTTGGTAGAATCATGCAGGATTGAAATTTTTGATGGTTTTTTACTCCTCTCAACAGCCCAAACAAGTTTCTAAAAGGATGAGTTTGCAACTACTTTACTTTTGGAGAAAATTCAAAACATTCATTATTCAATAGGGCCCAAACTATCAAAAACCAGCGGTTTGAATGAACACACATTTCTTGGTAGAATCATGCAGGACTGAAATTTTTGATGTTTTTCTACTCCTCTCATGAGCCCAAACAAGTCTCTAAAAGCATGAGTTTGCAACTACTTTACTTTTGGAGAAAATTCAAAACATTCACTTTTCAATAGAGCCCAATAGCAAAAATCAGGTTTTGAATGAAGAATCACATTTCTTGGTAGAATCATGCAGGATTGAAATTTTTGATGGTTTTTTACTCCTCTCAACAGCCCAAACAAGTTTCTAAAAGGATGAGTTTGCAACTACTTTACTTTTGGAGAAAATTCAAAACATTCATTATTCAATAGGGCCCAAACTATCAAAAACCAGCGGTTTCAATGAACACACATTTCTTGGTAGAATCATGCAGGACTGAAATTTTTGATGTTTTTCTACTCCTCTCATGAGCCCAAACAAGTCTCTAAAAGCATGAGTTTGCAACTACTTTACTTTTGGAGAAAATTCAAAACATTCATTATTCAATAGAGCCCAATAGCAAAAATCAGGTTTTGAATGAAGAATCACATTTCTTGGTAGAATCATGCAGGATTGAAATTTTTGATGGTTTTTTACTCCTCTCAACAGCCCAAACAAGTTTCTAAAAGGATGAGTTTGCAACTACTTTACTTTTGGAGAAAATTCAAAACATTCATTATTCAATAGGGCCCAAACTATCAAAAACCAGCGGTTTCAATGAACACACATTTCTTGGTAGAATCATGCAGGACTGAAATTTTTGATGTTTTTCTACTCCTCTCATGAGCCCAAACAAGTCTCTAAAAGCATGAGTTTGCAACTACTTTACTTTTGGAGAAAATTCAAAACATTCATTATTCAATAGAGCCCAATAGCAAAAATCAGGTTTTGAATGAAGAATCACATTTCTTGGTAGAAGCATGCAGGATTGAAATTTTTGATGGTTTTTTACTCCTCTCAACAGCCCAAACAAGTTTCTAAAAGGATGAGTTTGCAACTACTTTACTTTTGGAGAAAATTCAAAACATTCATTATTCAATAGGGCCCAAACTATCAAAAACCAGCGGTTTGAATGAACACACATTTCTTGGTAGAATCATGCAGGACTGAAATTTTTGATGTTTTTCTACTCCTCTCATGAGCCCAAACAAGTCTCTAAAAGCATGAGTTGCAACTACTTTACTTTTGGAGAAAATTCAAAACATTCATTATTCAATAGAGCCCAATAGCAAAAATCAGGTTTTGAATGAAGAATCACATTTCTTGGTAGAATCATTCAGGATTGAAATTTTTGATGGTTTTTTACTCCTCTCTACAGCCCAAACAAGTTTCTAAAAGGATGAGTTTGCAACTACTTTACTTTTGGAGAAAATTCAAAACATTCATTATTCAATAGGGCCCAAACTATCAAAAACCAGCGGTTTGAATGAACACACATTTCTTGGTAGAATCATGCAGGACTGAAATTTTTGATGTTTTTCTACTCCTCTCATGAGCCCAAACAAGTCTCTAAAAGCATGAGTTTGCAACTACTTTACTTTTGGAGAAAATTCAAAACATTCATTATTCAATAGAGCCCAATAGCAAAAATCAGGTTTTGAATGAAGAATCACATTTCTTGGTAGAAGCATGCAGGATTGAAATTTTTGATGGTTTTTTACTCCTCTCAACAGCCCAAACAAGTTTCTAAAAGGATGAGTTTGCAACTACTTTACTTTTGGAGAAAATTCAAAACATTCATTATTCAATAGGGCCCAAACTATCAAAAACCAGCGGTTTCAATGAACACACATTTCTTGGTAGAATCATGCAGGACTGAAATTTTTGATGTTTTTCTACTCCTCTCATGAGCCCAAACAAGTCTCTAAAAGCATGAGTTTGCAACTACTTTACTTTTGGAGAAAATTCAAAACATTCATTATTCAATAGAGCCCAATAGCAAAAATCAGGTTTTGAATGAAGAATCACATTTCTTGGTAGAATCATTCAGGATTGAAATTTTTGATGGTTTTTTACTCCTCTCTACAGCCCAAACAAGTTTCTAAAAGGATGAGTTTGCAACTACTTTACTTTTGGAGAAAATTCAAAACATTCATTATTCAATAGGGCCCAAACTATCAAAAACCAGCGGTTTCAATGAACACACATTTCTTGGTAGAATCATGCAGGACTGAAATTTTTGATGTTTTTCTACTCCTCTCATGAGCCCAAACAAGTCTCTAAAAGCATGAGTTTGCAACTACTTTACTTTTGGAGAAAATTCAAAACATTCACTTTTCAATAGAGCCCAATAGCAAAAATCAGGTTTTGAATGAAGAATCACATTTCTTGGTAGAATCATGCAGGATTGAAATTTTTGATGGTTTTTTACTCCTCTCAACAGCCCAAACAAGTTTCTAAAAGGATGAGTTTGCAACTACTTTACTTTTGGAGAAAATTCAAAACATTCATTATTCAATAGGGCCCAAACTATCAAAAACCAGCGGTTTCAATGAACACACATTTCTTGGTAGAATCATGCAGGACTGAAATTTTTGATGTTTTTCTACTCCTCTCATGAGCCCAAACAAGTCTCTAAAAGCATGAGTTTGCAACTACTTTACTTTTGGAGAAAATTCAAAACATTCATTATTCAATAGAGCCCAATAGCAAAAATCAGGTTTTGAATGAAGAATCACATTTCTTGGTAGAATCATGCAGGATTGAAATTTTTGATGGTTTTTTACTCCTCTCAACAGCCCAAACAAGTTTCTAAAAGGATGAGTTTGCAACTACTTTACTTTTGGAGAAAATTCAAAACATTCATTATTCAATAGGGCCCAAACTATCAAAAACCAGCGGTTTGAATGAACACACATTTCTTGGTAGAATCATGCAGGACTGAAATTTTTGATGTTTTTCTACTCCTCTCATGAGCCCAAACAAGTCTCTAAAAGCATGAGTTTGCAACTACTTTACTTTTGGAGAAAATTCAAAACATTCATTATTCAATAGAGCCCAATAGCAAAAATCAGGTTTTGAATGAAGAATCACATTTCTTGGTAGAAGCATGCAGGATTGAAATTTTTGATGGTTTTTTACTCCTCTCAACAGCCCAAACAAGTTTCTAAAAGGATGAGTTTGCAACTACTTTACTTTTGGAGAAAATTCAAAACATTCATTATTCAATAGGGCCCAAACTATCAAAAACCAGCGGTTTCAATGAACACACATTTCTTGGTAGAATCATGCAGGACTGAAATTTTTGATGTTTTTCTACTCCTCTCATGAGCCCAAACAAGTCTCTAAAAGCATGAGTTTGCAACTACTTTACTTTTGGAGAAAATTCAAAACATTCATTATTCAATAGAGCCCAATAGCAAAAATCAGGTTTTGAATGAAGAATCACATTTCTTGGTAGAATCATTCAGGATTGAAATTTTTGATGGTTTTTTACTCCTCTCTACAGCCCAAACAAGTTTCTAAAAGGATGAGTTTGCAACTGCTTTACTTTTGGAGAAAATTCAAAACATTCATTATTCAATAGGGCCCAAACTATCAAAAACCAGCGGTTTGAATGAACACACATTTCTTGGTAGAATCATGCAGGACTCAAATTTTTGATGTTTTTCTACTCCTCTCATGAGCCCAAACAAGTTTCTAAAAGCATGAGTTTGCAACTACTTTACTTTTGGAGAAAATTCAAAACATTCATTATTCAATAGAGCCCAATAGCAAAAATCAGGTTTTGAATGAAGAATCACATTTCTTGGTAGAATCATGCAGGATTGAAATTTTTGATGGTTTTTTACTCCTCTCAACAGCCCAAACAAGTTTCTAAAAGGATGAGTTTGCAACTACTTTACTTTTGGAGAAAATTCAAAACATTCATTATTCAATAGAGCCCAATAGCAAAAATCAGGTTTTGAATGAAGAATCACATTTCTTGGTAGAATCATGCAGGATTGAAATTTTTGATGGTTTTTTACTCCTCTCAACAGCCCAAACAAGTTTCTAAAAGGATGAGTTTGCAACTACTTTACTTTTGGAGAAAATTCAAAACATTCATTATTCAATAGAGCCCAATAGCAAAAATCAGGTTTTGAATGAAGAATCACATTTCTTGGTAGAATCATGCAGGATTGAAATTTTTGATGGTTTTTTACTCCTCTCAACAGCCCAAACAAGTTTCTAAAAGGATGAGTTTGCAACTACTTTACTTTTGGAGAAAATTCAAAACATTCATTATTCAATAGGGCCCAAACTATCAAAAACCAGCGGTTTCAATGAACACACATTTCTTGGTAGAATCATGCAGGACTGAAATTTTTGATGTTTTTCTACTCCTCTCATGAGCCCAAACAAGTCTCTAAAAGCATGAGTTTGCAACTACTTTACTTTTGGAGAAAATTCAAAACATTCATTATTCAATAGAGCCCAATAGCAAAAATCAGGTTTTGAATGAAGAATCACATTTCTTGGTAAAATCATGCAGGATTGAAATTTTGATGGTTTTTACTCCTCTCAACAGCCCAAACAAGTTTCTAAAAGGATGAGTTTGCAACTACTTTACTTTTGGAGAAAATTCAAAACATTCATTATTCAATAGGGCCCAAACTATCAAAAACCAGCGGTTTCAATGAACACACATTTCTTGATAGAATCATGCAGGACTGAAATTTTTGATGTTTTTCTACTCCTCTCATGAGCCCAAACAAGTTTCTAAAAGCATGAGTTTGCAACTAGTTTACTTTTGGAGAACATTCAAAACATTCACTATTCAATAGAGCCCAATAGCAAAAATCAGGTTTTGAATGAAGAATCACATTTCTTGGTAAAATCATGCAGGATTGAAATTTTTGATGGTTTTTTACTCCTCTCAACAGCCCAAACAAGTTTCTAAAAGGATGAGTTTGCAACTACTTTACTTTTGGAGAAAATTCAAAACATTCATTATTCAATAGGGCCCAAACTATCAAAAACCAGCGGTTTGAATGAACACACATTTCTTGGTAGAATCATGCAGGACTGAAATTTTTGATGTTTTTCTACTCCTCTCATGAGCCCAAACAAGTCTCTAAAAGCATGAGTTTGCACCTACTTTACTTTTGGAGAAAATTCAAAACATTCACTTTTCAATAGAGCCCAATAGCAAAAATCAGGTTTTGAATGAAGAATCACATTTCTTGGTAGAATCATGCAGGATTGAAATTTTTGATGGTTTTTTACTCCTCTCAACAGCCCAAACAAGTTTCTAAAAGGATGAGTTTGCAACTACTTTACTTTTGGAGAAAATTCAAAACATTCATTATTCAATAGGGCCCAAACTATCAAAAACCAGCGGTTTCAATGAACACACATTTCTTGGTAGAATCATGCAGGACTGAAATTTTTGATGTTTTTCTACTCCTCTCATGAGCCCAAACAAGTCTCTAAAAGCATGAGTTTGCAACTACTTTACTTTTGGAGAAAATTCAAAACATTCATTATTCAATAGAGCCCAATAGCAAAAATCAGGTTTTGAATGAAGAATCACATTTCTTGGTAGAATCATGCAGGATTGAAATTTTTGATGGTTTTTTACTCCTCTCAACAGCCCAAACAAGTTTCTAAAAGGATGAGTTTGCAACTACTTTACTTTTGGAGAAAATTCAAAACATTCATTATTCAATAGGGCCCAAACTATCAAAAAACAGCGGTTTCAATGAACACACATTTCTTGGTAGAATCATGCAGGACTGAAATTTTTGATGTTTTTCTACTCCTCTCATGAGCCCAAACAAGTCTCTAAAAGCATGAGTTTGCAACTACTTTACTTTTGGAGAAAATTCAAAACATTCACTTTTCAATAGAGCCCAATAGCAAAAATCAGGTTTTGAATGAAGAATCACATTTCTTGGTAGAATCATGCAGGATTGAAATTTTTGATGGTTTTTTACTCCTCTCAACAGCCCAAACAAGTTTCTAAAAGGATGAGTTTGCAACTACTTTACTTTTGGAGAAAATTCAAAACATTCATTATTCAATAGGGCCCAAACTATCAAAAACCAGCGGTTTGAATGAATACACATTTCTTGGTAGAATCATGCAGGACTGAAATTTTTGATGTTTTTCTACTCCTCTCATGAGCCCAAACAAGTCTCTAAAAGCATGAGTTTGCAACTACTTTACTTTTGGAGAAAATTCAAAACATTCACTTTTCAATAGAGCCCAATAGCAAAAATCAGGTTTTGAATGAAGAATCACATTTCTTGGTAGAATCATGCAGGATTGAAATTTTTGATGGTTTTTTACTCCTCTCAACAGCCCAAACAAGTTTCTAAAAGGATGAGTTTGCAACTACTTTACTTTTGGAGAAAATTCAAAACATTCATTATTCAATAGGGCCCAAACTATCAAAAACCAGCGGTTTCAATGAACACACATTTCTTGGTAGAATCATGCAGGACTGAAATTTTTGATGTTTTTCTACTCCTCTCATGAGCCCAAACAAGTCTCTAAAAGCATGAGTTTGCAACTACTTTACTTTTGGAGAAAATTCAAAACATTCATTATTCAATAGAGCCCAATAGCAAAAATCAGGTTTTGAATGAAGAATCACATTTCTTGGTAGAATCATGCAGGATTGAAATTTTTGATGGTTTTTTACTCCTCTCAACAGCCCAAACAAGTTTCTAAAAGGATGAGTTTGCAACTACTTTACTTTTGGAGAAAATTCAAAACATTCATTATTCAATAGGGCCCAAACTATCAAAAACCAGCGGTTTCAATGAACACACATTTCTTGGTAGAATCATGCAGGACTGAAATTTTTGATGTTTTTCTACTCCTCTCATGAGCCCAAACAAGTCTCTAAAAGCATGAGTTTGCAACTACTTTACTTTTGGAGAAAATTCAAAACATTCACTTTTCAATAGAGCCCAATAGCAAAAATCAGGTTTTGAATGAAGAATCACATTTCTTGGTAGAATCATGCAGGATTGAAATTTTTGATGGTTTTTTACTCCTCTCAACAGCCCAAACAAGTTTCTAAAAGGATGAGTTTGCAACTACTTTACTTTTGGAGAAAATTCAAAACATTCATTATTCAATAGGGCCCAAACTATCAAAAACCAGCGGTTTCAATGAACACACATTTCTTGGTAGAATCATGCAGGACTGAAATTTTTGATGTTTTTCTACTCCTCTCATGAGCCCAAACAAGTCTCTAAAAGCATGAGTTTGCAACTACTTTACTTTTGGAGAAAATTCAAAACATTCATTATTCAATAGAGCCCAATAGCAAAAATCAGGTTTTGAATGAAGAATCACATTTCTTGGTAGAAGCATGCAGGATTGAAATTTTTGATGGTTTTTTACTCCTCTCAACAGCCCAAACAAGTTTCTAAAAGGATGAGTTTGCAACTACTTTACTTTTGGAGAAAATTCAAAACATTCATTATTCAATAGGGCCCAAACTATCAAAAACCAGCGGTTTCAATGAACACACATTTCTTGGTAGAATCATGCAGGACTGAAATTTTTGATGTTTTTCTACTCCTCTCATGAGCCCAAACAAGTCTCTAAAAGCATGAGTTTGCAACTAGTTTACTTTTGGAGAACATTCACTATTCAATAGAGCCCAATAGCAAAAATCAGGTTTTGAATGAAGAATCACATTTCTTGGTAAAATCATGCAGGATTGAAATTTTTGATGGTTTTTTACTCCTCTCAACAGCCCAAACAAGTTTCTAAAAGGATGAGTTTGCAACTACTTTACTTTTGGAGAAAATTCAAAACATTCATTATTCAATAGGGCCCAAACTATCAAAAACCAGCGGTTTCAATGAACACACATTTCTTGGTAGAATCATGCAGGACTGAAATTTTTGATGTTTTTCTACTCCTCTCATGAGCCCAAACAAGTCTCTAAAAGCATGAGTTTGCAACTACTTTACTTTTGGAGAAAATTCAAAACATTCATTATTCAATAGAGCCCAATAGCAAAAATCAGGTTTTGAATGAAGAATCACATTTCTTGGTAAAATCATGCAGGATTGAAATTTTTGATGGTTTTTTACTCCTCTCAACAGCCCAAACAAGTTTCTAAAAGGATGAGTTTGCAACTACTTTACTTTTGGAGAAAATTCAAAACATTCATTATTCAATAGGGCCCAAACTATCAAAAACCAGCGGTTTCAATGAACACACATTTCTTGGTAGAATCATGCAGGACTGAAATTTTTGATGTTTTTCTACTCCTCTCATGAGCCCAAACAAGTTTCTAAAAGCATGAGTTTGCAACTAGTTTACTTTTGGAGAACATTCAAAACATTCACTATTCAATAGAGCCCAATAGCAAAAATCAGGTTTTGAATGAAGAATCACATTTCTTGGTAAAATCATGCAGGATTGAAATTTTTGATGGTTTTTTACTCCTCTCAACAGCCCAAACAAGTTTCTAAAAGGATGAGTTTGCAACTACTTTACTTTTGGAGAAAATTCAAAACATTCATTATTCAATAGGGCCCAAACTATCAAAAACCAGCGGTTTCAATGAACACACATTTCTTGGTAGAATCATGCAGGACTGAAAATTTTGATGTTTTTCTACTCCTCTCATGAGCCCAAACAAGTCTCTAAAAGCATGAGTTTGCAACTACTTTACATTTGGAGAAAATTCAAAACATTCATTATTCAATAGAGCCCAATAGCAAAAATCAGGTTTTGAATGAAGAATCACATTTCTTGGTAGAATCATGCAGGATTGAAATTTTTGATGGTTTTTTACTCCTCTCAACAGCCCAAACAAGTTTCTAAAAGGATGAGTTTGCAACTACTTTACTTTTGGAGAAAATTCAAAACATTCATTATTCAATAGGGCCCAAACTATCAAAAACCAGCGGTTTGAATGAACACACATTTCTTGGTAGAATCATGCAGGACTGAAATTTTTGATGTTTTTCTACTCCTCTCATGAGCCCAAACAAGTCTCTAAAAGCATGAGTTTGCAACTACTTTACTTTTGGAGAAAATTCAAAACATTCACTTTTCAATAGAGCCCAATAGCAAAAATCAGGTTTTGAATGAAGAATCACATTTCTTGGTAGAATCATGCAGGATTGAAATTTTTGATGGTTTTTTACTCCTCTCAACAGCCCAAACAAGTTTCTAAAAGGATGAGTTTGCAACTACTTTACTTTTGGAGAAAATTCAAAACATTCATTATTCAATAGGGCCCAAACTATCAAAAACCAGCGGTTTCAATGAACACACATTTCTTGGTAGAATCATGCAGGACTGAAATTTTTGATGTTTTTCTACTCCTCTCATGAGCCCAAACAAGTCTCTAAAAGCATGAGTTTGCAACTACTTTACTTTTGGAGAAAATTCAAAACATTCATTATTCAATAGAGCCCAATAGCAAAAATCAGGTTTTGAATGAAGAATCACATTTCTTGGTAGAATCATGCAGGATTGAAATTTTTGATGGTTTTTTACTCCTCTCAACAGCCCAAACAAGTTTCTAAAAGGATGAGTTTGCAACTACTTTACTTTTGGAGAAAATTCAAAACATTCATTATTCAATAGGGCCCAAACTATCAAAAACCAGCGGTTTCAATGAACACACATTTCTTGGTAGAATCATGCAGGACTGAAATTTTTGATGTTTTTCTACTCCTCTCATGAGCCCAAACAAGTCTCTAAAAGCATGAGTTTGCAACTACTTTACTTTTGGAGAAAATTCAAAACATTCATTATTCAATAGAGCCCAATAGCAAAAATCAGGTTTTGAATGAAGAATCACATTTCTTGGTAGAATCATGCAGGATTGAAATTTTTGATGGTTTTTTACTCCTCTCAACAGCCCAAACAAGTTTCTAAAAGGATGAGTTTGCAACTACTTTACTTTTGGAGAAAATTCAAAACATTCATTATTCAATAGGGCCCAAACTATCAAAAAACAGCGGTTTCAATGAACACACATTTCTTGGAAGAATCATGCAGGACTGAAATTTTTGATGTTTTTCTACTCCTCTCATGAGCCCAAACAAGTTTCTAAAAGCATGAGTTTGCAACTACTTTACTTTTGGAGAAAATTCAAAACATTCATTATTCAATAGAGCCCAATAGCAAAAATCAGGTTTTGAATGAAGAATCACATTTCTTGGTAGAATCATGCAGGATTGAAATTTTTGATGGTTTTTTACTCCTCTCAACAGCCCAAACAAGTTTCTAAAAGGATGAGTTTGCAACTACTTTACTTTTGGAGAAAATTCAAAACATTCATTATTCAATAGAGCCCAATAGCAAAAATCAGGTTTTGAATGAAGAATCACATTTCTTGGTAGAATCATGCAGGATTGAAATTTTTGATGGTTTTTTACTCCTCTCAACAGCCCAAACAAGTTTCTAAAAGGATGAGTTTGCAACTACTTTACTTTTGGAGAAAATTCAAAACATTCATTATTCAATAGAGCCCAATAGCAAAAATCAGGTTTTGAATGAAGAATCACATTTCTTGGTAAAATCATGCAGGATTGAAATTTTTGATGGTTTTTTACTCCTCTCAACAGCCCAAACAAGTTTCTAAAAGGATGAGTTTGCAACTACTTTACTTTTGGAGAAAATTCAAAACATTCATTATTCAATAGGGCCCAAACTATCAAAAACCAGCGGTTTGAATGAACACACATTTCTTGGTAGAATCATGCAGGACTGAAATTTTTGATGCTTTTCTACTCCTCTCATGAGCCCAAACAAGTCTCTAAAAGCATGAGTTTGCAACTACTTTACTTTTGGAGAAAATTCAAAACATTCACTTTTCAATAGAGCCCAATAGCAAAAATCAGGTTTTGAATGAAGAATCACATTTCTTGGTAGAATCATGCAGGATTGAAATTTTTGATGGTTTTTTACTCCTCTCAACAGCCCAAACAAGTTTCTAAAAGGATGAGTTTGCAACTACTTTACTTTTGGAGAAAATTCAAAACATTCATTATTCAATAGGGCCCAAACTATCAAAAACCAGCGGTTTCAATGAACACACATTTCTTGGTAGAATCATGCAGGACTGAAATTTTTGATGTTTTTCTACTCCTCTCATGAGCCCAAACAAGTCTCTAAAAGCATGAGTTTGCAACTACTTTACATTTGGAGAAAATTCAAAACATTCATTATTCAATAGAGCCCAATAGCAAAAATCAGGTTTTGAATGAAGAATCACATTTCTTGGTAGAATCATGCAGGATTGAAATTTTTGATGGTTTTTTACTCCTCTCAACAGCCCAAACAAGTTTCTAAAAGGATGAGTTTGCAACTACTTTACTTTTGGAGAAAATTCAAAACATTCATTATTCAATAGGGCCCAAACTATCAAAAACCAGCGGTTTGAATGAACACACATTTCTTGGTAGAATCATGCAGGACTGAAATTTTTGATGCTTTTCTACTCCTCTCATGAGCCCAAACAAGTCTCTAAAAGCATGAGTTTGCAACTACTTTACTTTTGGAGAAAATTCAAAACATTCACTTTTCAATAGAGCCCAATAGCAAAAATCAGGTTTTGAATGAAGAATCACATTTCTTGGTAGAATCATGCAGGATTGAAATTTTTGATGGTTTTTTACTCCTCTCAACAGCCCAAACAAGTTTCTAAAAGGATGAGTTTGCAACTACTTTACTTTTGGAGAAAATTCAAAACATTCATTATTCAATAGGGCCCAAACTATCAAAAACCAGCGGTTTCAATGAACACACATTTCTTGGTAGAATCATGCAGGACTGAAATTTTTGATGTTTTTCTACTCCTCTCATGAGCGCAAACAAGTCTCTAAAAGCATGAGTTTGCAACTACTTTACTTTTGGAGAAAATTCAAAACATTCATTATTCAATAGAGCCCAATAGCAAAAATCAGGTTTTGAATGAAGAATCACATTTCTTGGTAGAATCATGCAGGATTGAAATTTTTGATGGTTTTTTACTCCTCTCAACAGCCCAAACAAGTTTCTAAAAGGATGAGTTTGCAACTACTTTACTTTTGGAGAAAATTCAAAACATTCATTATTCAATAGGGCCCAAACTATCAAAAACCAGCGGTTTCAATGAACACACATTTCTTGGTAGAATCATGCAGGACTGAAATTTTTGATGTTTTTCTACTCCTCTCATGAGCCCAAACAAGTCTCTAAAAGCATGAGTTTGCAACTACTTTACTTTTGGAGAAAATTCAAAACATTCACTTTTCAATAGAGCCCAATAGCAAAAATCAGGTTTTGAATGAAGAATCACATTTCTTGGTAGAATCATGCAGGATTGAAATTTTTGATGGTTTTTTACTCCTCTCAACAGCCCAAACAAGTTTCTAAAAGGATGAGTTTGCAACTACTTTACTTTTGGAGAAAATTCAAAACATTCATTATTCAATAGGGCCCAAACTATCAAAAACCAGCGGTTTCAATGAACACACATTTCTTGGTAGAATCATGCAGGACTGAAATTTTTGATGTTTTTCTACTCCTCTCATGAGCCCAAACAAGTCACTAAAAGCATGAGTTTGCAACTACTTTACTTTTGGAGAAAATTCAAAACATTCATTATTCAATAGAGCCCAATAGCAAAAATCAGGTTTTGAATGAAGAATCACATTTCTTGGTAGAAGCATGCAGGATTGAAATTTTTGATGGTTTTTTACTCCTCTCAACAGCCCAAACAAGTTTCTAAAAGGATGAGTTTGCAACTACTTTACTTTTGGAGAAAATTCAAAACATTCATTATTCAATAGGGCCCAAACTATCAAAAACCAGCGGTTTCAATGAACACACATTTCTTGGTAGAATCATGCAGGACTGAAATTTTTGATGTTTTTCTACTCCTCTCATGAGCCCAAACAAGTCTCTAAAAGCATGAGTTTGCAACTACTTTACTTTTGGAGAAAATTCAAAACATTCATTATTCAATAGAGCCCAATAGCAAAAATCAGGTTTTGAATGAAGAATCACATTTCTTGGTAGAATCATGCAGGATTGAAATTTTTGATGGTTTTTTACTCCTCTCAACAGCCCAAACAAGTTTCTAAAAGGATGAGTTTGCAACTACTTTACTTTTGGAGAAAATTCAAAACATTCATTATTCAATAGGGCCCAAACTATCAAAAACCAGCGGTTTCAATGAACACACATTTCTTGGTAGAATCATGCAGGACTGAAATTTTTGATGTTTTTCTACTCCTCTCATGAGCCCAAACAAGTCTCTAAAAGCATGAGTTTGCAACTAGTTTACTTTTGGAGAACATTCAAAACATTCACTATTCAATAGAGCCCAATAGCAAAAATCAGGTTTTGAATGAAGAATCACATTTCTTGGTAAAATCATGCAGGATTGAAATTTTTGATGGTTTTTTACTCCTCTCAACAGCCCAAACAAGTTTCTAAAAGGATGAGTTTGCAACTACTTTACTTTTGGAGAAAATTCAAAACATTCATTATTCAATAGGGCCCAAACTATCAAAAACCAGCGGTTTCAATGAACACACATTTCTTGGTAGAATCATGCAGGACTGAAATTTTTGATGTTTTTCTACTCCTCTCATGAGCCCAAACAAGTCTCTAAAAGCATGAGTTTGCAACTACTTTACTTTTGGAGAAAATTCAAAACATTCATTATTCAATAGAGCCCAATAGCAAAAATCAGGTTTTGAATGAAGAATCACATTTCTTGGTAAAATCATGCAGGATTGAAATTTTTGATGGTTTTTTACTCCTCTCAACAGCCCAAACAAGTTTCTAAAAGGATGAGTTTGCAACTACTTTACTTTTGGAGAAAATTCAAAACATTCATTATTCAATAGGGCCCAAACTATCAAAAACCAGCGGTTTCAATGAACACACATTTCTTGGTAGAATCATGCAGGACTGAAATTTTTGATGTTTTTCTACTCCTCTCATGAGCCCAAACAAGTTTCTAAAAGCATGAGTTTGCAACTAGTTTACTTTTGGAGAACATTCAAAACATTCACTATTCAATAGAGCCCAATAGCAAAAATCAGGTTTTGAATGAAGAATCACATTTCTTGGTAAAATCATGCAGGATTGAAATTTTTGATGGTTTTTTACTCCTCTCAACAGCCCAAACAAGTTTCTAAAAGGATGAGTTTGCAACTACTTTACTTTTGGAGAAAATTCAAAACATTCATTATTCAATAGGGCCCAAACTATCAAAAACCAGCGGTTTCAATGAACACACATTTCTTGGTAGAATCATGCAGGACTGAAATTTTTGATGTTTTTCTACTCCTCTCATGAGCCCAAACAAGTCTCTAAAAGCATGAGTTTGCAACTACTTTACATTTGGAGAAAATTCAAAACATTCATTATTCAATAGAGCCCAATAGCAAAAATCAGGTTTTGAATGAAGAATCACATTTCTTGGTAGAATCATGCAGGATTGAAATTTTTGATGGTTTTTTACTCCTCTCAACAGCCCAAACAAGTTTCTAAAAGGATGAGTTTGCAACTACTTTACTTTTGGAGAAAATTCAAAACATTCATTATTCAATAGGGCCCAAACTATCAAAAACCAGCGGTTTGAATGAACACACATTTCTTGGTAGAATCATGCAGGACTGAAATTTTTGATGTTTTTCTACTCCTCTCATGAGCCCAAACAAGTCTCTAAAAGCATGAGTTTGCAACTACTTTACTTTTGGAGAAAATTCAAAACATTCACTTTTCAATAGAGCCCAATAGCAAAAATCAGGTTTTGAATGAAGAATCACATTTCTTGGTAGAATCATGCAGGATTGAAATTTTTGATGGTTTTTTACTCCTCTCAACAGCCCAAACAAGTTTCTAAAAGGATGAGTTTGCAACTACTTTACTTTTGGAGAAAATTCAAAACATTCATTATTCAATAGGGCCCAAACTATCAAAAACCAGCGGTTTCAATGAACACACATTTCTTGGTAGAATCATGCAGGACTGAAATTTTTGATGTTTTTCTACTCCTCTCATGAGCCCAAACAAGTCTCTAAAAGCATGAGTTTGCAACTACTTTACTTTTGGAGAAAATTCAAAACATTCATTATTCAATAGAGCCCAATAGCAAAAATCAGGTTTTGAATGAAGAATCACATTTCTTGGTAGAATCATGCAGGATTGAAATTTTTGATGGTTTTTTACTCCTCTCAACAGCCCAAACAAGTTTCTAAAAGGATGAGTTTGCAACTACTTTACTTTTGGAGAAAATTCAAAACATTCATGATTCAATAGGGCCCAAACTATCAAAAACCAGCGGTTTCAATGAACACACATTTCTTGGTAGAATCATGCAGGACTGAAATTTTTGATGTTTTTCTACTCCTCTCATGAGCCCAAACAAGTCTCTAAAAGCATGAGTTTGCAACTACTTTACTTTTGGAGAAAATTCAAAACATTCATTATTCAATAGAGCCCAATAGCAAAAATCAGGTTTTGAATGAAGAATCACATTTCTTGGTAGAATCATGCAGGATTGAAATTTTTGATGGTTTTTTACTCCTCTCAACAGCCCAAACAAGTTTCTAAAAGGATGAGTTTGCAACTACTTTACTTTTGGAGAAAATTCAAAACATTCATTATTCAATAGGGCCCAAACTATCAAAAAACAGCGGTTTCAATGAACACACATTTCTTGGAAGAATCATGCAGGACTGAAATTTTTGATGTTTTTCTACTCCTCTCATGAGCCCAAACAAGTTTCTAAAAGCATGAGTTTGCAACTACTTTACTTTTGGAGAAAATTCAAAACATTCATTATTCAATAGAGCCCAATAGCAAAAATCAGGTTTTGAATGAAGAATCACATTTCTTGGTAGAATCATGCAGGATTGAAATTTTTGATGGTTTTTTACTCCTCTCAACAGCCCAAACAAGTTTCTAAAAGGATGAGTTTGCAACTACTTTACTTTTGGAGAAAATTCAAAACATTCATTATTCAATAGAGCCCAATAGCAAAAATCAGGTTTTGAATGAAGATTCACATTTCTTGGTAGAATCATGCAGGATTGAAATTTTTGATGGTTTTTTACTCCTCTCAACAGCCCAAACAAGTTTCTAAAAGGATGAGTTTGCAACTACTTTACTTTTGGAGAAAATTCAAAACATTCATTATTCAATAGGGCCCAAACTATCAAAAACCAGCGGTTTCAATGAACACACATTTCTTGGTAGAATCATGCAGGACTGAAATTTTTGATGTTTTTCTACTCCTCTCATGAGCCCAAACAAGTCTCTAAAAGCATGAGTTTGCAACTACTTTACTTTTGGAGAAAATTCAAAACATTCATTATTCAATAGAGCCCAATAGCAAAAATCAGGTTTTGAATGAAGAATCACATTTCTTGGTAAAATCATGCAGGATTGAAATTTTTGATGGTTTTTTACTCCTCTCAACAGCCCAAACAAGTTTCTAAAAGGATGAGTTTGCAACTACTTTACTTTTGGAGAAAATTCAAAACATTCATTATTCAATAGGGCCCAAACTATCAAAAACCAGCGGTTTCAATGAACACACATTTCTTGGTAGAATCATGCAGGACTGAAATTTTTGATGTTTTTCTACTCCTCTCATGAGCCCAAACAAGTTTCTAAAAGCATGAGTTTGCAACTAGTTTACTTTTGGAGAACATTCAAAACATTCACTATTCAATAGAGCCCAATAGCAAAAATCAGGTTTTGAATGAAGAATCACATTTCTTGGTAAAATCATGCAGGATTGAAATTTTTGATGGTTTTTTACTCCTCTCAACAGCCCAAACAAGTTTCTAAAAGGATGAGTTTGCAACTACTTTACTTTTGGAGAAAATTCAAAACATTCATTATTCAATAGGGCCCAAACTATCAAAAACCAGCGGTTTCAATGAACACACATTTCTTGGTAGAATCATGCAGGACTGAAATTTTTGATGTTTTTCTACTCCTCTCATGAGCCCAAACAAGTCTCTAAAAGCATGAGTTTGCAACTACTTTACATTTGGAGAAAATTCAAAACATTCATTATTCAATAGAGCCCAATAGCAAAAATCAGGTTTTGAATGAAGAATCACATTTCTTGGTAGAATCATGCAGGATTGAAATTTTTGATGGTTTTTTACTCCTCTCAACAGCCCAAACAAGTTTCTAAAAGGATGAGTTTGCAACTACTTTACTTTTGGAGAAAATTCAAAACATTCATTATTCAATAGGGCCCAAACTATCAAAAACCAGCGGTTTGAATGAACACACATTTCTTGGTAGAATCATGCAGGACTGAAATTTTTGATGCTTTTCTACTCCTCTCATGAGCCCAAACAAGTCTCTAAAAGCATGAGTTTGCAACTACTTTACTTTTGGAGAAAATTCAAAACATTCACTTTTCAATAGAGCCCAATAGCAAAAATCAGGTTTTGAATGAAGAATCACATTTCTTGGTAGAATCATGCAGGATTGAAATTTTTGATGGTTTTTTACTCCTCTCAACAGCCCAAACAAGTTTCTAAAAGGATGAGTTTGCAACTACTTTACTTTTGGAGAAAATTCAAAACATTCATTATTCAATAGGGCCCAAACTATCAAAAACCAGCGGTTTCAATGAACACACATTTCTTGGTAGAATCATGCAGGACTGAAATTTTTGATGTTTTTCTACTCCTCTCATGAGCCCAAACAAGTCTCTAAAAGCATGAGTTTGCAACTACTTTACATTTGGAGAAAATTCAAAACATTCATTATTCAATAGAGCCCAATAGCAAAAATCAGGTTTTGAATGAAGAATCACATTTCTTGGTAGAATCATGCAGGATTGAAATTTTTGATGGTTTTTTACTCCTCTCAACAGCCCAAACAAGTTTCTAAAAGGATGAGTTTGCAACTACTTTACTTTTGGAGAAAATTCAAAACATTCATTATTCAATAGGGCCCAAACTATCAAAAACCAGCGGTTTGAATGAACACACATTTCTTGGTAGAATCATGCAGGACTGAAATTTTTGATGCTTTTCTACTCCTCTCATGAGCCCAAACAAGTCTCTAAAAGCATGAGTTTGCAACTACTTTACTTTTGGAGAAAATTCAAAACATTCACTTTTCAATAGAGCCCAATAGCAAAAATCAGGTTTTGAATGAAGAATCACATTTCTTGGTAGAATCATGCAGGATTGAAATTTTTGATGGTTTTTTACTCCTCTCAACAGCCCAAACAAGTTTCTAAAAGGATGAGTTTGCAACTACTTTACTTTTGGAGAAAATTCAAAACATTCATTATTCAATAGGGCCCAAACTATCAAAAACCAGCGGTTTCAATGAACACACATTTCTTGGTAGAATCATGCAGGACTGAAATTTTTGATGTTTTTCTACTCCTCTCATGAGCGCAAACAAGTCTCTAAAAGCATGAGTTTGCAACTACTTTACTTTTGGAGAAAATTCAAAACATTCATTATTCAATAGAGCCCAATAGCAAAAATCAGGTTTTGAATGAAGAATCACATTTCTTGGTAGAATCATGCAGGATTGAAATTTTTGATGGTTTTTTACTCCTCTCAACAGCCCAAACAAGTTTCTAAAAGGATGAGTTTGCAACTACTTTACTTTTGGAGAAAATTCAAAACATTCATTATTCAATAGGGCCCAAACTATCAAAAACCAGCGGTTTCAATGAACACACATTTCTTGGTAGAATCATGCAGGACTGAAATTTTTGATGTTTTTCTACTCCTCTCATGAGCCCAAACAAGTCTCTAAAAGCATGAGTTTGCAACTACTTTACTTTTGGAGAAAATTCAAAACATTCACTTTTCAATAGAGCCCAATAGCAAAAATCAGGTTTTGAATGAAGAATCACATTTCTTGGTAGAATCATGCAGGATTGAAATTTTTGATGGTTTTTTACTCCTCTCAACAGCCCAAACAAGTTTCTAAAAGGATGAGTTTGCAACTACTTTACTTTTGGAGAAAATTCAAAACATTCATTATTCAATAGGGCCCAAACTATCAAAAACCAGCGGTTTCAATGAACACACATTTCTTGGTAGAATCATGCAGGACTGAAATTTTTGATGTTTTTCTACTCCTCTCATGAGCCCAAACAAGTCTCTAAAAGCATGAGTTTGCAACTACTTTACTTTTGGAGAAAATTCAAAACATTCATTATTCAATAGAGCCCAATAGCAAAAATCAGGTTTTGAATGAAGAATCACATTTCTTGGTAGAAGCATGCAGGATTGAAATTTTTGATGGTTTTTTACTCCTCTCAACAGCCCAAACAAGTTTCTAAAAGGTTGAGTTTGCAACTACTTTACTTTTGGAGAAAATTCAAAACATTCATTATTCAATAGGGCCCAAACTATCAAAAACCAGCGGTTTCAATGAACACACATTTCTTGGTAGAATCATGCAGGACTGAAATTTTTGATGTTTTTCTACTCCTCTCATGAGCCCAAACAAGTCTCTAAAAGCATGAGTTTGCAACTACTTTACTTTTGGAGAAAATTCAAAACATTCATTATTCAATAGAGCCCAATAGCAAAAATCAGGTTTTGAATGAAGAATCACATTTCTTGGTAGAATCATGCAGGATTGAAATTTTTGATGGTTTTTTACTCCTCTCAACAGCCCAAACAAGTTTCTAAAAGGATGAGTTTGCAACTACTTTACTTTTGGAGAAAATTCAAAACATTCATTATTCAATAGGGCCCAAACTATCAAAAAACAGCGGTTTCAATGAACACACATTTCTTGGAAGAATCATGCAGGACTGAAATTTTTGATGTTTTTCTACTCCTCTCATGAGCCCAAACAAGTTTCTAAAAGCATGAGTTTGCAACTACTTTACTTTTGGAGAAAATTCAAAACATTCATTATTCAATAGAGCCCAATAGCAAAAATCAGGTTTTGAATGAAGAATCACATTTCTTGGTAGAATCATGCAGGATTGAAATTTTTGATGGTTTTTTACTCCTCTCAACAGCCCAAACAAGTTTCTAAAAGGATGAGTTTGCAACTACTTTACTTTTGGAGAAAATTCAAAACATTCATTATTCAATAGAGCCCAATAGCAAAAATCAGGTTTTGAATGAAGAATCACATTTCTTGGTAGAATCATGCAGGATTGAAATTTTTGATGGTTTTTTACTCCTCTCAACAGCCCAAACAAGTTTCTAAAAGGATGAGTTTGCAACTACTTTACTTTTGGAGAAAATTCAAAACATTCATTATTCAATAGGGCCCAAACTATCAAAAACCAGCGGTTTCAATGAACACACATTTCTTGGTAGAATCATGCAGGACTGAAATTTTTGATGTTTTTCTACTCCTCTCATGAGCCCAAACAAGTCTCTAAAAGCATGAGTTTGCAACTACTTTACTTTTGGAGAAAATTCAAAACATTCATTATTCAATAGAGCCCAATAGCAAAAATCAGGTTTTGAATGAAGAATCACATTTCTTGGTAAAATCATGCAGGATTGAAATTTTTGATGGTTTTTTACTCCTCTCAACAGCCCAAACAAGTTTCTAAAAGGATGAGTTTGCAACTACTTTACTTTTGGAGAAAATTCAAAACATTCATTATTCAATAGGGCCCAAACTATCAAAAACCAGCGGTTTCAATGAACACACATTTCTTGGTAGAATCATGCAGGACTGAAATTTTTGATGTTTTTCTACTCCTCTCATGAGCCCAAACAAGTTTCTAAAAGCATGAGTTTGCAACTAGTTTACTTTTGGAGAACATTCAAAACATTCACTATTCAATAGAGCCCAATAGCAAAAATCAGGTTTTGAATGAAGAATCACATTTCTTGGTAAAATCATGCAGGATTGAAATTTTTGATGGTTTTTTACTCCTCTCAACAGCCCAAACAAGTTTCTAAAAGGATGAGTTTGCAACTACTTTACTTTTGGAGAAAATTCAAAACATTCATTATTCAATAGGGCCCAAACTATCAAAAACCAGCGGTTTCAATGAACACACATTTCTTGGTAGAATCATGCAGGACTGAAATTTTTGATGTTTTTCTACTCCTCTCATGAGCCCAAACAAGTCTCTAAAAGCATGAGTTTGCAACTACTTTACATTTGGAGAAAATTCAAAACATTCATTATTCAATAGAGCCCAATAGCAAAAATCAGGTTATGAATGAAGAATCACATTTCTTGGTAGAATCATGCAGGATTGAAATTTTTGATGGTTTTTTACTCCTCTCAACAGCCCAAACAAGTTTCTAAAAGGATGAGTTTGCAACTACTTTACTTTTGGAGAAAATTCAAAACATTCATTATTCAATAGGGCCCAAACTATCAAAAACCAGCGGTTTGAATGAACACACATTTCTTGGTAGAATCATGCAGGACTGAAATTTTTGATGTTTTTCTACTCCTCTCATGAGCCCAAACAAGTCTCTAAAAGCATGAGTTTGCAACTACTTTACTTTTGGAGAAAATTCAAAACATTCACTTTTCAATAGAGCCCAATAGCAAAAATCAGGTTTTGAATGAAGAATCACATTTCTTGGTAGAATCATGCAGGATTGAAATTTTTGATGGTTTTTTACTCCTCTCAACAGCCCAAACAAGTTTCTAAAAGGATGAGTTTGCAACTACTTTACTTTTGGAGAAAATTCAAAACATTCATTATTCAATAGGGCCCAAACTATCAAAAACCAGCGGTTTCAATGAACACACATTTCTTGGTAGAATCATGCAGGACTGAAATTTTTGATGTTTTTCTACTCCTCTCATGAGCCCAAACAAGTCTCTAAAAGCATGAGTTTGCAACTACTTTACTTTTGGAGAAAATTCAAAACTTTCATTATTCAATAGAGCCCAATAGCAAAAATCAGGTTTTGAATGAAGAATCACATTTCTTGGTAGAATCATGCAGGATTGAAATTTTTGATGGTTTTTTACTCCTCTCAACAGCCCAAACAAGTTTCTAAAAGGATGAGTTTGCAACTACTTTACTTTTGGAGAAAATTCAAAACATTCATTATTCAATAGGGCCCAAACTATCAAAAACCAGCGGTTTCAATGAACACACATTTCTTGGTAGAATCATGCAGGACTGAAATTTTTGATGTTTTTCTACTCCTCTCATGAGCCCAAACAAGTCTCTAAAAGCATGAGTTTGCAACTACTTTACTTTTGGAGAAAATTCAAAACATTCATTATTCAATAGAGCCCAATAGCAAAAATCAGGTTTTGAATGAAGAATCACATTTCTTGGTAGAAGCATGCAGGATTGAAATTTTTGATGGTTTTTTACTCCTCTCAACAGCCCAAACAAGTTTCTAAAAGGATGAGTTTGCAACTACTTTACTTTTGGAGAAAATTCAAAACATTCATTATTCAATAGGGCCCAAACTATCAAAAACCAGCGGTTTGAATGAACACACATTTCTTGGTAGAATCATGCAGGACTGAAATTTTTGATGTTTTTCTACTCCTCTCATGAGCCCAAACAAGTCTCTAAAAGCATGAGTTTGCAACTACTTTACTTTTGGAGAAAATTCAAAACATTCATTATTCAATAGAGCCCAATAGCAAAAATCAGGTTTTGAATGAAGAATCACATTTCTTGGTAGAATCATTCAGGATTGAAATTTTTGATGGTTTTTTACTCCTCTCTACAGCCCAAACAAGTTTCTAAAAGGATGAGTTTGCAACTACTTTACTTTTGGAGAAAATTCAAAACATTCATTATTCAATAGGGCCCAAACTATCAAAAACCAGCGGTTTGAATGAACACACATTTCTTGGTAGAATCATGCAGGACTGAAATTTTTGATGTTTTTCTACTCCTCTCATGAGCCCAAACAAGTCTCTAAAAGCATGAGTTTGCAACTACTTTACTTTTGGAGAAAATTCAAAACATTCATTATTCAATAGAGCCCAATAGCAAAAATCAGGTTTTGAATGAAGAATCACATTTCTTGGTAGAAGCATGCAGGATTGAAATTTTTGATGGTTTTTTACTCCTCTCAACAGCCCAAACAAGTTTCTAAAAGGATGAGTTTGCAACTACTTTACTTTTGGAGAAAATTCAAAACATTCATTATTCAATAGGGCCCAAACTATCAAAAACCAGCGGTTTCAATGAACACACATTTCTTGGTAGAATCATGCAGGACTGAAATTTTTGATGTTTTTCTACTCCTCTCATGAGCCCAAACAAGTCTCTAAAAGCATGAGTTTGCAACTACTTTACTTTTGGAGAAAATTCAAAACATTCATTATTCAATAGAGCCCAATAGCAAAAATCAGGTTTTGAATGAAGAATCACATTTCTTGGTAGAATCATTCAGGATTGAAATTTTTGATGGTTTTTTACTCCTCTCTACAGCCCAAACAAGTTTCTAAAAGGATGAGTTTGCAACTACTTTACTTTTGGAGAAAATTCAAAACATTCATTATTCAATAGGGCCCAAACTATCAAAAACCAGCGGTTTCAATGAACACACATTTCTTGGTAGAATCATGCAGGACTGAAATTTTTGATGTTTTTCTACTCCTCTCATGAGCCCAAACAAGTCTCTAAAAGCATGAGTTTGCAACTACTTTACTTTTGGAGAAAATTCAAAACATTCACTTTTCAATAGAGCCCAATAGCAAAAATCAGGTTTTGAATGAAGAATCACATTTCTTGGTAGAATCATGCAGGATTGAAATTTTTGATGGTTTTTTACTCCTCTCAACAGCCCAAACAAGTTTCTAAAAGGATGAGTTTGCAACTACTTTACTTTTGGAGAAAATTCAAAACATTCATTATTCAATAGGGCCCAAACTATCAAAAAACAGCGGTTTCAATGAACACACATTTCTTGGTAGAATCATGCAGGACTGAAATTTTTGATGTTTTTCTACTCCTCTCATGAGCCCAAACAAGTCTCTAAAAGCATGAGTTTGCAACTACTTTACTTTTGGAGAAAATTCAAAACATTCATTATTCAATAGAGCCCAATAGCAAAAATCAGGTTTTGAATGAAGAATCACATTTCTTGGTAGAATCATGCAGGATTGAAATTTTTGATGGTTTTTTACTCCTCTCAACAGCCCAAACAAGTTTCTAAAAGGATGAGTTTGCAACTACTTTACTTTTGGAGAAAATTCAAAACATTCATTATTCAATAGGGCCCAAACTATCAAAAACCAGCGGTTTGAATGAAGAATCACATTTCTTGGTAGAAGCATGCAGGATTGAAATTTTTGATGGTTTTTTACTCCTCTCAACAGCCCAAACAAGTTTCTAAAAGGATGAGTTTGCAACTACTTTACTTTTGGAGAAAATTCAAAACATTCATTATTCAATAGGGCCCAAACTATCAAAAACCAGCGGTTTCAATGAACACACATTTCTTGGTAGAATCATGCAGGACTGAAATTTTTGATGTTTTTCTACTCCTCTCATGAGCCCAAACAAGTCTCTAAAAGCATGAGTTTGCAACTACTTTACTTTTGGAGAAAATTCAAAACATTCATTATTCAATAGAGCCCAATAGCAAAAATCAGGTTTTGAATGAAGAATCACATTTCTTGGTAGAATCATTCAGGATTGAAATTTTTGATGGTTTTTTACTCCTCTCTACAGCCCAAACAAGTTTCTAAAAGGATGAGTTTGCAACTGCTTTACTTTTGGAGAAAATTCAAAACATTCATTATTCAATAGGGCCCAAACTATCAAAAACCAGCGGTTTGAATGAACACACATTTCTTGGTAGAATCATGCAGGACTCAAATTTTTGATGTTTTTCTACTCCTCTCATGAGCCCAAACAAGTTTCTAAAAGCATGAGTTTGCAACTACTTTACTTTTGGAGAAAATTCAAAACATTCATTATTCAATAGAGCCCAATAGCAAAAATCAGGTTTTGAATGAAGAATCACATTTCTTGGTAGAATCATGCAGGATTGAAATTTTTGATGGTTTTTTACTCCTCTCAACAGCCCAAACAAGTTTCTAAAAGGATGAGTTTGCAACTACTTTACTTTTGGAGAAAATTCAAAACATTCATTATTCAATAGAGCCCAATAGCAAAAATCAGGTTTTGAATGAAGAATCACATTTCTTGGTAGAATCATGCAGGATTGAAATTTTTGATGGTTTTTTACTCCTCTCAACAGCCCAAACAAGTTTCTAAAAGGATGAGTTTGCAACTACTTTACTTTTGGAGAAAATTCAAAACATTCATTATTCAATAGAGCCCAATAGCAAAAATCAGGTTTTGAATGAAGAATCACATTTCTTGGTAGAATCATGCAGGATTGAAATTTTTGATGGTTTTTTACTCCTCTCAACAGCCCAAACAAGTTTCTAAAAGGATGAGTTTGCAACTACTTTACTTTTGGAGAAAATTCAAAACATTCATTATTCAATAGAGCCCAATAGCAAAAATCAGGTTTTGAATGAAGAATCACATTTCTTGGTAGAATCATGCAGGATTGAAATTTTTGATGGTTTTTTACTCCTCTCAACAGCCCAAACAAGTTTCTAAAAGGATGAGTTTGCAACTACTTTACTTTTGGAGAAAATTCAAAACATTCATTATTCAATAGAGCCCAATAGCAAAAATCAGGTTTTGAATGAAGAATCACATTTCTTGGTAGAATCATGCAGGATTGAAATTTTTGATGGTTTTTTACTCCTCTCAACAGCCCAAACAAGTTTCTAAAAGGATGAGTTTGCAACTACTTTACTTTTGGAGAAAATTCAAAACATTCATTATTCAATAGGGCCCAAACTATCAAAAACCAGCGGTTTCAATGAACACACATTTCTTGGTAGAATCATGCAGGACTGAAATTTTTGATGTTTTTCTACTCCTCTCATGAGCCCAAACAAGTCTCTAAAAGCATGAGTTTGCAACTACTTTACATTTGGAGAAAATTCAAAACATTCATTATTCAATAGAGCCCAATAGCAAAAATCAGGTTTTGAATGAAGAATCACATTTCTTGGTAGAATCATGCAGGATTGAAATTTTTGATGGTTTTTTACTCCTCTCAACAGCCCAAACAAGTTTCTAAAAGGATGAGTTTGCAACTACTTTACTTTTGGAGAAAATTCAAAACATTCATTATTCAATAGGGCCCAAACTATCAAAAACCAGCGGTTTGAATGAACACACATTTCTTGGTAGAATCATGCAGGACTGAAATTTTTGATGCTTTTCTACTCCTCTCATGAGCCCAAACAAGTCTCTAAAAGCATGAGTTTGCAACTACTTTACTTTTGGAGAAAATTCAAAACATTCACTTTTCAATAGAGCCCAATAGCAAAAATCAGGTTTTGAATGAAGAATCACATTTCTTGGTAGAATCATGCAGGATTGAAATTTTTGATGGTTTTTTACTCCTCTCAACAGCCCAAACAAGTTTCTAAAAGGATGAGTTTGCAACTACTTTACTTTTGGAGAAAATTCAAAACATTCATTATTCAATAGGGCCCAAACTATCAAAAACCAGCGGTTTCAATGAACACACATTTCTTGGTAGAATCATGCAGGACTGAAATTTTTGATGTTTTTCTACTCCTCTCATGAGCGCAAACAAGTCTCTAAAAGCATGAGTTTGCAACTACTTTACTTTTGGAGAAAATTCAAAACATTCATTATTCAATAGAGCCCAATAGCAAAAATCAGGTTTTGAATGAAGAATCACATTTCTTGGTAGAATCATGCAGGATTGAAATTTTTGATGGTTTTTTACTCCTCTCAACAGCCCAAACAAGTTTCTAAAAGGATGAGTTTGCAACTACTTTACTTTTGGAGAAAATTCAAAACATTCATTATTCAATAGGGCCCAAACTATCAAAAACCAGCGGTTTCAATGAACACACATTTCTTGGTAGAATCATGCAGGACTGAAATTTTTGATGTTTTTCTACTCCTCTCATGAGCCCAAACAAGTCTCTAAAAGCATGAGTTTGCAACTACTTTACTTTTGGAGAAAATTCAAAACATTCACTTTTCAATAGAGCCCAATAGCAAAAATCAGGTTTTGAATGAAGAATCACATTTCTTGGTAGAATCATGCAGGATTGAAATTTTTGATGGTTTTTTACTCCTCTCAACAGCCCAAACAAGTTTCTAAAAGGATGAGTTTGCAACTACTTTACTTTTGGAGAAAATTCAAAACATTCATTATTCAATAGGGCCCAAACTATCAAAAACCAGCGGTTTCAATGAACACACATTTCTTGGTAGAATCATGCAGGACTGAAATTTTTGATGTTTTTCTACTCCTCTCATGAGCCCAAACAAGTCTCTAAAAGCATGAGTTTGCAACTACTTTACTTTTGGAGAAAATTCAAAACATTCATTATTCAATAGAGCCCAATAGCAAAAATCAGGTTTTGAATGAAGAATCACATTTCTTGGTAGAAGCATGCAGGATTGAAATTTTTGATGGTTTTTTACTCCTCTCAACAGCCCAAACAAGTTTCTAAAAGGTTGAGTTTGCAACTACTTTACTTTTGGAGAAAATTCAAAACATTCATTATTCAATAGGGCCCAAACTATCAAAAACCAGCGGTTTCAATGAACACACATTTCTTGGTAGAATCATGCAGGACTGAAATTTTTGATGTTTTTCTACTCCTCTCATGAGCCCAAACAAGTCTCTAAAAGCATGAGTTTGCAACTACTTTACTTTTGGAGAAAATTCAAAACATTCATTATTCAATAGAGCCCAATAGCAAAAATCAGGTTTTGAATGAAGAATCACATTTCTTGGTAGAATCATGCAGGATTGAAATTTTTGATGGTTTTTTACTCCTCTCAACAGCCCAAACAAGTTTCTAAAAGGATGAGTTTGCAACTACTTTACTTTTGGAGAAAATTCAAAACATTCATTATTCAATAGGGCCCAAACTATCAAAAAACAGCGGTTTCAATGAACACACATTTCTTGGAAGAATCATGCAGGACTGAAATTTTTGATGTTTTTCTACTCCTCTCATGAGCCCAAACAAGTTTCTAAAAGCATGAGTTTGCAACTACTTTACTTTTGGAGAAAATTCAAAACATTCATTATTCAATAGAGCCCAATAGCAAAAATCAGGTTTTGAATGAAGAATCACATTTCTTGGTAGAATCATGCAGGATTGAAATTTTTGATGGTTTTTTACTCCTCTCAACAGCCCAAACAAGTTTCTAAAAGGATGAGTTTGCAACTACTTTACTTTTGGAGAAAATTCAAAACATTCATTATTCAATAGAGCCCAATAGCAAAAATCAGGTTTTGAATGAAGAATCACATTTCTTGGTAGAATCATGCAGGATTGAAATTTTTGATGGTTTTTTACTCCTCTCAACAGCCCAAACAAGTTTCTAAAAGGATGAGTTTGCAACTACTTTACTTTTGGAGAAAATTCAAAACATTCATTATTCAATAGGGCCCAAACTATCAAAAACCAGCGGTTTCAATGAACACACATTTCTTGGTAGAATCATGCAGGACTGAAATTTTTGATGTTTTTCTACTCCTCTCATGAGCCCAAACAAGTCTCTAAAAGCATGAGTTTGCAACTACTTTACTTTTGGAGAAAATTCAAAACATTCATTATTCAATAGAGCCCAATAGCAAAAATCAGGTTTTGAATGAAGAATCACATTTCTTGGTAAAATCATGCAGGATTGAAATTTTTGATGGTTTTTTACTCCTCTCAACAGCCCAAACAAGTTTCTAAAAGGATGAGTTTGCAACTACTTTACTTTTGGAGAAAATTCAAAACATTCATTATTCAATAGGGCCCAAACTATCAAAAACCAGCGGTTTCAATGAACACACATTTCTTGGTAGAATCATGCAGGACTGAAATTTTTGATGTTTTTCTACTCCTCTCATGAGCCCAAACAAGTTTCTAAAAGCATGAGTTTGCAACTAGTTTACTTTTGGAGAACATTCAAAACATTCACTATTCAATAGAGCCCAATAGCAAAAATCAGGTTTTGAATGAAGAATCACATTTCTTGGTAAAATCATGCAGGATTGAAATTTTTGATGGTTTTTTACTCCTCTCAACAGCCCAAACAAGTTTCTAAAAGGATGAGTTTGCAACTACTTTACTTTTGGAGAAAATTCAAAACATTCATTATTCAATAGGGCCCAAACTATCAAAAACCAGCGGTTTCAATGAACACACATTTCTTGGTAGAATCATGCAGGACTGAAATTTTTGATGTTTTTCTACTCCTCTCATGAGCCCAAACAAGTCTCTAAAAGCATGAGTTTGCAACTACTTTACATTTGGAGAAAATTCAAAACATTCATTATTCAATAGAGCCCAATAGCAAAAATCAGGTTATGAATGAAGAATCACATTTCTTGGTAGAATCATGCAGGATTGAAATTTTTGATGGTTTTTTACTCCTCTCAACAGCCCAAACAAGTTTCTAAAAGGATGAGTTTGCAACTACTTTACTTTTGGAGAAAATTCAAAACATTCATTATTCAATAGGGCCCAAACTATCAAAAACCAGCGGTTTGAATGAACACACATTTCTTGGTAGAATCATGCAGGACTGAAATTTTTGATGTTTTTCTACTCCTCTCATGAGCCCAAACAAGTCTCTAAAAGCATGAGTTTGCAACTACTTTACTTTTGGAGAAAATTCAAAACATTCACTTTTCAATAGAGCCCAATAGCAAAAATCAGGTTTTGAATGAAGAATCACATTTCTTGGTAGAATCATGCAGGATTGAAATTTTTGATGGTTTTTTACTCCTCTCAACAGCCCAAACAAGTTTCTAAAAGGATGAGTTTGCAACTACTTTACTTTTGGAGAAAATTCAAAACATTCATTATTCAATAGGGCCCAAACTATCAAAAACCAGCGGTTTCAATGAACACACATTTCTTGGTAGAATCATGCAGGACTGAAATTTTTGATGTTTTTCTACTCCTCTCATGAGCCCAAACAAGTCTCTAAAAGCATGAGTTTGCAACTACTTTACTTTTGGAGAAAATTCAAAACTTTCATTATTCAATAGAGCCCAATAGCAAAAATCAGGTTTTGAATGAAGAATCACATTTCTTGGTAGAATCATGCAGGATTGAAATTTTTGATGGTTTTTTACTCCTCTCAACAGCCCAAACAAGTTTCTAAAAGGATGAGTTTGCAACTACTTTACTTTTGGAGAAAATTCAAAACATTCATTATTCAATAGGGCCCAAACTATCAAAAACCAGCGGTTTCAATGAACACACATTTCTTGGTAGAATCATGCAGGACTGAAATTTTTGATGTTTTTCTACTCCTCTCATGAGCCCAAACAAGTCTCTAAAAGCATGAGTTTGCAACTACTTTACTTTTGGAGAAAATTCAAAACATTCATTATTCAATAGAGCCCAATAGCAAAAATCAGGTTTTGAATGAAGAATCACATTTCTTGGTAGAAGCATGCAGGATTGAAATTTTTGATGGTTTTTTACTCCTCTCAACAGCCCAAACAAGTTTCTAAAAGGATGAGTTTGCAACTACTTTACTTTTGGAGAAAATTCAAAACATTCATTATTCAATAGGGCCCAAACTATCAAAAACCAGCGGTTTGAATGAACACACATTTCTTGGTAGAATCATGCAGGACTGAAATTTTTGATGTTTTTCTACTCCTCTCATGAGCCCAAACAAGTCTCTAAAAGCATGAGTTTGCAACTACTTTACTTTTGGAGAAAATTCAAAACATTCATTATTCAATAGAGCCCAATAGCAAAAATCAGGTTTTGAATGAAGAATCACATTTCTTGGTAGAATCATTCAGGATTGAAATTTTTGATGGTTTTTTACTCCTCTCTACAGCCCAAACAAGTTTCTAAAAGGATGAGTTTGCAACTACTTTACTTTTGGAGAAAATTCAAAACATTCATTATTCAATAGGGCCCAAACTATCAAAAACCAGCGGTTTGAATGAACACACATTTCTTGGTAGAATCATGCAGGACTGAAATTTTTGATGTTTTTCTACTCCTCTCATGAGCCCAAACAAGTCTCTAAAAGCATGAGTTTGCAACTACTTTACTTTTGGAGAAAATTCAAAACATTCATTATTCAATAGAGCCCAATAGCAAAAATCAGGTTTTGAATGAAGAATCACATTTCTTGGTAGAAGCATGCAGGATTGAAATTTTTGATGGTTTTTTACTCCTCTCAACAGCCCAAACAAGTTTCTAAAAGGATGAGTTTGCAACTACTTTACTTTTGGAGAAAATTCAAAACATTCATTATTCAATAGGGCCCAAACTATCAAAAACCAGCGGTTTCAATGAACACACATTTCTTGGTAGAATCATGCAGGACTGAAATTTTTGATGTTTTTCTACTCCTCTCATGAGCCCAAACAAGTCTCTAAAAGCATGAGTTTGCAACTACTTTACTTTTGGAGAAAATTCAAAACATTCATTATTCAATAGAGCCCAATAGCAAAAATCAGGTTTTGAATGAAGAATCACATTTCTTGGTAGAATCATTCAGGATTGAAATTTTTGATGGTTTTTTACTCCTCTCTACAGCCCAAACAAGTTTCTAAAAGGATGAGTTTGCAACTACTTTACTTTTGGAGAAAATTCAAAACATTCATTATTCAATAGGGCCCAAACTATCAAAAACCAGCGGTTTCAATGAACACACATTTCTTGGTAGAATCATGCAGGACTGAAATTTTTGATGTTTTTCTACTCCTCTCATGAGCCCAAACAAGTCTCTAAAAGCATGAGTTTGCAACTACTTTACTTTTGGAGAAAATTCAAAACATTCACTTTTCAATAGAGCCCAATAGCAAAAATCAGGTTTTGAATGAAGAATCACATTTCTTGGTAGAATCATGCAGGATTGAAATTTTTGATGGTTTTTTACTCCTCTCAACAGCCCAAACAAGTTTCTAAAAGGATGAGTTTGCAACTACTTTACTTTTGGAGAAAATTCAAAACATTCATTATTCAATAGGGCCCAAACTATCAAAAAACAGCGGTTTCAATGAACACACATTTCTTGGTAGAATCATGCAGGACTGAAATTTTTGATGTTTTTCTACTCCTCTCATGAGCCCAAACAAGTCTCTAAAAGCATGAGTTTGCAACTACTTTACTTTTGGAGAAAATTCAAAACATTCATTATTCAATAGAGCCCAATAGCAAAAATCAGGTTTTGAATGAAGAATCACATTTCTTGGTAGAATCATGCAGGATTGAAATTTTTGATGGTTTTTTACTCCTCTCAACAGCCCAAACAAGTTTCTAAAAGGATGAGTTTGCAACTACTTTACTTTTGGAGAAAATTCAAAACATTCATTATTCAATAGGGCCCAAACTATCAAAAACCAGCGGTTTGAATGAAGAATCACATTTCTTGGTAGAAGCATGCAGGATTGAAATTTTTGATGGTTTTTTACTCCTCTCAACAGCCCAAACAAGTTTCTAAAAGGATGAGTTTGCAACTACTTTACTTTTGGAGAAAATTCAAAACATTCATTATTCAATAGGGCCCAAACTATCAAAAACCAGCGGTTTCAATGAACACACATTTCTTGGTAGAATCATGCAGGACTGAAATTTTTGATGTTTTTCTACTCCTCTCATGAGCCCAAACAAGTCTCTAAAAGCATGAGTTTGCAACTACTTTACTTTTGGAGAAAATTCAAAACATTCATTATTCAATAGAGCCCAATAGCAAAAATCAGGTTTTGAATGAAGAATCACATTTCTTGGTAGAATCATTCAGGATTGAAATTTTTGATGGTTTTTTACTCCTCTCTACAGCCCAAACAAGTTTCTAAAAGGATGAGTTTGCAACTGCTTTACTTTTGGAGAAAATTCAAAACATTCATTATTCAATAGGGCCCAAACTATCAAAAACCAGCGGTTTGAATGAACACACATTTCTTGGTAGAATCATGCAGGACTCAAATTTTTGATGTTTTTCTACTCCTCTCATGAGCCCAAACAAGTTTCTAAAAGCATGAGTTTGCAACTACTTTACTTTTGGAGAAAATTCAAAACATTCATTATTCAATAGAGCCCAATAGCAAAAATCAGGTTTTGAATGAAGAATCACATTTCTTGGTAGAATCATGCAGGATTGAAATTTTTGATGGTTTTTTACTCCTCTCAACAGCCCAAACAAGTTTCTAAAAGGATGAGTTTGCAACTACTTTACTTTTGGAGAAAATTCAAAACATTCATTATTCAATAGAGCCCAATAGCAAAAATCAGGTTTTGAATGAAGAATCACATTTCTTGGTAGAATCATGCAGGATTGAAATTTTTGATGGTTTTTTACTCCTCTCAACAGCCCAAACAAGTTTCTAAAAGGATGAGTTTGCAACTACTTTACTTTTGGAGAAAATTCAAAACATTCATTATTCAATAGAGCCCAATAGCAAAAATCAGGTTTTGAATGAAGAATCACATTTCTTGGTAGAATCATGCAGGATTGAAATTTTTGATGGTTTTTTACTCCTCTCAACAGCCCAAACAAGTTTCTAAAAGGATGAGTTTGCAACTACTTTAGTTTTGGAGAAAATTCAAAACATTCATTATTCAATAGGGCCCAAACTATCAAAAACCAGCGGTTTCAATGAACACACATTTCTTGGTAGAATCATGCAGGACTGAAATTTTTGATGTTTTTCTACTCCTCTCATGAGCCCAAACAAGTCTCTAAAAGCATGAGTTTGCAACTACTTTACTTTTGGAGAAAATTCAAAACATTCATTATTCAATAGAGCCCAATAGCAAAAATCAGGTTTTGAATGAAGAATCACATTTCTTGGTAGAAGCATGCAGGATTGAAATTTTTGATGGTTTTTTACTCCTCTCAACAGCCCAAACAAGTTTCTAAAAGGATGAGTTTGCAACTACTTTACTTTTGGAGAAAATTCAAAACATTCATTATTCAATAGGGCCCAAACTATCAAAAACCAGCGGTTTGAATGAACACACATTTCTTGGTAGAATCATGCAGGACTGAAATTTTTGATGTTTTTCTACTCCTCTCATGAGCCCAAACAAGTCTCTAAAAGCATGAGTTTGCAACTACTTTACTTTTGGAGAAAATTCAAAACATTCATTATTCAATAGAGCCCAATAGCAAAAATCAGGTTTTGAATGAAGAATCACATTTCTTGGTAGAATCATTCAGGATTGAAATTTTTGATGGTTTTTTACTCCTCTCTACAGCCCAAACAAGTTTCTAAAAGGATGAGTTTGCAACTACTTTACTTTTGGAGAAAATTCAAAACATTCATTATTCAATAGGGCCCAAACTATCAAAAACCAGCGGTTTGAATGAACACACATTTCTTGGTAGAATCATGCAGGACTGAAATTTTTGATGTTTTTCTACTCCTCTCATGAGCCCAAACAAGTCTCTAAAAGCATGAGTTTGCAACTACTTTACTTTTGGAGAAAATTCAAAACATTCATTATTCAATAGAGCCCAATAGCAAAAATCAGGTTTTGAATGAAGAATCACATTTCTTGGTAGAAGCATGCAGGATTGAAATTTTTGATGGTTTTTTACTCCTCTCAACAGCCCAAACAAGTTTCTAAAAGGATGAGTTTGCAACTACTTTACTTTTGGAGAAAATTCAAAACATTCATTATTCAATAGGGCCCAAACTATCAAAAACCAGCGGTTTCAATGAACACACATTTCTTGGTAGAATCATGCAGGACTGAAATTTTTGATGTTTTTCTACTCCTCTCATGAGCCCAAACAAGTCTCTAAAAGCATGAGTTTGCAACTACTTTACTTTTGGAGAAAATTCAAAACATTCATTATTCAATAGAGCCCAATAGCAAAAATCAGGTTTTGAATGAAGAATCACATTTCTTGGTAGAATCATTCAGGATTGAAATTTTTGATGGTTTTTTACTCCTCTCTACAGCCCAAACAAGTTTCTAAAAGGATGAGTTTGCAACTACTTTACTTTTGGAGAAAATTCAAAACATTCATTATTCAATAGGGCCCAAACTATCAAAAACCAGCGGTTTCAATGAACACACATTTCTTGGTAGAATCATGCAGGACTGAAATTTTTGATGTTTTTCTACTCCTCTCATGAGCCCAAACAAGTCTCTAAAAGCATGAGTTTGCAACTACTTTACTTTTGGAGAAAATTCAAAACATTCACTTTTCAATAGAGCCCAATAGCAAAAATCAGGTTTTGAATGAAGAATCACATTTCTTGGTAGAATCATGCAGGATTGAAATTTTTGATGGTTTTTTACTCCTCTCAACAGCCCAAACAAGTTTCTAAAAGGATGAGTTTGCAACTACTTTACTTTTGGAGAAAATTCAAAACATTCATTATTCAATAGGGCCCAAACTATCAAAAAACAGCGGTTTCAATGAACACACATTTCTTGGTAGAATCATGCAGGACTGAAATTTTTGATGTTTTTCTACTCCTCTCATGAGCCCAAACAAGTCTCTAAAAGCATGAGTTTGCAACTACTTTACTTTTGGAGAAAATTCAAAACATTCATTATTCAATAGAGCCCAATAGCAAAAATCAGGTTTTGAATGAAGAATCACATTTCTTGGTAGAATCATGCAGGATTGAAATTTTTGATGGTTTTTTACTCCTCTCAACAGCCCAAACAAGTTTCTAAAAGGATGAGTTTGCAACTACTTTACTTTTGGAGAAAATTCAAAACATTCATTATTCAATAGGGCCCAAACTATCAAAAACCAGCGGTTTGAATGAAGAATCACATTTCTTGGTAGAAGCATGCAGGATTGAAATTTTTGATGGTTTTTTACTCCTCTCAACAGCCCAAACAAGTTTCTAAAAGGATGAGTTTGCAACTACTTTACTTTTGGAGAAAATTCAAAACATTCATTATTCAATAGGGCCCAAACTATCAAAAACCAGCGGTTTCAATGAACACACATTTCTTGGTAGAATCATGCAGGACTGAAATTTTTGATGTTTTTCTACTCCTCTCATGAGCCCAAACAAGTCTCTAAAAGCATGAGTTTGCAACTACTTTACTTTTGGAGAAAATTCAAAACATTCATTATTCAATAGAGCCCAATAGCAAAAATCAGGTTTTGAATGAAGAATCACATTTCTTGGTAGAATCATTCAGGATTGAAATTTTTGATGGTTTTTTACTCCTCTCTACAGCCCAAACAAGTTTCTAAAAGGATGAGTTTGCAACTGCTTTACTTTTGGAGAAAATTCAAAACATTCATTATTCAATAGGGCCCAAACTATCAAAAACCAGCGGTTTGAATGAACACACATTTCTTGGTAGAATCATGCAGGACTCAAATTTTTGATGTTTTTCTACTCCTCTCATGAGCCCAAACAAGTTTCTAAAAGCATGAGTTTGCAACTACTTTACTTTTGGAGAAAATTCAAAACATTCATTATTCAATAGAGCCCAATAGCAAAAATCAGGTTTTGAATGAAGAATCACATTTCTTGGTAGAATCATGCAGGATTGAAATTTTTGATGGTTTTTTACTCCTCTCAACAGCCCAAACAAGTTTCTAAAAGGATGAGTTTGCAACTACTTTACTTTTGGAGAAAATTCAAAACATTCATTATTCAATAGAGCCCAATAGCAAAAATCAGGTTTTGAATGAAGAATCACATTTCTTGGTAGAATCATGCAGGATTGAAATTTTTGATGGTTTTTTACTCCTCTCAACAGCCCAAACAAGTTTCTAAAAGGATGAGTTTGCAACTACTTTACTTTTGGAGAAAATTCAAAACATTCATTATTCAATAGAGCCCAATAGCAAAAATCAGGTTTTGAATGAAGAATCACATTTCTTGGTAGAATCATGCAGGATTGAAATTTTTGATGGTTTTTTACTCCTCTCAACAGCCCAAACAAGTTTCTAAAAGGATGAGTTTGCAACTACTTTAGTTTTGGAGAAAATTCAAAACATTCATTATTCAATAGGGCCCAAACTATCAAAAACCAGCGGTTTCAATGAACACACATTTCTTGGTAGAATCATGCAGGACTGAAATTTTTGATGTTTTTCTACTCCTCTCATGAGCCCAAACAAGTCTCTAAAAGCATGAGTTTGCAACTACTTTACTTTTGGAGAAAATTCAAAACATTCATTATTCAATAGAGCCCAATAGCAAAAATCAGGTTTTGAATGAAGAATCACATTTCTTGGTAAAATCATGCAGGATTGAAATTTTGATGGTTTTTACTCCTCTCAACAGCCCAAACAAGTTTCTAAAAGGATGAGTTTGCAACTACTTTACTTTTGGAGAAAATTCAAAACATTCATTATTCAATAGGGCCCAAACTATCAAAAACCAGCGGTTTCAATGAACACACATTTCTTGATAGAATCATGCAGGACTGAAATTTTTGATGTTTTTCTACTCCTCTCATGAGCCCAAACAAGTTTCTAAAAGCATGAGTTTGCAACTAGTTTACTTTTGGAGAACATTCAAAACATTCACTATTCAATAGAGCCCAATAGCAAAAATCAGGTTTTGAATGAAGAATCACATTTCTTGGTAAAATCATGCAGGATTGAAATTTTTGATGGTTTTTTACTCCTCTCAACAGCCCAAACAAGTTTCTAAAAGGATGAGTTTGCAACTACTTTACTTTTGGAGAAAATTCAAAACATTCATTATTCAATAGGGCCCAAACTATCAAAAACCAGCGGTTTCAATGAACACACATTTCTTGGTAGAATCATGCAGGACTGAAATTTTTGATGTTTTTCTACTCCTCTCATGAGCCCAAACAAGTCTCTAAAAGCATGAGTTTGCAACTACTTTACATTTGGAGAAAATTCAAAACATTCATTATTCAATAGAGCCCAATAGCAAAAATCAGGTTTTGAATGAAGAATCACATTTCTTGGTAGAATCATGCAGGATTGAAATTTTTGATGGTTTTTTACTCCTCTCAACAGCCCAAACAAGTTTCTAAAAGGATGAGTTTGCAACTACTTTACTTTTGGAGAAAATTCAAAACATTCATTATTCAATAGGGCCCAAACTATCAAAAACCAGCGGTTTGAATGAACACACATTTCTTGGTAGAATCATGCAGGACTGAAATTTTTGATGTTTTTCTACTCCTCTCATGAGCCCAAACAAGTCTCTAAAAGCATGAGTTTGCAACTACTTTACTTTTGGAGAAAATTCAAAACATTCATTATTCAATAGAGCCCAATAGCAAAAATCAGGTTTTGAATGAAGAATCACATTTCTTGGTAGAAGCATGCAGGATTGAAATTTTTGATGGTTTTTTACTCCTCTCAACAGCCCAAACAAGTTTCTAAAAGGATGAGTTTGCAACTACTTTACTTTTGGAGAAAATTCAAAACATTCATTATTCAATAGGGCCCAAACTATCAAAAACCAGCGGTTTGAATGAACACACATTTCTTGGTAGAATCATGCAGGACTGAAATTTTTGATGTTTTTCTACTCCTCTCATGAGCCCAAACAAGTCTCTAAAAGCATGAGTTTGCAACTACTTTACTTTTGGAGAAAATTCAAAACATTCATTATTCAATAGAGCCCAATAGCAAAAATCAGGTTTTGAATGAAGAATCACATTTCTTGGTAGAATCATTCAGGATTGAAATTTTTGATGGTTTTTTACTCCTCTCAACAGCCCAAACAAGTTTCTAAAAGGATGAGTTTGCAACTACTTTACTTTTGGAGAAAATTCAAAACATTCATTATTCAATAGGGCCCAAACTATCAAAAACCAGCGGTTTGAATGAACACACATTTCTTGGTAGAATCATGCAGGACTGAAATTTTTGATGTTTTTCTACTCCTCTCATGAGCCCAAACAAGTCTCTAAAAGCATGAGTTTGCAACTACTTTACTTTTGGAGAAAATTCAAAACATTCATTATTCAATAGAGCCCAATAGCAAAAATCAGGTTTTGAATGAAGAATCACATTTCTTGGTAGAAGCATGCAGGATTGAAATTTTTGATGGTTTTTTACTCCTCTCAACAGCCCAAACAAGTTTCTAAAAGGATGAGTTTGCAACTACTTTACTTTTGGAGAAAATTCAAAACATTCATTATTCAATAGGGCCCAAACTATCAAAAACCAGCGGTTTCAATGAACACACATTTCTTGGTAGAATCATGCAGGACTGAAATTTTTGATGTTTTTCTACTCCTCTCATGAGCCCAAACAAGTCTCTAAAAGCATGAGTTTGCAACTACTTTACTTTTGGAGAAAATTCAAAACATTCATTACTCAATAGAGCCCAATAGCAAAAATCAGGTTTTGAATGAAGAATCACATTTCTTGGTAGAATCATTCAGGATTGAAATTTTTGATGGTTTTTTACTCCTCTCTACAGCCCAAACAAGTTTCTAAAAGGATGAGTTTGCAACTACTTTACTTTTGGAGAAAATTCAAAACATTCATTATTCAATAGGGCCCAAACTATCAAAAACCAGCGGTTTCAATGAACACACATTTCTTGGTAGAATCATGCAGGACTGAAATTTTTGATGTTTTTCTACTCCTCTCATGAGCCCAAACAAGTCTCTAAAAGCATGAGTTTGCAACTACTTTACTTTTGGAGAAAATTCAAAACATTCACTTTTCAATAGAGCCCAATAGCAAAAATCAGGTTTTGAATGAAGAATCACATTTCTTGGTAGAATCATGCAGGATTGAAATTTTTGATGGTTTTTTACTCCTCTCAACAGCCCAAACAAGTTTCTAAAAGGATGAGTTTGCAACTACTTTACTTTTGGAGAAAATTCAAAACATTCATTATTCAATAGGGCCCAAACTATCAAAAAACAGCGGTTTCAATGAACACACATTTCTTGGTAGAATCATGCAGGACTGAAATTTTTGATGTTTTTCTACTCCTCTCATGAGCCCAAACAAGTCTCTAAAAGCATGAGTTTGCAACTACTTTACTTTTGGAGAAAATTCAAAACATTCATTATTCAATAGAGCCCAATAGCAAAAATCAGGTTTTGAATGAAGAATCACATTTCTTGGTAGAATCATGCAGGATTGAAATTTTTGATGGTTTTTTACTCCTCTCAACAGCCCAAACAAGTTTCTAAAAGGATGAGTTTGCAACTACTTTACTTTTGGAGAAAATTCAAAACATTCATTATTCAATAGGGCCCAAACTATCAAAAACCAGCGGTTTGAATGAAGAATCACATTTCTTGGTAGAAGCATGCAGGATTGAAATTTTTGATGGTTTTTTACTCCTCTCAACAGCCCAAACAAGTTTCTAAAAGGATGAGTTTGCAACTACTTTACTTTTGGAGAAAATTCAAAACATTCATTATTCAATAGGGCCCAAACTATCAAAAACCAGCGGTTTCAATGAACACACATTTCTTGGTAGAATCATGCAGGACTGAAATTTTTGATGTTTTTCTACTCCTCTCATGAGCCCAAACAAGTCTCTAAAAGCATGAGTTTGCAACTACTTTACTTTTGGAGAAAATTCAAAACATTCATTATTCAATAGAGCCCAATAGCAAAAATCAGGTTTTGAATGAAGAATCACATTTCTTGGTAGAATCATTCAGGATTGAAATTTTTGATGGTTTTTTACTCCTCTCTACAGCCCAAACAAGTTTCTAAAAGGATGAGTTTGCAACTGCTTTACTTTTGGAGAAAATTCAAAACATTCATTATTCAATAGGGCCCAAACTATCAAAAACCAGCGGTTTGAATGAACACACATTTCTTGGTAGAATCATGCAGGACTCAAATTTTTGATGTTTTTCTACTCCTCTCATGAGCCCAAACAAGTTTCTAAAAGCATGAGTTTGCAACTACTTTACTTTTGGAGAAAATTCAAAACATTCATTATTCAATAGAGCCCAATAGCAAAAATCAGGTTTTGAATGAAGAATCACATTTCTTGGTAGAATCATGCAGGATTGAAATTTTTGATGGTTTTTTACTCCTCTCAACAGCCCAAACAAGTTTCTAAAAGGATGAGTTTGCAACTACTTTACTTTTGGAGAAAATTCAAAACATTCATTATTCAATAGAGCCCAATAGCAAAAATCAGGTTTTGAATGAAGAATCACATTTCTTGGTAGAATCATGCAGGATTGAAATTTTTGATGGTTTTTTACTCCTCTCAACAGCCCAAACAAGTTTCTAAAAGGATGAGTTTGCAACTACTTTACTTTTGGAGAAAATTCAAAACATTCATTATTCAATAGGGCCCAAACTATCAAAAACCAGCGGTTTCAATGAACACACATTTCTTGGTAGAATCATGCAGGACTGAAATTTTTGATGTTTTTCTACTCCTCTCATGAGCCCAAACAAGTCTCTAAAAGCATGAGTTTGCAACTACTTTACTTTTGGAGAAAATTCAAAACATTCATTATTCAATAGAGCCCAATAGCAAAAATCAGGTTTTGAATGAAGAATCACATTTCTTGGTAAAATCATGCAGGATTGAAATTTTGATGGTTTTTACTCCTCTCAACAGCCCAAACAAGTTTCTAAAAGGATGAGTTTGCAACTACTTTACTTTTGGAGAAAATTCAAAACATTCATTATTCAATAGGGCCCAAACTATCAAAAACCAGCGGTTTCAATGAACACACATTTCTTGATAGAATCATGCAGGACTGAAATTTTTGATGTTTTTCTACTCCTCTCATGAGCCCAAACAAGTTTCTAAAAGCATGAGTTTGCAACTAGTTTACTTTTGGAGAACATTCAAAACATTCACTATTCAATAGAGCCCAATAGCAAAAATCAGGTTTTGAATGAAGAATCACATTTCTTGGTAAAATCATGCAGGATTGAAATTTTTGATGGTTTTTTACTCCTCTCAACAGCCCAAACAAGTTTCTAAAAGGATGAGTTTGCAACTACTTTACTTTTGGAGAAAATTCAAAACATTCATTATTCAATAGGGCCCAAACTATCAAAAACCAGCGGTTTCAATGAACACACATTTCTTGGTAGAATCATGCAGGACTGAAATTTTTGATGTTTTTCTACTCCTCTCATGAGCCCAAACAAGTCTCTAAAAGCATGAGTTTGCAACTACTTTACATTTGGAGAAAATTCAAAACATTCATTATTCAATAGAGCCCAATAGCAAAAATCAGGTTTTGAATGAAGAATCACATTTCTTGGTAGAATCATGCAGGATTGAAATTTTTGATGGTTTTTTACTCCTCTCAACAGCCCAAACAAGTTTCTAAAAGGACGAGTTTGCAACTACTTTACTTTTGGAGAAAATTCAAAACATTCATTATTCAATAGGGCCCAAACTATCAAAAACCAGCGGTTTGAATGAACACACATTTCTTGGTAGAATCATGCAGGACTGAAATTTTTGATGTTTTTCTACTCCTCTCATGAGCCCAAACAAGTCTCTAAAAGCATGAGTTTGCAACTACTTTACTTTTGGAGAAAATTCAAAACATTCACTTTTCAATAGAGCCCAATAGCAAAAATCAGGTTTTGAATGAAGAATCACATTTCTTGGTAGAATCATGCAGGATTGAAATTTTTGATGGTTTTTTACTCCTCTCAACAGCCCAAACAAGTTTCTAAAAGGATGAGTTTGCAACTACTTTACTTTTGGAGAAAATTCAAAACATTCATTATTCAATAGGGCCCAAACTATCAAAAACCAGCGGTTTCAATGAACACACATTTCTTGGTAGAATCATGCAGGACTGAAATTTTTGATGTTTTTCTACTCCTCTCATGAGCCCAAACAAGTCTCTAAAAGCATGAGTTTGCAACTACTTTACTTTTGGAGAAAATTCAAAACATTCATTATTCAATAGAGCCCAATAGCAAAAATCAGGTTTTGAATGAAGAATCACATTTCTTGGTAGAATCATGCAGGATTGAAATTTTTGATGGTTTTTTACTCCTCTCAACAGCCCAAACAAGTTTCTAAAAGGATGAGTTTGCAACTACTTTACTTTTGGAGAAAATTCAAAACATTCATTATTCAATAGGGCCCAAACTATCAAAAACCAGCGGTTTCAATGAACACACATTTCTTGGTAGAATCATGCAGGACTGAAATTTTTGATGTTTTTCTACTCCTCTCATGAGCCCAAACAAGTCTCTAAAAGCATGAGTTTGCAACTACTTTACTTTTGGAGAAAATTCAAAACATTCACTTTTCAATAGAGCCCAATAGCAAAAATCAGGTTTTGAATGAAGAATCACATTTCTTGGTAGAATCATGCAGGATTGAAATTTTTGATGGTTTTTTACTCCTCTCAACAGCCCAAACAAGTTTCTAAAAGGATGAGTTTGCAACTACTTTACTTTTGGAGAAAATTCAAAACATTCATTATTCAATAGGGCCCAAACTATCAAAAACCAGCGGTTTGAATGAACACACATTTCTTGGTAGAATCATGCAGGACTGAAATTTTTGATGTTTTTCTACTCCTCTCATGAGCCCAAACAAGTCTCTAAAAGCATGAGTTTGCAACTACTTTACTTTTGGAGAAAATTCAAAACATTCACTTTTCAATAGAGCCCAATAGCAAAAATCAGGTTTTGAATGAAGAATCACATTTCTTGGTAGAATCATGCAGGATTGAAATTTTTGATGGTTTTTTACTCCTCTCAACAGCCCAAACAAGTTTCTAAAAGGATGAGTTTGCAACTACTTTACTTTTGGAGAAAATTCAAAACATTCATTATTCAATAGGGCCCAAACTATCAAAAACCAGCGGTTTCAATGAACACACATTTCTTGGTAGAATCATGCAGGACTGAAATTTTTGATGTTTTTCTACTCCTCTCATGAGCCCAAACAAGTCTCTAAAAGCATGAGTTTGCAACTACTTTACTTTTGGAGAAAATTCAAAACATTCATTATTCAATAGAGCCCAATAGCAAAAATCAGGTTTTGAATGAAGAATCACATTTCTTGGTAGAATCATGCAGGATTGAAATTTTTGATGGTTTTTTACTCCTCTCAACAGCCCAAACAAGTTTCTAAAAGGATGAGTTTGCAACTACTTTACTTTTGGAGAAAATTCAAAACATTCATTATTCAATAGGGCCCAAACTATCAAAAACCAGCGGTTTCAATGAACACACATTTCTTGGTAGAATCATGCAGGACTGAAATTTTTGATGTTTTTCTACTCCTCTCATGAGCCCAAACAAGTCTCTAAAAGCATGAGTTTGCAACTACTTTACTTTTGGAGAAAATTCAAAACATTCACTTTTCAATAGAGCCCAATAGCAAAAATCAGGTTTTGAATGAAGAATCACATTTCTTGGTAGAATCATGCAGGATTGAAATTTTTGATGGTTTTTTACTCCTCTCAACAGCCCAAACAAGTTTCTAAAAGGATGAGTTTGCAACTACTTTACTTTTGGAGAAAATTCAAAACATTCATTATTCAATAGGGCCCAAACTATCAAAAACCAGCGGTTTGAATGAACACACATTTCTTGGTAGAATCATGCAGGACTGAAATTTTTGATGTTTTTCTACTCCTCTCATGAGCCCAAACAAGTCTCTAAAAGCATGAGTTTGCAACTACTTTACTTTTGGAGAAAATTCAAAACATTCATTATTCAATAGAGCCCAATAGCAAAAATCAGGTTTTGAATGAAGAATCACATTTCTTGGTAGAAGCATGCAGGATTGAAATTTTTGATGGTTTTTTACTCCTCTCAACAGCCCAAACAAGTTTCTAAAAGGATGAGTTTGCAACTACTTTACTTTTGGAGAAAATTCAAAACATTCATTATTCAATAGGGCCCAAACTATCAAAAACCAGCGGTTTCAATGAACACACATTTCTTGGTAGAATCATGCAGGACTGAAATTTTTGATGTTTTTCTACTCCTCTCATGAGCCCAAACAAGTCTCTAAAAGCATGAGTTTGCAACTACTTTACTTTTGGAGAAAATTCAAAACATTCATTATTCAATAGAGCCCAATAGCAAAAATCAGGTTTTGAATGAAGAATCACATTTCTTGGTAGAATCATTCAGGATTGAAATTTTTGATGGTTTTTTACTCCTCTCTACAGCCCAAACAAGTTTCTAAAAGGATGAGTTTGCAACTGCTTTACTTTTGGAGAAAATTCAAAACATTCATTATTCAATAGGGCCCAAACTATCAAAAACCAGCGGTTTGAATGAACACACATTTCTTGGTAGAATCATGCAGGACTCAAATTTTTGATGTTTTTCTACTCCTCTCATGAGCCCAAACAAGTTTCTAAAAGCATGAGTTTGCAACTACTTTACTTTTGGAGAAAATTCAAAACATTCATTATTCAATAGAGCCCAATAGCAAAAATCAGGTTTTGAATGAAGAGTAACATTTCTTGGTAGAATCATGCAGGATTGAAATTTTTGATGGTTTTTTACTCCTCTCAACAGCCCAAACAAGTTTCTAAAAGGATGAGTTTGCAACTACTTTACTTTTGGAGAAAATTCAAAACATTCATTATTCAATAGGGCCCAAACTATCAAAAACCAGCGGTTTCAATGAACACACATTTCTTGGTAGAATCATGCAGGACTGAAATTTTTGATGTTTTTCTACTCCTCTCATGAGCCCAAACAAGTCTCTAAAAGCATGAGTTTGCAACTACTTTACTTTTGGAGAAAATTCAAAACATTCATTATTCAATAGAGCCCAATAGCAAAAATCAGGTTTTGAATGAAGAATCACATTTCTTGGTAGAATCATGCAGGATTGAAATTTTTGATGGTTTTTTACTCCTCTCAACAGCCCAAACAAGTTTCTAAAAGGATGAGTTTGCAACTACTTTACTTTTGGAGAAAATTCAAAACATTCATTATTCAATAGGGCCCAAACTATCAAAAAACAGCGGTTTCAATGAACACACATTTCTTGGAAGAATCATGCAGGACTGAAATTTTTGATGTTTTTCTACTCCTCTCATGAGCCCAAACAAGTTTCTAAAAGCATGAGTTTGCAACTACTTTACTTTTGGAGAAAATTCAAAACATTCATTATTCAATAGAGCCCAATAGCAAAAATCAGGTTTTGAATGAAGAATCACATTTCTTGGTAGAATCATGCAGGATTGAAATTTTTGATGGTTTTTTACTCCTCTCAACAGCCCAAACAAGTTTCTAAAAGGATGAGTTTGCAACTACTTTACTTTTGGAGAAAATTCAAAACATTCATTATTCAATAGAGCCCAATAGCAAAAATCAGGTTTTGAATGAAGAATCACATTTCTTGGTAGAATCATGCAGGATTGAAATTTTTGATGGTTTTTTACTCCTCTCAACAGCCCAAACAAGTTTCTAAAAGGATGAGTTTGCAACTACTTTACTTTTGGAGAAAATTCAAAGCATTCATTATTCAATAGGGCCCAAACTATCAAAAACCAGCGGTTTCAATGAACACACATTTCTTGGTAGAATCATGCAGGACTGAAATTTTTGATGTTTTTCTACTCCTCTCATGAGCCCAAACAAGTCTCTAAAAGCATGAGTTTGCAACTACTTTACTTTTGGAGAAAATTCAAAACATTCATTATTCAATAGAGCCCAATAGCAAAAATCAGGTTTTGAATGAAGAATCACATTTCTTGGTAAAATCATGCAGGATTGAAATTTTTGATGGTTTTTTACTCCTCTCAACAGCCCAAACAAGTTTCTAAAAGGATGAGTTTGCAACTACTTTACTTTTGGAGAAAATTCAAAACATTCATTATTCAATAGGGCCCAAACTATCAAAAACCAGCGGTTTCAATGAACACACATTTCTTGGTAGAATCATGCAGGACTGAAATTTTTGATGTTTTTCTACTCCTCTCATGAGCCCAAACAAGTCTCTAAAAGCATGAGTTTGCAACTACTTTACTTTTGGAGAAAATTCAAAACATTCACTTTTCAATAGAGCCCAATAGCAAAAATCAGGTTTTGAATGAAGAATCACATTTCTTGGTAGAATCATGCAGGATTGAAATTTTTGATGGTTTTTTACTCCTCTCAACAGCCCAAACAAGTTTCTAAAAGGATGAGTTTGCAACTACTTTACTTTTGGAGAAAATTCAAAACATTCATTATTCAATAGGGCCCAAACTATCAAAAACCAGCGGTTTGAATGAACACACATTTCTTGGTAGAATCATGCAGGACTGAAATTTTTGATGTTTTTCTACTCCTCTCATGAGCCCAAACAAGTCTCTAAAAGCATGAGTTTGCAACTACTTTACTTTTGGAGAAAATTCAAAACATTCATTATTCAATAGAGCCCAATAGCAAAAATCAGGTTTTGAATGAAGAATCACATTTCTTGGTAGAAGCATGCAGGATTGAAATTTTTGATGGTTTTTTACTCCTCTCAACAGCCCAAACAAGTTTCTAAAAGGATGAGTTTGCAACTACTTTACTTTTGGAGAAAATTCAAAACATTCATTATTCAATAGGGCCCAAACTATCAAAAACCAGCGGTTTCAATGAAAACACATTTCTTGGTAGAATCATGCAGGACTGAAATTTTTGATGTTTTTCTACTCCTCTCATGAGCCCAAACAAGTCTCTAAAAGCATGAGTTTGCAACTACTTTACTTTTGGAGAAAATTCAAAACATTCATTATTCAATAGAGCCCAATAGCAAAAATCAGGTTTTCAATGAAGAATCACATTTCTTGGTAGAATCATGCAGGATTGAAATTTTTGATGGTTTTTTACTCCTCTCAACAGCCCAAACAAGTTTCTAAAAGGATGAGTTTGCAACTACTTTACTTTTGGAGAAAATTCAAAACATTCATTATTCAATAGGGCCCAAACTATCAAAAACCAGCGGTTTGAATGAACACACATTTCTTGGTAGAATCATGCAGGACTGAAATTTTTGATGTTTTTCTACTCCTCTCATGAGCCCAAACAAGTCTCTAAAAGCATGAGTTTGCAACTACTTTACTTTTGGAGAAAATTCAAAACATTCATTATTCAATAGAGCCCAATAGCAAAAATCAGGTTTTGAATGAAGAATCACATTTCTTGGTAAAATCATGCAGGATTGAAATTTTTGATGGTTTTTTACTCCTCTCAACAGCCCAAACAAGTTTCTAAAAGGATGAGTTTGCAACTACTTTACTTTTGGAGAAAATTCAAAACATTCATTATTCAATAGGGCCCAAACTATCAAAAACCAGCGGTTTCAATGAACACACATTTCTTGGTAGAATCATGCAGGACTGAAATTTTTGATGTTTTTCTACTCCTCTCATGAGCCCAAACAAGTTTCTAAAAGCATGAGTTTGCAACTAGTTTACTTTTGGAGAACATTCAAAACATTCACTATTCAATAGAGCCCAATAGCAAAAATCAGGTTTTGAATGAAGAATCACATTTCTTGGTAAAATCATGCAGGATTGAAATTTTTGATGGTTTTTTACTCCTCTCAACAGCCCAAACAAGTTTCTAAAAGGATGAGTTTGCAACTACTTTACTTTTGGAGAAAATTCAAAACATTCATTATTCAATAGGGCCCAAACTATCAAAAACCAGCGGTTTCAATGAACACACATTTCTTGGTAGAATCATGCAGGACTGAAATTTTTGATGTTTTTCTACTCCTCTCATGAGCCCAAACAAGTCTCTAAAAGCATGAGTTTGCAACTACTTTACATTTGGAGAAAATTCAAAACATTCATTATTCAATAGAGCCCAATAGCAAAAATCAGGTTTTGAATGAAGAATCACATTTCTTGGTAGAATCATGCAGGATTGAAATTTTTGATGGTTTTTTACTCCTCTCAACAGCCCAAACAAGTTTCTAAAAGGATGAGTTTGCAACTACTTTACTTTTGGAGAAAATTCAAAACATTCATTATTCAATAGAGCCCAATAGCAAAAATCAGGTTTTGAATGAAGAATCACATTTCTTGGTAGAATCATGCAGGATTGAAATTTTTGATGGTTTTTTACTCCTCTCAACAGCCCAAACAAGTTTCTAAAAGGATGAGTTTGCAACTACTTTACTTTTGGAGAAAATTCAAAACATTCATTATTCAATAGGGCCCAAACTATCAAAAACCAGCGGTTTCAATGAACACACATTTCTTGGTAGAATCATGCAGGACTGAAATTTTTGATGTTTTTCTACTCCTCTCATGAGCCCAAACAAGTCTCTAAAAGCATGAGTTTGCAACTACTTTACTTTTGGAGAAAATTCAAAACATTCACTTTTCAATAGAGCCCAATAGCAAAAATCAGGTTTTGAATGAAGAATCACATTTCTTGGTAGAATCATGCAGGATTGAAATTTTTGATGGTTTTTTACTCCTCTCAACAGCCCAAACAAGTTTCTAAAAGGATGAGTTTGCAACTACTTTACTTTTGGAGAAAATTCAAAACATTCATTATTCAATAGGGCCCAAACTATCAAAAACCAGCGGTTTGAATGAACACACATTTCTTGGTAGAATCATGCAGGACTGAAATTTTTGATGTTTTTCTACTCCTCTCATGAGCCCAAACAAGTCTCTAAAAGCATGAGTTTGCAACTACTTTACTTTTGGAGAAAATTCAAAACATTCATTATTCAATAGAGCCCAATAGCAAAAATCAGGTTTTGAATGAAGAATCACATTTCTTGGTAGAAGCATGCAGGATTGAAATTTTTGATGGTTTTTTACTCCTCTCAACAGCCCAAACAAGTTTCTAAAAGGATGAGTTTGCAACTACTTTACTTTTGGAGAAAATTCAAAACATTCATTATTCAATAGGGCCCAAACTATCAAAAACCAGCGGTTTCAATGAACACACATTTCTTGGTAGAATCATGCAGGACTGAAATTTTTGATGTTTTTCTACTCCTCTCATGAGCCCAAACAAGTCTCTAAAAGCATGAGTTTGCAACTACTTTACTTTTGGAGAAAATTCAAAACATTCATTATTCAATAGAGCCCAATAGCAAAAATCAGGTTTTGAATGAAGAATCACATTTCTTGGTAGAATCATGCAGGATTGAAATTTTTGATGGTTTTTTACTCCTCTCAACAGCCCAAACAAGTTTCTAAAAGGATGAGTTTGCAACTACTTTACTTTTGGAGAAAATTCAAGGGGGCGTGGCTTGCAGGGGAGCAGAGCAGACGTGTTTTCTAGGAGCTCCTGCTTTCCCCTACTCTAAGCTTACAAAAAGATTGCTAACTTGTGGAATAATCCAGCCACGGATTAATAAGAAGATGCCTAAGAGGTGCAGCAAGAAAAACAGAAGGGTCCCAGTGAGAAAAGACCGTTTAACGGGTCCAAGAAGCCTGGGGAGTCTGTCGGGCCCAAGCCTCCACGCTGGATGTAAACAACCCAGCCATGTGACTGATCAACGCAGCGGGAAGAAAAAACAAGGAGCCAGCGAGACTCAGAGGGCAGATCAGACTTTAATGGTGAGCTCCCTTGGGTGCAGAGAGGCCCCGACACTAGCTGACAGTGTTTTGAGAGGAGATCGGCAGACCGCGCTGACTGTTGGAGCTGTGATGCGGCAGGAGAGAAGCGGCGGTGGAGTCTCTGTGGCATCGCGGGTGGAACCAGTTGGGACATCTCCAGACAGATCTTCTACACCTGGAAGACCGAGTGGACGTGTGGGGACTGTGGCAGCGTGGTCTTTGACAGCTGCAGCGGTCCCTGCTTCACAAAATCAAAGCGGGGAGACCGCGGTGAAGGCTGAAACCGCGTTGCTGCAGAGGAGCGGCGGTGGAGACGTTGCGGCGCCGCTGCTGAGATCAGGTGTGCCACCCCCCGATGGGTCTTCTGCAGCGGGAGATCCACGCAGATCTACTGTGACATCAGCGGTGAGGTCCCCGGCACCTGGAGAAATCCCCGCTTTGAAGGATCATAGCGGGGAGATCGCGGTGAAAGCCGCGGCCGCGCGACAGTGGAGGAGCCGCGACGGGGGATCTCCTTCCTTTCCTTCTTCTCCGGTGAGCGGATCCGGGGGGTCGCCCATCTGTGGTGGATCTGGGGATATTAAGGGACAGTCGGGAGTCCGATCAGCGGCATGCATAGGGCCGCTGAGGGCTTCTGAAGTCAGGGCCACACAGGCTTCAGGGGAGAACTTTGGTCAGATGACTACATCTGGTGCTGCAACAGCGCGGCCATTGGAATATAGCAGTGCTGAGGTTCCTGCGCCTTTGTTGGATTCTGGTGTCCGCACAGCACTATCGGCGGAGGAGGAAAGTGGGGGAAAAGAGTCTGACGTTGTAGTAATGCTCCAGGAGAGATGTAGCAGAGCCGAAACGATTGCATTACCGCTACTTAAATCTACCGCAGATTTATCATTATGTACACCTGTTACATCATTAACACCTTCTATCAAACATTTTAATAGCTTTTTGCGACATGATGCAGCGGAATTTTCACCATTAAACACACCTAAACAATTATTAGATGGGGAGATAAAATCACCGTACTATGGGGGGGCCCGGTCATCCCGTGGGATAGATCTCAATATGGGATTTCAAAAAAGTGTTGGGGACAAGCGATTATTAGTAGATTCTGGTGTTGACAAGGGGCTACAAAAAAATGGCTTTCATGAAAAATCAGTCTGTGTTTCCTCTAGACAGGAAGAGTTTGGGGGGGATGATCTTTTCCAGTCTATGAAAGAAGAGATATGGGCTTTGATTGCTCGATTCGAAAGCACCCTCCTCACTTTATACACTAATGGGGAGTCCTCTTCTAATGACCAGTCAGGTTTAAATTATAAAAAGTCAGAAACTTCGTCCGACGGTGGGGAGGAATCAGAAAATGTAGATTCGGAGGTCTTTGGGGAGGAGGTAGCCTCTCTTGGAGACTCAAAAAACGATTTGATTGATTCAACTGATATAAGCAATACGGATGAGGCATCTTCGTTGCGTTCCTTTATTTCTGAGAACTCTATCAGCTATGGAGAATCCGGAAGTGGTGACTCTTCTCAGGATGATAAAACTAATATAGCTCAAGAGAAGACGCAGACTGATGTTAAGGAGGTATTTATTGATCCATCCTCGCTATATAATATATGGGTTCCTGGGAGCTGCCCCGTTGAGGATTTCCTAGTTAAATCATGCAAAACTTTTTTGACTTCGTTGAATGATCTGGGGATTGGCAATGTGGGAGACCCGGGAATAGACAAAATTAAACTATTAGGAAACTCGATTAAGCAACTTATGAAAAATATTTTTTCAATTATAGTCAGCGAGAATGTAATAAAACCTAACACCACACTTGACATTTCCCTCTCTACAGTAAAACCTACGTTTAAACAATCTGAATTCTCCTCTATTGAAGCATCAAAATTTCATGAGCTCTCGGATTCTTTGAGGGATTTACAGAAGGAGATTGCCTCATTCAGATGTTCTTTGTCCAATTTTGAGGATTTGAAGAGGAAAAATAATGTAAAAATCAGGGGTATTCCCGAGTCAGTTCAACCAACTCGATTGAGGGAATACGTTTCCTCAATGATTTCTTATTTATTTCCGGAAACTAAAGGAAAAAATCTAATTGAGAGGATATTTAGGATTCGTAGACCTTCCTCCCTACTGTCTGACTTAACTAGAGATGTCATTGTCACATTTTATCCTAACTGGGTCAGAAACACCCTCCTTGGTTTATCAAAAAATTCTAGCTTTCTTTCATCTCCCTATCAAAACTTAGTTTTCTTTAAGGATTTGTGTAAGAACACCATACAAAAACGCAGGTCATTTTTACAAATAACAACTGTGCTTCGTCGGGCTAATATTGATTATAATTGGTCCCAAACTTCTACATTAATCGTGAGATATGCTTCAAACATAATTCATATTCTGTCTCCGCGGGATGGTATGGACTTCCTTAGAAATGCTCGACTTATTTCTAACAATTGTCTTCCCAAAACTTTACACCCATCTGTACAAGACCTCCGCTTACACCATACTTGAACTTTGGATCTTACTTGGATTTTATTATCGGGAAACTTTGGACTCACTTGGACCTCTCAAAAGCTTTTTACATATATGTCGGATTAAAATTATGATCTGTGGTTTATGTTCCATGAGCTGATTTGAGAAAAAAGCTGAACTTTCCCCCCCATATGGTCCTTGGGTATTGATTACTCGGACCAATAACGACGGGTTTACTTACAATTACGTTTAAATATTTAAGTGTTATTAATATTTTGATTACAGGTGTCATATGACAGGTTTAGGTTTATTAAGTGTTATTAATACCTTTTATAAGTGTCATGTGACAGGTGCAGAGGCTTACTATAGCTAGAGGCATTTGAAAGCAGACTTAAAGCGTTATTTACTTTTTTTTTGGGGCATATTAATGTATGTATGCCTGTCCAAAATACTTTAGGGGCTTATAACCCCCAATTCAATACTCAATAGATAACTGTTAGTCTGTCCTGTCTCTTCCTTATGGGGTATGTTCATGCCCATTCATATTGAGGAGACATGACCCTTTTAGATTTATAATTAGACGACTTTATAGCATCTTATTTCTACACGTAACTTACTGTTATGTTTCCCTTTGTTCCTTCCTTACCCCTCCTTTTGTTTTGTTTTTTTTTTTTTTTTTTTTTTTTTTTTTTTCCTTTGTGTGTTTCATTAAAGCAACTTTAAACCCATTCCGAAACCCCTACCCCTTTCTTCCCTTGACACTTATGAATGTATCTGCTACTTGAAAGTCATGTTATTATACTACTGTTATTTTGTAAACCACATTGAAATATGATGATGAACAATATAACTGTTAAGTAGAAAAACTTAATAAAGTTTATTGAAAATGGAGAAAATTCAAAACATTCATTATTCAATAGGGCCCAAACTATCAAAAAACAGCGGTTTCAATGAACACACATTTCTTGGAAGAATCATGCAGGACTGAAATTTTTGATGTTTTTCTACTCCTCTCATGAGCCCAAACAAGTTTCTAAAAGCATGAGTTTGCAACTACTTTACTTTTGGAGAAAATTCAAAACATTCATTATTCAATAGAGCCCAATAGCAAAAATCAGGTTTTGAATGAAGAATCACATTTCTTGGTAGAATTATGCAGGATTGAAATTTTTGATGGTTTTTTACTCCTCTCAACAGCCCAAACAAGTTTCTAAAAGGATGAATTTGCAACTACTTTACTTTTGGAGAAAATTCAAAACATTCATTATTCAATAGAGCCCAATAGCAAAAATCAGGTTTTGAATGAAGAATCACATTTCTTGGTAGAATCATGCAGGATTGAAATTTTTGATGGTTTTTTACTCCTCTCAACAGCCCAAACAAGTTTCTAAAAGGATGAGTTTGCAACTACTTTACTTTTGGAGAAAATTCAAAACATTCATTATTCAATAGGGCCCAAACTATCAAAAACCAGCGGTTTCAATGAACACACATTTCTTGGTAGAATCATGCAGGACTGAAATTTTTGATGTTTTTCTACTCCTCTCATGAGCCCAAACAAGTCTCTAAAAGCATGAGTTTGCAACTACTTTACTTTTGGAGAAAATTCAAAACATTCATTATTCAATAGAGCCCAATAGCAAAAATCAGGTTTTGAATGAAGAATCACATTTCTTGGTAGAATCATGCAGGATTGAAATTTTTGATGGTTTTTTACTCCTCTCAACAGCCCAAACAAGTTTCTAAAAGGATGAGTTTGCAACTACTTTACTTTTGGAGAAAATTCAAAACATTCATTATTCAATAGGGCCCAAACTATCAAAAACCAGCGGTTTCAATGAACACACATTTCTTGGTAGAATCATGCAGGACTGAAATTTTTGATGTTTTTCTACTCCTCTCATGAGCCCAAACAAGTCTCTAAAAGCATGAGTTTGCAACTACTTTACTTTTGGAGAAAATTCAAAACATTCACTTTTCAATAGAGCCCAATAGCAAAAATCAGGTTTTGAATGAAGAATCACATTTCTTGGTAGAATCATGCAGGATTGAAATTTTTGATGGTTTTTTACTCCTCTCAACAGCCCAAACAAGTTTCTAAAAGGATGAGTTTGCAACTACTTTACTTTTGGAGAAAATTCAAAACATTCATTATTCAATAGGGCCCAAACTATCAAAAACCAGCGGTTTGAATGAACACACATTTCTTGGTAGAATCATGCAGGACTGAAATTTTTGATGTTTTTCTACTCCTCTCATGAGCCCAAACAAGTCTCTAAAAGCATGAGTTTGCAACTACTTTACTTTTGGAGAAAATTCAAAACATTCATTATTCAATAGAGCCCAATAGCAAAAATCAGGTTTTGAATGAAGAATCACATTTCTTGGTAGAAGCATGCAGGATTGAAATTTTTGATGGTTTTTTACTCCTCTCAACAGCCCAAACAAGTTTCTAAAAGGATGAGTTTGCAACTACTTTACTTTTGGAGAAAATTCAAAACATTCATTATTCAATAGGGCCCAAACTATCAAAAACCAGCGGTTTCAATGAACACACATTTCTTGGTAGAATCATGCAGGACTGAAATTTTTGATGTTTTTCTACTCCTCTCATGAGCCCAAACAAGTCTCTAAAAGCATGAGTTTGCAACTACTTTACTTTTGGAGAAAATTCAAAACATTCATTATTCAATAGAGCCCAATAGCAAAAATCAGGTTTTGAATGAAGAATCACATTTCTTGGTAGAATCATGCAGGATTGAAATTTTTGATGGTTTTTTACTCCTCTCAACAGCCCAAACAAGTTTCTAAAAGGATGAGTTTGCAACTACTTTACTTTTGGAGAAAATTCAAAACATTCATTATTCAATAGGGCCCAAACTATCAAAAAACAGCGGTTTCAATGAACACACATTTCTTGGAAGAATCATGCAGGACTGAAATTTTTGATGTTTTTCTACTCCTCTCATGAGCCCAAACAAGTTTCTAAAAGCATGAGTTTGCAACTACTTTACTTTTGGAGAAAATTCAAAACATTCATTATTCAATAGAGCCCAATAGCAAAAATCAGGTTTTGAATGAAGAATCACATTTCTTGGTAGAATTATGCAGGATTGAAATTTTTGATGGTTTTTTACTCCTCTCAACAGCCCAAACAAGTTTCTAAAAGGATGAATTTGCAACTACTTTACTTTTGGAGAAAATTCAAAACATTCATTATTCAATAGAGCCCAATAGCAAAAATCAGGTTTTGAATGAAGAATCACATTTCTTGGTAGAATCATGCAGGATTGAAATTTTTGATGGTTTTTTACTCCTCTCAACAGCCCAAACAAGTTTCTAAAAGGATGAGTTTGCAACTACTTTACTTTTGGAGAAAATTCAAAACATTCATTATTCAATAGGGCCCAAACTATCAAAAACCAGCGGTTTCAATGAACACACATTTCTTGGTAGAATCATGCAGGACTGAAATTTTTGATGTTTTTCTACTCCTCTCATGAGCCCAAACAAGTCTCTAAAAGCATGAGTTTGCAACTACTTTACTTTTGGAGAAAATTCAAAACATTCATTATTCAATAGAGCCCAATAGCAAAAATCAGGTTTTGAATGAAGAATCACATTTCTTGGTAGAATCATGCAGGATTGAAATTTTTGATGGTTTTTTTACTCCTCTCAACAGCCCAAACAAGTTTCTAAAAGGATGAGTTTGCAACTACTTTACTTTTGGAGAAAATTCAAAACATTCATTATTCAATAGGGCCCAAACTATCAAAAACCAGCGGTTTCAATGAACACACATTTCTTGGTAGAATCATGCAGGACTGAAATTTTTGATGTTTTTCTACTCCTCTCATGAGCCCACACAAGTCTCTAAAAGCATGAGTTTGCAACTACTTTACTTTTGGAGAAAATTCAAAACATTCACTTTTCAATAGAGCCCAATAGCAAAAATCAGGTTTTGAATGAAGAATCACATTTCTTGGTAGAATCATGCAGGATTGAAATTTTTGATGGTTTTTTACTCCTCTCAACAGCCCAAACAAGTTTCTAAAAGGATGAGTTTGCAACTACTTTACTTTTGGAGAAAATTCAAAACATTCATTATTCAATAGGGCCCAAACTATCAAAAACCAGCGGTTTGAATGAACACACATTTCTTGGTAGAATCATGCAGGACTGAAATTTTTGATGTTTTTCTACTCCTCTCATGAGCCCAAACAAGTCTCTAAAAGCATGAGTTTGCAACTACTTTACTTTTGGAGAAAATTCAAAACATTCATTATTCAATAGAGCCCAATAGCAAAAATCAGGTTTTGAATGAAGAATCACATTTCTTGGTAGAAGCATGCAGGATTGAAATTTTTGATGGTTTTTTACTCCTCTCAACAGCCCAAACAAGTTTCTAAAAGGATGAGTTTGCAACTACTTTACTTTTGGAGAAAATTCAAAACATTCATTATTCAATAGGGCCCAAACTATCAAAAACCAGCGGTTTCAATGAACACACATTTCTTGGTAGAATCATGCAGGACTGAAATTTTTGATGTTTTTCTACTCCTCTCATGAGCCCAAACAAGTCTCTAAAAGCATGAGTTTGCAACTACTTTACTTTTGGAGAAAATTCAAAACATTCATTATTCAATAGAGCCCAATAGCAAAAATCAGGTTTTGAATGAAGAATCACATTTCTTGGTAGAATCATGCAGGATTGAAATTTTTGATGGTTTTTTACTCCTCTCAACAGCCCAAACAAGTTTCTAAAAGGATGAGTTTGCAACTACTTTACTTTTGGAGAAAATTCAAAACATTCATTATTCAATAGGGCCCAAACTATCAAAAAACAGCGGTTTCAATGAACACACATTTCTTGGAAGAATCATGCAGGACTGAAATTTTTGATGTTTTTCTACTCCTCTCATGAGCCCAAACAAGTTTCTAAAAGCATGAGTTTGCAACTACTTTACTTTTGGAGAAAATTCAAAACATTCATTATTCAATAGAGCCCAATAGCAAAAATCAGGTTTTGAATGAAGAATCACATTTCTTGGTAGAATTATGCAGGATTGAAATTTTTGATGGTTTTTTACTCCTCTCAACAGCCCAAACAAGTTTCTAAAAGGATGAATTTGCAACTACTTTACTTTTGGAGAAAATTCAAAACATTCATTATTCAATAGAGCCCAATAGCAAAAATCAGGTTTTGAATGAAGAATCACATTTCTTGGTAGAATCATGCAGGATTGAAATTTTTGATGGTTTTTTACTCCTCTCAACAGCCCAAACAAGTTTCTAAAAGGATGAGTTTGCAACTACTTTACTTTTGGAGAAAATTCAAAACATTCATTATTCAATAGGGCCCAAACTATCAAAAACCAGCGGTTTCAATGAACACACATTTCTTGGTAGAATCATGCAGGACTGAAATTTTTGATGTTTTTCTACTCCTCTCATGAGCCCAAACAAGTCTCTAAAAGCATGAGTTTGCAACTACTTTACTTTTGGAGAAAATTCAAAACATTCACTTTTCAATAGAGCCCAATAGCAAAAATCAGGTTTTGAATGAAGAATCACATTTCTTGGTAGAATCATGCAGGATTGAAATTTTTGATGGTTTTTTACTCCTCTCAACAGCCCAAACAAGTTTCTAAAAGGATGAGTTTGCAACTACTTTACTTTTGGAGAAAATTCAAAACATTCATTATTCAATAGGGCCCAAACTATCAAAAACCAGCGGTTTGAATGAACACACATTTCTTGGTAGAATCATGCAGGACTGAAATTTTTGATGTTTTTCTACTCCTCTCATGAGCCCAAACAAGTCTCTAAAAGCATGAGTTTGCAACTACTTTACTTTTGGAGAAAATTCAAAACATTCATTATTCAATAGAGCCCAATAGCAAAAATCAGGTTTTGAATGAAGAATCACATTTCTTGGTAGAAGCATGCAGGATTGAAATTTTTGATGGTTTTTTACTCCTCTCAACAGCCCAAACAAGTTTCTAAAAGGATGAGTTTGCAACTACTTTACTTTTGGAGAAAATTCAAAACATTCATTATTCAATAGGGCCCAAACTATCAAAAACCAGCGGTTTCAATGAAAACACATTTCTTGGTAGAATCATGCAGGACTGAAATTTTTGATGTTTTTCTACTCCTCTCATGAGCCCAAACAAGTCTCTAAAAGCATGAGTTTGCAACTACTTTACTTTTGGAGAAAATTCAAAACATTCATTATTCAATAGAGCCCAATAGCAAAAATCAGGTTTTCAATGAAGAATCACATTTCTTGGTAGAATCATGCAGGATTGAAATTTTTGATGGTTTTTTACTCCTCTCAACAGCCCAAACAAGTTTCTAAAAGGATGAGTTTGCAACTACTTTACTTTTGGAGAAAATTCAAAACATTCATTATTCAATAGGGCCCAAACTATCAAAAACCAGCGGTTTGAATGAACACACATTTCTTGGTAGAATCATGCAGGACTGAAATTTTTGATGTTTTTCTACTCCTCTCATGAGCCCAAACAAGTCTCTAAAAGCATGAGTTTGCAACTACTTTACTTTTGGAGAAAATTCAAAACATTCATTATTCAATAGAGCCCAATAGCAAAAATCAGGTTTTGAATGAAGAATCACATTTCTTGGTAAAATCATGCAGGATTGAAATTTTTGATGGTTTTTTACTCCTCTCAACAGCCCAAACAAGTTTCTAAAAGGATGAGTTTGCAACTACTTTACTTTTGGAGAAAATTCAAAACATTCATTATTCAATAGGGCCCAAACTATCAAAAACCAGCGGTTTCAATGAACACACATTTCTTGGTAGAATCATGCAGGACTGAAATTTTTGATGTTTTTCTACTCCTCTCATGAGCCCAAACAAGTTTCTAAAAGCATGAGTTTGCAACTAGTTTACTTTTGGAGAACATTCAAAACATTCACTATTCAATAGAGCCCAATAGCAAAAATCAGGTTTTGAATGAAGAATCACATTTCTTGGTAAAATCATGCAGGATTGAAATTTTTGATGGTTTTTTACTCCTCTCAACAGCCCAAACAAGTTTCTAAAAGGATGAGTTTGCAACTACTTTACTTTTGGAGAAAATTCAAAACATTCATTATTCAATAGGGCCCAAACTATCAAAAACCAGCGGTTTCAATGAACACACATTTCTTGGTAGAATCATGCAGGACTGAAATTTTTGATGTTTTTCTACTCCTCTCATGAGCCCAAACAAGTCTCTAAAAGCATGAGTTTGCAACTACTTTACATTTGGAGAAAATTCAAAACATTCATTATTCAATAGAGCCCAATAGCAAAAATCAGGTTTTGAATGAAGAATCACATTTCTTGGTAGAATCATGCAGGATTGAAATTTTTGATGGTTTTTTACTCCTCTCAACAGCCCAAACAAGTTTCTAAAAGGATGAGTTTGCAACTACTTTACTTTTGGAGAAAATTCAAAACATTCATTATTCAATAGAGCCCAATAGCAAAAATCAGGTTTTGAATGAAGAATCACATTTCTTGGTAGAATCATGCAGGATTGAAATTTTTGATGGTTTTTTACTCCTCTCAACAGCCCAAACAAGTTTCTAAAAGGATGAGTTTGCAACTACTTTACTTTTGGAGAAAATTCAAAACATTCATTATTCAATAGGGCCCAAACTATCAAAAACCAGCGGTTTCAATGAACACACATTTCTTGGTAGAATCATGCAGGACTGAAATTTTTGATGTTTTTCTACTCCTCTCATGAGCCCAAACAAGTCTCTAAAAGCATGAGTTTGCAACTACTTTACTTTTGGAGAAAATTCAAAACATTCACTTTTCAATAGAGCCCAATAGCAAAAATCAGGTTTTGAATGAAGAATCACATTTCTTGGTAGAATCATGCAGGATTGAAATTTTTGATGGTTTTTTACTCCTCTCAACAGCCCAAACAAGTTTCTAAAAGGATGAGTTTGCAACTACTTTACTTTTGGAGAAAATTCAAAACATTCATTATTCAATAGGGCCCAAACTATCAAAAACCAGCGGTTTGAATGAACACACATTTCTTGGTAGAATCATGCAGGACTGAAATTTTTGATGTTTTTCTACTCCTCTCATGAGCCCAAACAAGTCTCTAAAAGCATGAGTTTGCAACTACTTTACTTTTGGAGAAAATTCAAAACATTCATTATTCAATAGAGCCCAATAGCAAAAATCAGGTTTTGAATGAAGAATCACATTTCTTGGTAGAAGCATGCAGGATTGAAATTTTTGATGGTTTTTTACTCCTCTCAACAGCCCAAACAAGTTTCTAAAAGGATGAGTTTGCAACTACTTTACTTTTGGAGAAAATTCAAAACATTCATTATTCAATAGGGCCCAAACTATCAAAAACCAGCGGTTTCAATGAACACACATTTCTTGGTAGAATCATGCAGGACTGAAATTTTTGATGTTTTTCTACTCCTCTCATGAGCCCAAACAAGTCTCTAAAAGCATGAGTTTGCAACTACTTTACTTTTGGAGAAAATTCAAAACATTCATTATTCAATAGAGCCCAATAGCAAAAATCAGGTTTTGAATGAAGAATCACATTTCTTGGTAGAATCATGCAGGATTGAAATTTTTGATGGTTTTTTACTCCTCTCAACAGCCCAAACAAGTTTCTAAAAGGATGAGTTTGCAACTACTTTACTTTTGGAGAAAATTCAAAACATTCATTATTCAATAGGGCCCAAACTATCAAAAAACAGCGGTTTCAATGAACACACATTTCTTGGAAGAATCATGCAGGACTGAAATTTTTGATGTTTTTCTACTCCTCTCATGAGCCCAAACAAGTTTCTAAAAGCATGAGTTTGCAACTACTTTACTTTTGGAGAAAATTCAAAACATTCATTATTCAATAGAGCCCAATAGCAAAAATCAGGTTTTGAATGAAGAATCACATTTCTTGGTAGAATTATGCAGGATTGAAATTTTTGATGGTTTTTTACTCCTCTCAACAGCCCAAACAAGTTTCTAAAAGGATGAATTTGCAACTACTTTACTTTTGGAGAAAATTCAAAACATTCATTATTCAATAGAGCCCAATAGCAAAAATCAGGTTTTGAATGAAGAATCACATTTCTTGGTAGAATCATGCAGGATTGAAATTTTTGATGGTTTTTTACTCCTCTCAACAGCCCAAACAAGTTTCTAAAAGGATGAGTTTGCAACTACTTTACTTTTGGAGAAAATTCAAAACATTCATTATTCAATAGGGCCCAAACTATCAAAAACCAGCGGTTTCAATGAACACACATTTCTTGGTAGAATCATGCAGGACTGAAATTTTTGATGTTTTTCTACTCCTCTCATGAGCCCAAACAAGTCTCTAAAAGCATGAGTTTGCAACTACTTTACTTTTGGAGAAAATTCAAAACATTCATTATTCAATAGAGCCCAATAGCAAAAATCAGGTTTTGAATGAAGAATCACATTTCTTGGTAGAATCATGCAGGATTGAAATTTTTGATGGTTTTTTACTCCTCTCAACAGCCCAAACAAGTTTCTAAAAGGATGAGTTTGCAACTACTTTACTTTTGGAGAAAATTCAAAACATTCATTATTCAATAGGGCCCAAACTATCAAAAACCAGCGGTTTCAATGAACACACATTTCTTGGTAGAATCATGCAGGACTGAAATTTTTGATGTTTTTCTACTCCTCTCATGAGCCCAAACAAGTCTCTAAAAGCATGAGTTTGCAACTACTTTACTTTTGGAGAAAATTCAAAACATTCACTTTTCAATAGAGCCCAATAGCAAAAATCAGGTTTTGAATGAAGAATCACATTTCTTGGTAGAATCATGCAGGATTGAAATTTTTGATGGTTTTTTACTCCTCTCAACAGCCCAAACAAGTTTCTAAAAGGATGAGTTTGCAACTACTTTACTTTTGGAGAAAATTCAAAACATTCATTATTCAATAGGGCCCAAACTATCAAAAACCAGCGGTTTGAATGAACACACATTTCTTGGTAGAATCATGCAGGACTGAAATTTTTGATGTTTTTCTACTCCTCTCATGAGCCCAAACAAGTCTCTAAAAGCATGAGTTTGCAACTACTTTACTTTTGGAGAAAATTCAAAACATTCATTATTCAATAGAGCCCAATAGCAAAAATCAGGTTTTGAATGAAGAATCACATTTCTTGGTAGAAGCATGCAGGATTGAAATTTTTGATGGTTTTTTACTCCTCTCAACAGCCCAAACAAGTTTCTAAAAGGATGAGTTTGCAACTACTTTACTTTTGGAGAAAATTCAAAACATTCATTATTCAATAGGGCCCAAACTATCAAAAACCAGCGGTTTCAATGAACACACATTTCTTGGTAGAATCATGCAGGACTGAAATTTTTGATGTTTTTCTACTCCTCTCATGAGCCCAAACAAGTCTCTAAAAGCATGAGTTTGCAACTACTTTACTTTTGGAGAAAATTCAAAACATTCATTATTCAATAGAGCCCAATAGCAAAAATCAGGTTTTGAATGAAGAATCACATTTCTTGGTAGAATCATGCAGGATTGAAATTTTTGATGGTTTTTTACTCCTCTCAACAGCCCAAACAAGTTTCTAAAAGGATGAGTTTGCAACTACTTTACTTTTGGAGAAAATTCAAAACATTCATTATTCAATAGGGCCCAAACTATCAAAAAACAGCGGTTTCAATGAACACACATTTCTTGGAAGAATCATGCAGGACTGAAATTTTTGATGTTTTTCTACTCCTCTCATGAGCCCAAACAAGTTTCTAAAAGCATGAGTTTGCAACTACTTTACTTTTGGAGAAAATTCAAAACATTCATTATTCAATAGAGCCCAATAGCAAAAATCAGGTTTTGAATGAAGAATCACATTTCTTGGTAGAATTATGCAGGATTGAAATTTTTGATGGTTTTTTACTCCTCTCAACAGCCCAAACAAGTTTCTAAAAGGATGAATTTGCAACTACTTTACTTTTGGAGAAAATTCAAAACATTCATTATTCAATAGAGCCCAATAGCAAAAATCAGGTTTTGAATGAAGAATCACATTTCTTGGTAGAATCATGCAGGATTGAAATTTTTGATGGTTTTTTACTCCTCTCAACAGCCCAAACAAGTTTCTAAAAGGATGAGTTTGCAACTACTTTACTTTTGGAGAAAATTCAAAACATTCATTATTCAATAGGGCCCAAACTATCAAAAACCAGCGGTTTCAATGAACACACATTTCTTGGTAGAATCATGCAGGACTGAAATTTTTGATGTTTTTCTACTCCTCTCATGAGCCCAAACAAGTCTCTAAAAGCATGAGTTTGCAACTACTTTACTTTTGGAGAAAATTCAAAACATTCATTATTCAATAGAGCCCAATAGCAAAAATCAGGTTTTGAATGAAGAATCACATTTCTTGGTAGAATCATGCAGGATTGAAATTTTTGATGGTTTTTTTACTCCTCTCAACAGCCCAAACAAGTTTCTAAAAGGATGAGTTTGCAACTACTTTACTTTTGGAGAAAATTCAAAACATTCATTATTCAATAGGGCCCAAACTATCAAAAACCAGCGGTTTCAATGAACACACATTTCTTGGTAGAATCATGCAGGACTGAAATTTTTGATGTTTTTCTACTCCTCTCATGAGCCCACACAAGTCTCTAAAAGCATGAGTTTGCAACTACTTTACTTTTGGAGAAAATTCAAAACATTCACTTTTCAATAGAGCCCAATAGCAAAAATCAGGTTTTGAATGAAGAATCACATTTCTTGGTAGAATCATGCAGGATTGAAATTTTTGATGGTTTTTTACTCCTCTCAACAGCCCAAACAAGTTTCTAAAAGGATGAGTTTGCAACTACTTTACTTTTGGAGAAAATTCAAAACATTCATTATTCAATAGGGCCCAAACTATCAAAAACCAGCGGTTTGAATGAACACACATTTCTTGGTAGAATCATGCAGGACTGAAATTTTTGATGTTTTTCTACTCCTCTCATGAGCCCAAACAAGTCTCTAAAAGCATGAGTTTGCAACTACTTTACTTTTGGAGAAAATTCAAAACATTCATTATTCAATAGAGCCCAATAGCAAAAATCAGGTTTTGAATGAAGAATCACATTTCTTGGTAGAAGCATGCAGGATTGAAATTTTTGATGGTTTTTTACTCCTCTCAACAGCCCAAACAAGTTTCTAAAAGGATGAGTTTGCAACTACTTTACTTTTGGAGAAAATTCAAAACATTCATTATTCAATAGGGCCCAAACTATCAAAAACCAGCGGTTTCAATGAACACACATTTCTTGGTAGAATCATGCAGGACTGAAATTTTTGATGTTTTTCTACTCCTCTCATGAGCCCAAACAAGTCTCTAAAAGCATGAGTTTGCAACTACTTTACTTTTGGAGAAAATTCAAAACATTCATTATTCAATAGAGCCCAATAGCAAAAATCAGGTTTTGAATGAAGAATCACATTTCTTGGTAGAATCATGCAGGATTGAAATTTTTGATGGTTTTTTACTCCTCTCAACAGCCCAAACAAGTTTCTAAAAGGATGAGTTTGCAACTACTTTACTTTTGGAGAAAATTCAAAACATTCATTATTCAATAGGGCCCAAACTATCAAAAAACAGCGGTTTCAATGAACACACATTTCTTGGAAGAATCATGCAGGACTGAAATTTTTGATGTTTTTCTACTCCTCTCATGAGCCCAAACAAGTTTCTAAAAGCATGAGTTTGCAACTACTTTACTTTTGGAGAAAATTCAAAACATTCATTATTCAATAGAGCCCAATAGCAAAAATCAGGTTTTGAATGAAGAATCACATTTCTTGGTAGAATTATGCAGGATTGAAATTTTTGATGGTTTTTTACTCCTCTCAACAGCCCAAACAAGTTTCTAAAAGGATGAATTTGCAACTACTTTACTTTTGGAGAAAATTCAAAACATTCATTATTCAATAGAGCCCAATAGCAAAAATCAGGTTTTGAATGAAGAATCACATTTCTTGGTAGAATCATGCAGGATTGAAATTTTTGATGGTTTTTTACTCCTCTCAACAGCCCAAACAAGTTTCTAAAAGGATGAGTTTGCAACTACTTTACTTTTGGAGAAAATTCAAAACATTCATTATTCAATAGGGCCCAAACTATCAAAAACCAGCGGTTTCAATGAACACACATTTCTTGGTAGAATCATGCAGGACTGAAATTTTTGATGTTTTTCTACTCCTCTCATGAGCCCAAACAAGTCTCTAAAAGCATGAGTTTGCAACTACTTTACTTTTGGAGAAAATTCAAAACATTCATTATTCAATAGAGCCCAATAGCAAAAATCAGGTTTTGAATGAAGAATCACATTTCTTGGTAAAATCATGCAGGATTGAAATTTTTGATGGTTTTTTACTCCTCTCAACAGCCCAAACAAGTTTCTAAAAGGATGAGTTTGCAACTACTTTACTTTTGGAGAAAATTCAAAACATTCATTATTCAATAGGGCCCAAACTATCAAAAACCAGCGGTTTCAATGAACACACATTTCTTGGTAGAATCATGCAGGACTGAAATTTTTGATGTTTTTCTACTCCTCTCATGAGCCCAAACAAGTTTCTAAAAGCATGAGTTTGCAACTAGTTTACTTTTGGAGAACATTCAAAACATTCACTATTCAATAGAGCCCAATAGCAAAAATCAGGTTTTGAATGAAGAATCACATTTCTTGGTAAAATCATGCAGGATTGAAATTTTTGATGGTTTTTTACTCCTCTCAACAGCCCAAACAAGTTTCTAAAAGGATGAGTTTGCAACTACTTTACTTTTGGAGAAAATTCAAAACATTCATTATTCAATAGGGCCCAAACTATCAAAAACCAGCGGTTTCAATGAACACACATTTCTTGGTAGAATCATGCAGGACTGAAATTTTTGATGTTTTTCTACTCCTCTCATGAGCCCAAACAAGTCTCTAAAAGCATGAGTTTGCAACTACTTTACATTTGGAGAAAATTCAAAACATTCATTATTCAATAGAGCCCAATAGCAAAAATCAGGTTTTGAATGAAGAATCACATTTCTTGGTAGAATCATGCAGGATTGAAATTTTTGATGGTTTTTTACTCCTCTCAACAGCCCAAACAAGTTTCTAAAAGGATGAGGAATCACATTTCTTGGTAGAATCATGCAGGATTGAAATTTTTGATGGTTTTTTACTCCTCTCAACAGCCCAAACAAGTTTCTAAAAGGATGAGTTTGCAACTACTTTACTTTTGGAGAAAATTCAAAACATTCATTATTCAATAGGGCCCAAACTATCAAAAAACAGCGGTTTCAATGAACACACATTTCTTGGAAGAATCATGCAGGACTGAAATTTTTGATGTTTTTCTACTCCTCTCATGAGCCCAAACAAGTTTCTAAAAGCATGAGTTTGCAACTACTTTACTTTTGGAGAAAATTCAAAACATTCATTATTCAATAGAGCCCAATAGCAAAAATCAGGTTTTGAATGAAGAATCACATTTCTTGGTAGAATCATGCAGGATTGAAATTTTTGATGGTTTTTTACTCCTCTCAACAGCCCAAACAAGTTTCTAAAAGGATGAGTTTGCAACTACTTTACTTTTGGAGAAAATTCAAAACATTCATTATTCAATAGGGCCCAAACTATCAAAAACCAGCGGTTTCAATGAACACACATTTCTTGGTAGAATCATGCAGGACTGAAATTTTTGATGTTTTTCTACTCCTCTCATGAGCCCAAACAAGTCTCTAAAAGCATGAGTTTGCAACTACTTTACTTTTGGAGAAAATTCAAAACATTCATTATTCAATAGAGCCCAATAGCAAAAATCAGGTTTTAAATGAAGAATCACATTTCTTGGTAAAATCATGCAGGATTGAAATTTTTGATGGTTTTTTACTCCTCTCAACAGCCCAAACAAGTTTCTAAAAGGATGAGTTTGCAACTACTTTACTTTTGGAGAAAATTCAAAACATTCATTATTCAATAGGGCCCAAACTATCAAAAACCAGCGGTTTCAATGAACACACATTTCTTGGTAGAATCATGCAGGACTGAAATTTTTGATGTTTTTCTACTCCTCTCATGAGCCCAAACAAGTCTCTAAAAGCATGAGTTTGCAACTACTTTACTTTTGGAGAAAATTCAAAACATTCATTATTCAATAGAGCCCAATAGCAAAAATCAGGTTTTGAATGAAGAATCACATTTCTTGGTAGAATCATGCAGGATTGAAATTTTTGATGGTTTTTTACTCCTCTCAACAGCCCAAACAAGTTTCTAAAAGGATGAGTTTGCAACTACTTTACTTTTGGAGAAAATTCAAAACATTCATTATTCAATAGGGCCCAAACTATCAAAAACCAGCGGTTTCAATGAACACACATTTCTTGGTAGAATCATGCAGGACTGAAATTTTTGATGTTTTTCTACTCCTCTCATGAGCCCAAACAAGTCTCTAAAAGCATGAGTTTGCAACTACTTTACTTTTGGAGAAAATTCAAAACATTGACTTTTCAATAGAGCCCAATAGCAAAAATCAGGTTTTGAATGAAGAATCACATTTCTTGGTAGAATCATGCAGGATTGAAATTTTTGATGGTTTTTTACTCCTCTCAACAGCCCAAACAAGTTCTAAAAGGATGAGTTTGCAACTACTTTACTTTTGGAGAAAATTCAAAACATTCATTATTCAATAGGGCCCAAACTATCAAAAACCAGCGGTTTGAATGAACACACATTTCTTGGTAGAATCATGCAGGACTGAAATTTTTGATGTTTTTCTACTCCTCTCATGAGCCCAAACAAGTCTCTAAAAGCATGAGTTTGCAACTACTTTACTTTTGGAGAAAATTCAAAACATTCACTTTTCAATAGAGCCCAATAGCAAAAATCATGTTTTGAATGAAGAATCACATTTCTTGGTAGAATCATGCAGGATTGAAATTTTTGATGGTTTTTTACTCCTCTCAACAGCCCAAACAAGTTTCTAAAAGGATGAGTTTGCAACTACTTTACTTTTGGAGAAAATTCAAAACATTCATTATTCAATAGGGCCCAAACTATCAAAAACCAGCGGTTTCAATGAACACACATTTCTTGGTAGAATCATGCAGGACTGAAATTTTTGATGTTTTTCTACTCCTCTCATGAGCCCAAACAAGTCTCTAAAAGCATGAGTTTGCAACTACTTTACTTTTGGAGAAAATTCAAAACATTCATTATTCAATAGAGCCCAATAGCAAAAATCAGGTTTTGAATGAAGAATCACATTTCTTGGTAGAATCATGCAGGATTGAAATTTTTGATGGTTTTTTACTCCTCTCAACAGCCCAAACAAGTTTCTAAAAGGATGAGTTTGCAACTACTTTACTTTTGGAGAAAATTCAAAACATTCATTATTCAATAGGGCCCAAACTATCAAAAACCAGCGGTTTCAATGAACACACATTTCTTGGTAGAATCATGCAGGACTGAAATTTTTGATGTTTTTCTACTCCTCTCATGAGCCCAAACAAGTCTCTAAAAGCATGAGTTTGCAACTACTTTACTTTTGGAGAAAATTCAAAACATTCACTTTTCAATAGAGCCCAATAGCAAAAATCAGGTTTTGAATGAAGAATCACATTTCTTGGTAGAATCATGCAGGATTGAAATTTTTGATGGTTTTTTACTCCTCTCAACAGCCCAAACAAGTTTCTAAAAGGATGAGTTTGCAACTACTTTACTTTTGGAGAAAATTCAAAACATTCATTATTCAATAGGGCCCAAACTATCAAAAACCAGCGGTTTGAATGAACACACATTTCTTGGTAGAATCATGCAGGACTGAAATTTTTGATGTTTTTCTACTCCTCTCATGAGCCCAAACAAGTCTCTAAAAGCATGAGTTTGCAACTACTTTACTTTTGGAGAAAATTCAAAACATTCATTATTCAATAGAGCCCAATAGCAAAAATCAGGTTTTGAATGAAGAATCACATTTCTTGGTAGAATCATGCAGGCTTGAAATTTTTGATGGTTTTTTACTCCTCTCAACAGCCCAAACAAGTTTCTAAAAGGATGAGTTTGCAACTACTTTACTTTTGGAGAAAATTCAAAACATTCATTATTCAATAGGGCCCAAACTATCAAAAACCAGCGGTTTCAATGAACACACATTTCTTGGTAGAATCATGCAGGACTGAAATTTTTGATGTTTTTCTACTCCTCTCATGAGCCCAAACAAGTCTCTAAAAGCATGAGTTTGCAACTACTTTACTTTTGGAGAAAATTCAAAACATTCATTATTCAATAGAGCCCAATAGCAAAAATCAGGTTTTGAATGAAGAATCACATTTCTTGGTAGAATCATTCAGGATTGAAATTTTTGATGGTTTTTTACTCCTCTCTACAGCCCAAACAAGTTTCTAAAAGGATGAGTTTGCAACTGCTTTACTTTTGGAGAAAATTCAAAACATTCATTATTCAATAGGGCCCAAACTATCAAAAACCAGCGGTTTGAATGAACACACATTTCTTGGTAGAATCATGCAGGACTCAAATTTTTGATGTTTTTCTACTCCTCTCATGAGCCCAAACAAGTTTCTAAAAGCATGAGTTTGCAACTACTTTACTTTTGGAGAAAATTCAAAACATTCATTATTCAATAGAGTCCAATAGCAAAAATCAGGTTTTGAATGAAGAATCACATTTCTTGGTAGAATCATGCAGGATTGAAATTTTTGATGGTTTTTTACTCCTCTCAACAGCCCAAACAAGTTTCTAAAAGGATGAGTTTGCAACTACTTTACTTTTGGAGAAAATTCAAAACATTCATTATTCAATAGAGCCAAATAGCAAAAATCAGGTTTTGAATGAAGAATCACATTTCTTGGTAGAATCATGCAGGATTGAAATTTTTGATGGTTTTTTACTCCTCTCAACAGCCCAAACAAGTTTCTAAAAGGATGAGTTTGCAACTACTTTACTTTTGGAGAAAATTCAAAACATTCATTATTCAATAGAGCCCAATAGCAAAAATCAGGTTTTGAATGAAGAATCACATTTCTTGGTAGAATCATGCAGGATTGAAATTTTTGATGGTTTTTTACTCCTCTCAACAGCCCAAACAAGTTTCTAAAAGGATGAGTTTGCAACTACTTTACTTTTGGAGAAAATTCAAAACATTCATTATTCAATAGGGCCCAAACTATCAAAAACCAGCGGTTTCAATGAACACACATTTCTTGGTAGAATCATGCAGGACTGAAATTTTTGATGTTTTTCTACTCCTCTCATGAGCCCAAACAAGTCTCTAAAAGCATGAGTTTGCAACTACTTTACTTTTGGAGAAAATTCAAAACATTCATTATTCAATAGAGCCCAATAGCAAAAATCAGGTTTTGAATGAAGAATCACATTTCTTGGTAAAATCATGCAGGATTGAAATTTTGATGGTTTTTACTCCTCTCAACAGCCCAAACAAGTTTCTAAAAGGATGAGTTTGCAACTACTTTACTTTTGGAGAAAATTCAAAACATTCATTATTCAATAGGGCCCAAACTATCAAAAACCAGCGGTTTCAATGAACACACATTTCTTGGTAGAATCATGCAGGACTGAAATTTTTGATGTTTTTCTACTCCTCTCATGAGCCCAAACAAGTTTCTAAAAGCATGAGTTTGCAACTAGTTTACTTTTGGAGAACATTCAAAACATTCACTATTCAATAGAGCCCAATAGCAAAAATCAGGTTTTGAATGAAGAATCACATTTCTTGGTAAAATCATGCAGGATTGAAATTTTTGATGGTTTTTTACTCCTCTCAACAGCCCAAACAAGTTTCTAAAAGGATGAGTTTGCAACTACTTTACTTTTGGAGAAAATTCAAAACATTCATTATTCAATAGGGCCCAAACTATCAAAAACCAGCGGTTTCAATGAACACACATTTCTTGGTAGAATCATGCAGGACTGAAATTTTTGATGTTTTTCTACTCCTCTCATGAGCCCAAACAAGTCTCTAAAAGCATGAGTTTGCAACTACTTTACATTTGGAGAAAATTCAAAACATTTATTATTCAATAGAGCCCAATAGCAAAAATCAGGTTTTGAATGAAGAATCACATTTCTTGGTAGAATCATGCAGGATTGAAATTTTTGATGGTTTTTTACTCCTCTCAACAGCCCAAACAAGTTTCTAAAAGGATGAGTTTGCAACTACTTTACTTTTGGAGAAAATTCAAAACATTCATTATTCAATAGGGCCCAAACTATCAAAAACCAGCGGTTTGAATGAACACACATTTCTTGGTAGAATCATGCAGGACTGAAATTTTTGATGTTTTTCTACTCCTCTCATGAGCCCAAACAAGTCTCTAAAAGCATGAGTTTGCAACTACTTTACTTTTGGAGAAAATTCAAAACATTCACTTTTCAATAGAGCCCAATAGCAAAAATCAGGTTTTGAATGAAGAATCACATTTCTTGGTAGAATCATGCAGGATTGAAATTTTTGATGGTTTTTTACTCCTCTCAACAGCCCAAACAAGTTTCTAAAAGGATGAGTTTGCAACTACTTTACTTTTGGAGAAAATTCAAAACATTCATTATTCAATAGGGCCCAAACTATCAAAAACCAGCGGTTTCAATGAACACACATTTCTTGGTAGAATCATGCAGGACTGAAATTTTTGATGTTTTTCTACTCCTCTCATGAGCCCAAACAAGTCTCTAAAAGCATGAGTTTGCAACTACTTTACTTTTGGAGAAAATTCAAAACATTCACTTTTCAATAGAGCCCAATAGCAAAAATCAGGTTTTGAATGAAGAATCACATTTCTTGGTAGAATCATGCAGGATTGAAATTTTTGATGGTTTTTTACTCCTCTCAACAGCCCAAACAAGTTTCTAAAAGGATGAGTTTGCAACTACTTTACTTTTGGAGAAAATTCAAAACATTCATTATTCAATAGGGCCCAAACTATCAAAAACCAGCGGTTTGAATGAACACACATTTCTTGGTAGAATCATGCAGGACTGAAATTTTTGATGTTTTTCTACTCCTCTCATGAGCCCAAACAAGTCTCTAAAAGCATGAGTTTGCAACTACTTTACTTTTGGAGAAAATTCAAAACATTCATTATTCAATAGAGCCCAATAGCAAAAATCAGGTTTTGAATGAAGAATCACATTTCTTGGTAGAAGCATGCAGGATTGAAATTTTTGATGGTTTTTTACTCCTCTCAACAGCCCAAACAAGTTTCTAAAAGGATGAGTTTGCAACTACTTTACTTTTGGAGAAAATTCAAAACATTCATTATTCAATAGGGCCCAAACTATCAAAAACCAGCGGTTTCAATGAACACACATTTCTTGGTAGAATCATGCAGGACTGAAATTTTTGATGTTTTTCTACTCCTCTCATGAGCCCAAACAAGTCTCTAAAAGCATGAGTTTGCAACTACTTTACTTTTGGAGAAAATTCAAAACATTCATTATTCAATAGAGCCCAATAGCAAAAATCAGGTTTTGAATGAAGAATCACATTTCTTGGTAGAATCATTCAGGATTGAAATTTTTGATGGTTTTTTACTCCTCTCTACAGCCCAAACAAGTTTCTAAAAGGATGAGTTTGCAACTACTTTACTTTTGGAGAAAATTCAAAACATTCATTATTCAATAGGGCCCAAACTATCAAAAACCAGCGGTTTGAATGAACACACATTTCTTGGTAGAATCATGCAGGACTCAAATTTTTGATGTTTTTCTACTCCTCTCATGAGCCCAAACAAGTTTCTAAAAGCATGAGTTTGCAACTACTTTACTTTTGGAGAAAATTCAAAACATTCATTATTCAATAGAGCCCAATAGCAAAAATCAGGTTTTGAATGAAGAGTCACATTTCTTGGTAGAATCATGCAGGATTGAAATTTTTGATGGTTTTTTACTCCTCTCAACAGCCCAAACAAGTTTCTAAAAGGATGAGTTTGCAACTACTTTACTTTTGGAGAAAATTCAAAACATTCATTATTCAATAGGGCCCAAACTATCAAAAACCAGCGGTTTCAATGAACACACATTTCTTGGTAGAATCATGCAGGACTGAAATTTTTGATGTTTTTCTACTCCTCTCATGAGCCCAAACAAGTCTCTAAAAGCATGAGTTTGCAACTACTTTACTTTTGGAGAAAATTCAAAACATTCATTATTCAATAGAGCCCAATAGCAAAAATCAGGTTTTGAATGAAGAATCACATTTCTTGGTAGAATCATGCAGGATTGAAATTTTTGATGGTTTTTTACTCCTCTCAACAGCCCAAACAAGTTTCTAAAAGGATGAGTTTGCAACTACTTTACTTTTGGAGAAAATTCAAAACATTCATTATTCAATAGGGCCCAAACTATCAAAAAACAGCGGTTTCAATGAACACACATTTCTTGGAAGAATCATGCAGGACTGAAATTTTTGATGTTTTTCTACTCCTCTCATGAGCCCAAACAAGTTTCTAAAAGCATGAGTTTGCAACTACTTTACTTTTGGAGAAAATTCAAAACATTCATTATTCAATAGAGCCCAATAGCAAAAATCAGGTTTTGAATGAAGAATCACATTTCTTGGTAGAATCATGCAGGATTGAAATTTTTGATGGTTTTTTACTCCTCTCAACAGCCCAAACAAGTTTCTAAAAGGATGAGTTTGCAACTACTTTACTTTTGGAGAAAATTCAAAACATTCATTATTCAATAGAGCCCAATAGCAAAAATCAGGTTTTGAATGAAGAATCACATTTCTTGGTAGAATCATGCAGGATTGAAATTTTTGATGGTTTTTTACTCCTCTCAACAGCCCAAACAAGTTTCTAAAAGGATGAGTTTGCAACTACTTTACTTTTGGAGAAAATTCAAAGCATTCATTATTCAATAGGGCCCAAACTATCAAAAACCAGCGGTTTCAATGAACACACATTTCTTGGTAGAATCATGCAGGACTGAAATTTTTGATGTTTTTCTACTCCTCTCATGAGCCCAAACAAGTCTCTAAAAGCATGAGTTTGCAACTACTTTACTTTTGGAGAAAATTCAAAACATTCATTATTCAATAGAGCCCAATAGCAAAAATCAGGTTTTGAATGAAGAATCACATTTCTTGGTAAAATCATGCAGGATTGAAATTTTTGATGGTTTTTTACTCCTCTCAACAGCCCAAACAAGTTTCTAAAAGGATGAGTTTGCAACTACTTTACTTTTGGAGAAAATTCAAAACATTCATTATTCAATAGGGCCCAAACTATCAAAAACCAGCGGTTTCAATGAACACACATTTCTTGGTAGAATCATGCAGGACTGAAATTTTTGATGTTTTTCTACTCCTCTCATGAGCCCAAACAAGTCTCTAAAAGCATGAGTTTGCAACTACTTTACTTTTGGAGAAAATTCAAAACATTCACTTTTCAATAGAGCCCAATAGCAAAAATCAGGTTTTGAATGAAGAATCACATTTCTTGGTAGAATCATGCAGGATTGAAATTTTTGATGGTTTTTTACTCCTCTCAACAGCCCAAACAAGTTTCTAAAAGGATGAGTTTGCAACTACTTTACTTTTGGAGAAAATTCAAAACATTCATTATTCAATAGGGCCCAAACTATCAAAAACCAGCAGTTTGAATGAACACACATTTCTTGGTAGAATCATGCAGGACTGAAATTTTTGATGTTTTTCTACTCCTCTCATGAGCCCAAACAAGTCTCTAAAAGCATGAGTTTGCAACTACTTTACTTTTGGAGAAAATTCAAAACATTCATTATTCAATAGAGCCCAATAGCAAAAATCAGGTTTTGAATGAAGAATCACATTTCTTGGTAGAAGCATGCAGGATTGAAATTTTTGATGGTTTTTTACTCCTCTCAACAGCCCAAACAAGTTTCTAAAAGGATGAGTTTGCAACTACTTTACTTTTGGAGAAAATTCAAAACATTCATTATTCAATAGGGCCCAAACTATCAAAAACCAGCGGTTTCAATGAAAACACATTTCTTGGTAGAATCATGCAGGACTGAAATTTTTGATGTTTTTCTACTCCTCTCATGAGCCCAAACAAGTCTCTAAAAGCATGAGTTTGCAACTACTTTACTTTTGGAGAAAATTCAAAACATTCATTATTCAATAGAGCCCAATAGCAAAAATCAGGTTTTCAATGAAGAATCACATTTCTTGGTAGAATCATGCAGGATTGAAATTTTTGATGGTTTTTTACTCCTCTCAACAGCCCAAACAAGTTTCTAAAAGGATGAGTTTGCAACTACTTTACTTTTGGAGAAAATTCAAAACATTCATTATTCAATAGGGCCCAAACTATCAAAAACCAGCGGTTTGAATGAACACACATTTCTTGGTAGAATCATGCAGGACTGAAATTTTTGATGTTTTTCTACTCCTCTCATGAGCCCAAACAAGTCTCTAAAAGCATGAGTTTGCAACTACTTTACTTTTGGAGAAAATTCAAAACATTCATTATTCAATAGAGCCCAATAGCAAAAATCAGGTTTTGAATGAAGAATCACATTTCTTGGTAGAATCATGCAGGATTGAAATTTTTGATGGTTTTTTACTCCTCTCAACAGCCCAAACAAGTTTCTAAAAGGATGAGTTTGCAACTACTTTACTTTTGGAGAAAATTCAAAACATTCATTATTCAATAGGGCCCAAACTATCAAAAACCAGCGGTTTCAATGAACACACATTTCTTGGTAGAATCATGCAGGACTGAAATTTTTGATGTTTTTCTACTCCTCTCATGAGCCCAAACAAGTCTCTAAAAGCATGAGTTTGCAACTACTTTACTTTTGGAGAAAATTCAAAACATTCATTATTCAATAGAGCCCAATAGCAAAAATCAGGTTTTGAATGAAGAATCACATTTCTTGGTAAAATCATGCAGGATTGAAATTTTTGATGGTTTTTTACTCCTCTCAACAGCCCAAACAAGTTTCTAAAAGGATGAGTTTGCAACTACTTTACTTTTGGAGAAAATTCAAAACATTCATTATTCAATAGGGCCCAAACTATCAAAAACCAGCGGTTTCAATGAACACACATTTCTTGGTAGAATCATGCAGGACTGAAATTTTTGATATTTTTCTACTCCTCTCATGAGCCCAAACAAGTCTCTAAAAGCATGAGTTTGCAACTACTTTACTTTTGGAGAAAATTCAAAACATTCATTATTCAATAGAGCCCAATAGCAAAAATCAGGTTTTGAATGAAGAATCACATTTCTTGGTAGAATCATGCAGGATTGAAATTTTTGATGGTTTTTTACTCCTCTCAACAGCCCAAACAAGTTTCTAAAAGGATGAGTTTGCAACTACTTTACCTTTGGAGAAAATTCAAAACATTCATTATTCAATAGGGCCCAAACTATCAAAAACCAGCGGTTTCAATGAACACACATTTCTTGGTAGAATCATGCAGGACTGAAATTTTTGATGTTTTTCTACTCCTCTCATGAGCCCAAACAAGTCTCTAAAAGCATGAGTTTGCAACTACTTTACTTTTGGAGAAAATTCAAAACATTCATTATTCAATAGAGCCCAATAGCAAAAATCAGGTTTTAAATGAAGAATCACATTTCTTGGTAAAATCATGCAGGATTGAAATTTTTGATGGTTTTTTACTCCTCTCAACAGCCCAAACAAGTTTCTAAAAGGATGAGTTTGCAACTACTTTACTTTTGGAGAAAATTCAAAACATTCATTATTCAATAGGGCCCAAACTATCAAAAACCAGCGGTTTCAATGAACACACATTTCTTGGTAGAATCATGCAGGACTGAAATTTTTGATGTTTTTCTACTCCTCTCATGAGCCCAAACAAGTCTCTAAAAGCATGAGTTTGCAACTACTTTACTTTTGGAGAAAATTAAAAACATTCACTTTTCAATAGAGCCCAATAGCAAAAATCAGGTTTTGAATGAAGAATCACATTTCTTGGTAGAATCATGCAGGATTGAAATTTTTGATGGTTTTTTACTCCTCTCAACAGCCCAAACAAGTTTCTAAAAGGATGAGTTTGCAACTACTTTACTTTTGGAGAAAATTCAAAACATTCATTATTCAATAGGGCCCAAACTATCAAAAACCAGCGGTTTGAATGAACACACATTTCTTGGTAGAATCATGCAGGACTCAAATTTTTGATGTTTTTCTACTCCTCTCATGAGCCCAAACAAGTCTCTAAAAGCATGAGTTTGCAACTACTTTACTTTTGGAGAAAATTCAAAACATTCATTATTCAATAGAGCCCAATAGCAAAAATCAGGTTTTGAATGAAGAATCACAATTCTTGGTAGAAGCATGCAGGATTGAAATTTTTGATGGTTTTTTACTCCTCTCAACAGCCCAAACAAGTTTCTAAAAGGATGAGTTTGCAACTACTTTACTTTTGGAGAAAATTCAAAACATTCATTATTCAATAGGGCCCAAACTATCAAAAAACAGCGGTTTCAATGAACACACATTTCTTGGAAGAATCATGCAGGACTGAAATTTTTGATGTTTTTCTACTCCTCTCATGAGCCCAAACAAGTTTCTAAAAGCATGAGTTTGCAACTACTTTACTTTTGGAGAAAATTCAAAACATTCATTATTCAATAGAGCCCAATAGCAAAAATCAGGTTTTGAATGAAGAATCACATTTCTTGGTAGAATCATGCAGGATTGAAATTTTTGATGGTTTTTTTACTCCTCTCAACAGCCCAAACAAGTTTCTAAAAGGATGAGTTTGCAACTACTTTACTTTTGGAGAAAATTCAAAACATTCATTATTCAATAGAGCCCAATAGCAAAAATCAGGTTTTGAATGAAGAATCACATTTCTTGGTAGAATCATGCAGGATTGAAATTTTTGATGGTTTTTTACTCCTCTCAACAGCCCAAACAAGTTTCTAAAAGGATGAGTTTGCAACTACTTTACTTTTGGAGAAAATTCAAAACATTCATTATTCAATAGGGCCCAAACTATCAAAAACCAGCGGTTTCAATGAACACACATTTCTTGGTAGAATCATGCAGGACTGAAATTTTTGATGTTTTTCTACTCCTCTCATGAGCCCAAACAAGTTTCTAAAAGCATGAGTTTGCAACTAGTTTACTTTTGGAGAACATTCAAAACATTCACTATTCAATAGAGCCCAATAGCAAAAATCAGGTTTTGAATGAAGAATCACATTTCTTGGTAAAATCATGCAGGATTGAAATTTTTGATGGTTTTTTACTCCTCTCAACAGCCCAAACAAGTTTCTAAAAGGATGAGTTTGCAACTACTTTACTTTTGGAGAAAATTCAAAACATTCATTATTCAATAGGGCCCAAACTATCAAAAACCAGCGGTTTCAATGAACACACATTTCTTGGTAGAATCATGCAGGACTGAAATTTTTGATGTTTTTCTACTCCTCTCATGAGCCCAAACAAGTCTCTAAAAGCATGAGTTTGCAACTACTTTACTTTTGGAGAAAATTCAAAACATTCATTATTCAATAGAGCCCAATAGCAAAAATCAGGTTTTGAATGAAGAATCACATTTCTTGGTAAAATCATGCAGGATTGAAATTTTTGATGGTTTTTAACTCCTCTCAACAGCCCAAACAAGTTTCTAAAAGGATGAGTTTGCAACTACTTTACTTTTGGAGAAAATTCAAAACATTCATTATTCAATAGGGCCCAAACTATCAAAAACCAGCGGTTTCAATGAACACACATTTCTTGGTAGAATCATGCAGGACTGAAATTTTTGATGTTTTTCTACTCCTCTCATGAGCCCAAACAAGTTTCTAAAAGCATGAGTTTGCAACTACTTTACTTTTGGAGAAAATTCAAAACATTCATTATTCAATAGAGCCCAATAGGAAAAATCAGGTTTTGAATGAAGAATCACATTTCTTGGTAGAATCATGCAGGATTGAAATTTTTGATGGTTTTTTACTCCTCTCAACAGCCCAAACAAGTTTCTAAAAGGATGAGTTTGCAACTACTTTACTTTTGGAGAAAATTCAAAACATTCATTATTCAATAGGGCCCAAACTATCAAAAACCAGCGGTTTCAATGAACACACATTTCTTGGTAGAATCATGCAGGACTGAAATTTTTGATGTTTTTCTACTCCTCTCATGAGCCCAAACAAGTCTCTAAAAGCATGAGTTTGCAACTACTTTACTTTTGGAGAAAATTCAAAACATTCATTATTCAATAGAGCCCAATAGCAAAAATCAGGTTTTGAATGAAGAATCACATTTCTTGGTAGAATCATGCAGGATTGAAATTTTTGATGGTTTTTTACTCCTCTCTACAGCCCAAACAAGTTTCTAAAAGGATGAGTTTGCAGCTGCTTTACTTTTGGAGAAAATTCAAAACATTCATTATTCAATAGGGCCCAAACTATCAAAAACCAGCGGTTTGAATGAACACACATTTCTTGGTAGAATCATGCAGGACTCAAATTTTTGATGTTTTTCTACTCCTCTCATGAGCCCAAACAAGTTTCTAAAAGCATGAGTTTGCAACTACTTTACTTTTGGAGAAAATTCAAAACATTCATTATTCAATAGAGCCCAATAGCAAAAAATCAGGTTTTGAATGAAGAATCACATTTCTTGGTAGAATCATGCAGGATTGAAATTTTTGATGGTTTTTTACTCCTCTCAACAGCCCAAACAAGTTTCTAAAAGGATGAGTTTGCAACTACTTTACTTTTGGAGAAAATTCAAAACATTCATTATTCAATAGGGCCCAAACTATCAAAAACCAGCGGTTTCAATGAACACACATTTCTTGGTAGAATCATGCAGGACTGAAATTTTTGATGTTTTTCTACTCCTCTCATGAGCCCAAACAAGTCTCTAAAAGCATGAGTTTGCAACTACTTTACTTTTGGAGAAAATTCAAAACATTCATTATTCAATAGAGCCCAATAGCAAAAATCAGGTTTTAAATGAAGAATCACATTTCTTGGTAAAATCATGCAGGATTGAAATTTTTGATGGTTTTTTACTCCTCTCAACAGCCCAAACAAGTTTCTAAAAGGATGAGTTTGCAACTACTTTACTTTTGGAGAAAATTCAAAACATTCATTATTCAATAGGGCCCAAACTATCAAAAACCAGCGGTTTCAATGAACACACATTTCTTGGTAGAATCATGCAGGACTGAAATTTTTGATGTTTTTCTACTCCTCTCATGAGCCCAAACATGTCTCTAAAAGCATGAGTTTGCAACTACTTTACTTTTGGAGAAAATTCAAAACATTCATTTTTCAATAGAGCCCAATAGCAAAAATCAGGTTTTGAATGAAGAATCACATTTCTTGGTAGAATCATGCAGGATTGAAATTTTTGATGGTTTTTTACTCCTCTCAACAGCCCAAACAAGTTTCTAAAAGGATGAGTTTGCAACTACTTTACTTTTGGAGAAAATTCAAAACATTCATTATTCAATAGGGCCCAAACTATCAAAAACCAGCGGTTTGAATGAACACACATTTCTTGGTAGAATCATGCAGGACTCAAATTTTTGATGTTTTTCTACTCCTCTCATGAGCCCAAACAAGTTTCTAATAGCATGAGTTTGCAACTACTTTACTTTTGGAGAAAATTCAAAACATTCATTATTCAATAGAGCCCAATAGCAAAAATCAGGTTTTGAATGAAGAATCACATTTCTTGGTAGAATCATGCAGGATTGAAATTTTTGATGGTTTTTTACTCCTCTCAACAGCCCAAACAAGTTTCTAAAAGGATGAGTTTGCAACTACTTTACTTTTGGAGAAAATTCAAAACATTCATTATTCAATAGGGCGCAAACTATCAAAAACCAGCGGTTTCAATGAACACACATTTCTTGGTAGAATCATGCAGGACTGAAATTTTTGATGTTTTTCTACTCCTCTCATGAGCCCAAACAAGTCTCTAAAAGCATGAGTTTGCAACTACTTTACTTTTGGAGAAAATTCAAAACATTCATTATTCAATAGAGCCCAATAGCAAAAATCAGGTTTTGAATGAAGAATCACATTTCTTGGTAAAATCATGCAGGATTGAAATTTTTGATGGTTTTTTACTCCTCTCAACAGCCCAAACAAGTTTCTAAAAGGATGAGTTTGCAACTACTTTACTTTTGGAGAAAATTCAAAACATTCATTATTCAATAGGGCCCAAACTATCAAAAACCAGCGGTTTCAATGAACACACATTTCTTGGTAGAATCATGCAGGACTGAAATTTTTGATGTTTTTCTACTCCTCTCATGAGCCCAAACAAGTTTCTAAAAGCATGAGTTTGCAACTACTTTACTTTTGGAGAAAATTCAAAACATTCATTATTCAATAGAGCCCAATAGGAAAAATCAGGTTTTGAATGAAGAATCACATTTCTTGGTAGAATCATGCAGGATTGAAATTTTTGATGGTTTTTTACTCCTCTCAACAGCCCAAACAAGTTTCTAAAAGGATGAGTTTGCAACTACTTTACTTTTGGAGAAAATTCAAAACATTCATTATTCAATAGGGCCCAAACTATCAAAAACCAGCGGTTTCAATGAACACACATTTCTTGGTAGAATCATGCAGGACTGAAATTTTTGATGTTTTTCTACTCCTCTCATGAGCCCAAACAAGTCTCTAAAAGCATGAGTTTGCAACTACTTTACTTTTGGAGAAAATTCAAAACATTCATTATTCAATAGAGCCCAATAGCAAAAATCAGGTTTTGAATGAAGAATCACATTTCTTGGTAGAATCATGCAGGATTGAAATTTTTGATGGTTTTTTACTCCTCTCTACAGCCCAAACAAGTTTCTAAAAGGATGAGTTTGCAGCTGCTTTACTTTTGGAGAAAATTCAAAACATTCATTATTCAATAGGGCCCAAACTATCAAAAACCAGCGGTTTGAATGAACACACATTTCTTGGTAGAATCATGCAGGACTCAAATTTTTGATGTTTTTCTACTCCTCTCATGAGCCCAAACAAGTTTCTAAAAGCATGAGTTTGCAACTACTTTACTTTTGGAGAAAATTCAAAACATTCATTATTCAATAGAGCCCAATAGCAAAAAATAAGGTTTTGAATGAAGAATCACATTTCTTGGTAGAATCATGCAGGATTGAAATTTTTGATGGTTTTTTACTCCTCTCAACAGCCCAAACAAGTTTCTAAAAGGATGAGTTTGCAACTACTTTACTTTTGGAGAAAATTCAAAACATTCATTATTCAATAGGGCCCAAACTATCAAAAACCAGCGGTTTCAATGAACACACATTTCTTGGTAGAATCATGCAGGACTGAAATTTTTGATGTTTTTCTACTCCTCTCATGAGCCCAAACAAGTCTCTAAAAGCATGAGTTTGCAACTACTTTACTTTTGGAGAAAATTCAAAACATTCATTATTCAATAGAGCCCAATAGCAAAAATCAGGTTTTAAATGAAGAATCACATTTCTTGGTAAAATCATGCAGGATTGAAATTTTTGATGGTTTTTTACTCCTCTCAACAGCCCAAACAAGTTTCTAAAAGGATGAGTTTGCAACTACTTTACTTTTGGAGAAAATTCAAAACATTCATTATTCAATAGGGCCCAAACTATCAAAAACCAGCGGTTTCAATGAACACACATTTCTTGGTAGAATCATGCAGGACTGAAATTTTTGATGTTTTTCTACTCCTCTCATGAGCCCAAACAAGTCTCTAAAAGCATGAGTTTGCAACTACTTTACTTTTGGAGAAAATTAAAAACATTCATTATTCAATAGAGCCCAATAGCAAAAATCAGGTTTTGAATGAAGAATCACAATTCTTGGTAGAAGCATGCAGGATTGAAATTTTTGATGGTTTTTTACTCCTCTCAACAGCCCAAACAAGTTTCTAAAAGGATGAGTTTGCAACTACTTTACTTTTGGAGAAAATTCAAAACATTCATTATTCAATAGGGCCCAAACTATCAAAAAACAGCGGTTTCAATGAACACACATTTCTTGGAAGAATCATGCAGGACTGAAATTTTTGATGTTTTTCTACTCCTCTCATGAGCCCAAACAAGTTTCTAAAAGCATGAGTTTGCAACTACTTTACTTTTGGAGAAAATTCAAAACATTCATTATTCAATAGAGCCCAATAGCAAAAATCAGGTTTTGAATGAAGAATCACATTTCTTGGTAGAATCATGCAGGATTGAAATTTTTGATGGTTTTTTACTCCTCTCAACAGCCCAAACAAGTTTCTAAAAGGATGAGTTTGCAACTACTTTACTTTTGGAGAAAATTCAAAACATTCATTATTCAATAGAGCCCAATAGCAAAAATCAGGTTTTGAATGAAGAATCACATTTCTTGGTAGAATCATGCAGGATTGAAATTTTTGATGGTTTTTTACTCCTCTCAACAGCCCAAACAAGTTTCTAAAAGGATGAGTTTGCAACTACTTTACTTTTGGAGAAAATTCAAAACATTCATTATTCAATAGGGCCCAAACTATCAAAAACCAGCGGTTTCAATGAACACACATTTCTTGGTAGAATCATGCAGGACTGAAATTTTTGATGTTTTTCTACTCCTCTCATGAGCCCAAACAAGTTTCTAAAAGCATGAGTTTGCAACTAGTTTACTTTTGGAGAACATTCAAAACATTCACTATTCAATAGAGCCCAATAGCAAAAATCAGGTTTTGAATGAAGAATCACATTTCTTGGTAAAATCATGCAGGATTGAAATTTTTGATGGTTTTTTACTCCTCTCAACAGCCCAAACAAGTTTCTAAAAGGATGAGTTTGCAACTACTTTACTTTTGGAGAAAATTCAAAACATTCATTATTCAATAGGGCCCAAACTATCAAAAACCAGCGGTTTCAATGAACACACATTTCTTGGTAGAATCATGCAGGACTGAAATTTTTGATGTTTTTCTACTCCTCTCATGAGCCCAAACAAGTCTCTAAAAGCATGAGTTTGCAACTACTTTACTTTTGGAGAAAATTCAAAACATTCATTATTCAATAGAGCCCAATAGCAAAAATCAGGTTTTGAATGAAGAATCACATTTCTTGGTAAAATCATGCAGGATTGAAATTTTTGATGGTTTTTTACTCCTCTCAACAGCCCAAACAAGTTTCTAAAAGGATGAGTTTGCAACTACTTTACTTTTGGAGAAAATTCAAAACATTCATTATTCAATAGGGCCCAAACTATCAAAAACCAGCGGTTTCAATGAACACACATTTCTTGGTAGAATCATGCAGGACTGAAATTTTTGATGTTTTTCTACTCCTCTCATGAGCCCAAACAAGTTTCTAAAAGCATGAGTTTGCAACTACTTTACTTTTGGAGAAAATTCAAAACATTCATTATTCAATAGAGCCCAATAGGAAAAATCAGGTTTTGAATGAAGAATCACATTTCTTGGTAGAATCATGCAGGATTGAAATTTTTGATGGTTTTTTACTCCTCTCAACAGCCCAAACAAGTTTCTAAAAGGATGAGTTTGCAACTACTTTACTTTTGGAGAAAATTCAAAACATTCATTATTCAATAGGGCCCAAACTATCAAAAACCAGCGGTTTCAATGAACACACATTTCTTGGTAGAATCATGCAGGACTGAAATTTTTGATGTTTTTCTACTCCTCTCATGAGCCCAAACAAGTCTCTAAAAGCATGAGTTTGCAACTACTTTACTTTTGGAGAAAATTCAAAACATTCATTATTCAATAGAGCCCAATAGCAAAAATCAGGTTTTGAATGAAGAATCACATTTCTTGGTAGAATCATGCAGGATTGAAATTTTTGATGGTTTTTTACTCCTCTCTACAGCCCAAACAAGTTTCTAAAAGGATGAGTTTGCAGCTGCTTTACTTTTGGAGAAAATTCAAAACATTCATTATTCAATAGGGCCCAAACTATCAAAAACCAGCGGTTTGAATGAACACACATTTCTTGGTAGAATCATGCAGGACTCAAATTTTTGATGTTTTTCTACTCCTCTCATGAGCCCAAACAAGTTTCTAAAAGCATGAGTTTGCAACTACTTTACTTTTGGAGAAAATTCAAAACATTCATTATTCAATAGAGCCCAATAGCAAAAAATCAGGTTTTGAATGAAGAATCACATTTCTTGGTAGAATCATGCAGGATTGAAATTTTTGATGGTTTTTTACTCCTCTCAACAGCCCAAACAAGTTTCTAAAAGGATGAGTTTGCAACTACTTTACTTTTGGAGAAAATTCAAAACATTCATTATTCAATAGGGCCCAAACTATCAAAAACCAGCGGTTTCAATGAACACACATTTCTTGGTAGAATCATGCAGGACTGAAATTTTTGATGTTTTTCTACTCCTCTCATGAGCCCAAACAAGTCTCTAAAAGCATGAGTTTGCAACTACTTTACTTTTGGAGAAAATTCAAAACATTCATTATTCAATAGAGCCCAATAGCAAAAATCAGGTTTTAAATGAAGAATCACATTTCTTGGTAAAATCATGCAGGATTGAAATTTTTGATGGTTTTTTACTCCTCTCAACAGCCCAAACAAGTTTCTAAAAGGATGAGTTTGCAACTACTTTACTTTTGGAGAAAATTCAAAACATTCATTATTCAATAGGGCCCAAACTATCAAAAACCAGCGGTTTCAATGAACACACATTTCTTGGTAGAATCATGCAGGACTGAAATTTTTGATGTTTTTCTACTCCTCTCATGAGCCCAAACATGTCTCTAAAAGCATGAGTTTGCAACTACTTTACTTTTGGAGAAAATTCAAAACATTCATTTTTCAATAGAGCCCAATAGCAAAAATCAGGTTTTGAATGAAGAATCACATTTCTTGGTAGAATCATGCAGGATTGAAATTTTTGATGGTTTTTTACTCCTCTCAACAGCCCAAACAAGTTTCTAAAAGGATGAGTTTGCAACTACTTTACTTTTGGAGAAAATTCAAAACATTCATTATTCAATAGGGCCCAAACTATCAAAAACCAGCGGTTTCAATGAACACACATTTCTTGGTAGAATCATGCAGGACTGAAATTTTTGATGTTTTTCTACTCCTCTCATGAGCCCAAACAAGTCTCTAAAAGCATGAGTTTGCAACTACTTTACTTTTGGAGAAAATTCAAAACATTCATTATTCAATAGAGCCCAATAGCAAAAATCAGGTTTTGAATGAAGAATCACATTTCTTGGTAGAATCATGCAGGATTGAAATTTTTGATGGTTTTTTACTCCTCTCTACAGCCCAAACAAGTTTCTAAAAGGATGAGTTTGCAGCTGCTTTACTTTTGGAGAAAATTCAAAACATTCATTATTCAATAGGGCCCAAACTATCAAAAACCAGCGGTTTGAATGAACACACATTTCTTGGTAGAATCATGCAGGACTCAAATTTTTGATGTTTTTCTACTCCTCTCATGAGCCCAAACAAGTTTCTAAAAGCATGAGTTTGCAACTACTTTACTTTTGGAGAAAATTCAAAACATTCATTATTCAATAGAGCCCAATAGCAAAAAATCAGGTTTTGAATGAAGAATCACATTTCTTGGTAGAATCATGCAGGATTGAAATTTTTGATGGTTTTTTACTCCTCTCAACAGCCCAAACAAGTTTCTAAAAGGATGAGTTTGCAACTACTTTACTTTTGGAGAAAATTCAAAACATTCATTATTCAATAGGGCCCAAACTATCAAAAACCAGCGGTTTCAATGAACACACATTTCTTGGTAGAATCATGCAGGACTGAAATTTTTGATGTTTTTCTACTCCTCTCATGAGCCCAAACAAGTCTCTAAAAGCATGAGTTTGCAACTACTTTACTTTTGGAGAAAATTCAAAACATTCATTATTCAATAGAGCCCAATAGCAAAAATCAGGTTTTAAATGAAGAATCACATTTCTTGGTAAAATCATGCAGGATTGAAATTTTTGATGGTTTTTTACTCCTCTCAACAGCCCAAACAAGTTTCTAAAAGGATGAGTTTGCAACTACTTTACTTTTGGAGAAAATTCAAAACATTCATTATTCAATAGGGCCCAAACTATCAAAAACCAGCGGTTTCAATGAACACACATTTCTTGGTAGAATCATGCAGGACTGAAATTTTTGATGTTTTTCTACTCCTCTCATGAGCCCAAACATGTCTCTAAAAGCATGAGTTTGCAACTACTTTACTTTTGGAGAAAATTCAAAACATTCATTTTTCAATAGAGCCCAATAGCAAAAATCAGGTTTTGAATGAAGAATCACATTTCTTGGTAGAATCATGCAGGATTGAAATTTTTGATGGTTTTTTACTCCTCTCAACAGCCCAAACAAGTTTCTAAAAGGATGAGTTTGCAACTACTTTACTTTTGGAGAAAATTCAAAACATTCATTATTCAATAGGGCCCAAACTATCAAAAACCAGCGGTTTGAATGAACACACATTTCTTGGTAGAATCATGCAGGACTCAAATTTTTGATGTTTTTCTACTCCTCTCATGAGCCCAAACAAGTTTCTAATAGCATGAGTTTGCAACTACTTTACTTTTGGAGAAAATTCAAAACATTCATTATTCAATAGAGCCCAATAGCAAAAATCAGGTTTTGAATGAAGAATCACATTTCTTGGTAGAATCATGCAGGATTGAAATTTTTGATGGTTTTTTACTCCTCTCAACAGCCCAAACAAGTTTCTAAAAGGATGAGTTTGCAACTACTTTACTTTTGGAGAAAATTCAAAACATTCATTATTCAATAGGGCGCAAACTATCAAAAACCAGCGGTTTCAATGAACACACATTTCTTGGTAGAATCATGCAGGACTGAAATTTTTGATGTTTTTCTACTCCTCTCATGAGCCCAAACAAGTCTCTAAAAGCATGAGTTTGCAACTACTTTACTTTTGGAGAAAATTCAAAACATTCATTATTCAATAGAGCCCAATAGCAAAAATCAGGTTTTGAATGAAGAATCACATTTCTTGGTAAAATCATGCAGGATTGAAATTTTTGATGGTTTTTTACTCCTCTCAACAGCCCAAACAAGTTTCTAAAAGGATGAGTTTGCAACTACTTTACTTTTGGAGAAAATTCAAAACATTCATTATTCAATAGGGCCCAAACTATCAAAAACCAGCGGTTTCAATGAACACACATTTCTTGGTAGAATCATGCAGGACTGAAATTTTTGATGTTTTTCTACTCCTCTCATGAGCCCAAACAAGTTTCTAAAAGCATGAGTTTGCAACTACTTTACTTTTGGAGAAAATTCAAAACATTCATTATTCAATAGAGCCCAATAGGAAAAATCAGGTTTTGAATGAAGAATCACATTTCTTGGTAGAATCATGCAGGATTGAAATTTTTGATGGTTTTTTACTCCTCTCAACAGCCCAAACAAGTTTCTAAAAGGATGAGTTTGCAACTACTTTACTTTTGGAGAAAATTCAAAACATTCATTATTCAATAGGGCCCAAACTATCAAAAACCAGCGGTTTCAATGAACACACATTTCTTGGTAGAATCATGCAGGACTGAAATTTTTGATGTTTTTCTACTCCTCTCATGAGCCCAAACAAGTCTCTAAAAGCATGAGTTTGCAACTACTTTACTTTTGGAGAAAATTCAAAACATTCATTATTCAATAGAGCCCAATAGCAAAAATCAGGTTTTGAATGAAGAATCACATTTCTTGGTAGAATCATGCAGGATTGAAATTTTTGATGGTTTTTTACTCCTCTCTACAGCCCAAACAAGTTTCTAAAAGGATGAGTTTGCAGCTGCTTTACTTTTGGAGAAAATTCAAAACATTCATTATTCAATAGGGCCCAAACTATCAAAAACCAGCGGTTTGAATGAACACACATTTCTTGGTAGAATCATGCAGGACTCAAATTTTTGATGTTTTTCTACTCCTCTCATGAGCCCAAACAAGTTTCTAAAAGCATGAGTTTGCAACTACTTTACTTTTGGAGAAAATTCAAAACATTCATTATTCAATAGAGCCCAATAGCAAAAAATAAGGTTTTGAATGAAGAATCACATTTCTTGGTAGAATCATGCAGGATTGAAATTTTTGATGGTTTTTTACTCCTCTCAACAGCCCAAACAAGTTTCTAAAAGGATGAGTTTGCAACTACTTTACTTTTGGAGAAAATTCAAAACATTCATTATTCAATAGGGCCCAAACTATCAAAAACCAGCGGTTTCAATGAACACACATTTCTTGGTAGAATCATGCAGGACTGAAATTTTTGATGTTTTTCTACTCCTCTCATGAGCCCAAACAAGTCTCTAAAAGCATGAGTTTGCAACTACTTTACTTTTGGAGAAAATTCAAAACATTCATTATTCAATAGAGCCCAATAGCAAAAATCAGGTTTTAAATGAAGAATCACATTTCTTGGTAAAATCATGCAGGATTGAAATTTTTGATGGTTTTTTACTCCTCTCAACAGCCCAAACAAGTTTCTAAAAGGATGAGTTTGCAACTACTTTACTTTTGGAGAAAATTCAAAACATTCATTATTCAATAGGGCCCAAACTATCAAAAACCAGCGGTTTCAATGAACACACATTTCTTGGTAGAATCATGCAGGACTGAAATTTTTGATGTTTTTCTACTCCTCTCATGAGCCCAAACAAGTCTCTAAAAGCATGAGTTTGCAACTACTTTACTTTTGGAGAAAATTAAAAACATTCATTATTCAATAGAGCCCAATAGCAAAAATCAGGTTTTGAATGAAGAATCACAATTCTTGGTAGAAGCATGCAGGATTGAAATTTTTGATGGTTTTTTACTCCTCTCAACAGCCCAAACAAGTTTCTAAAAGGATGAGTTTGCAACTACTTTACTTTTGGAGAAAATTCAAAACATTCATTATTCAATAGGGCCCAAACTATCAAAAAACAGCGGTTTCAATGAACACACATTTCTTGGAAGAATCATGCAGGACTGAAATTTTTGATGTTTTTCTACTCCTCTCATGAGCCCAAACAAGTTTCTAAAAGCATGAGTTTGCAACTACTTTACTTTTGGAGAAAATTCAAAACATTCATTATTCAATAGAGCCCAATAGCAAAAATCAGGTTTTGAATGAAGAATCACATTTCTTGGTAGAATCATGCAGGATTGAAATTTTTGATGGTTTTTTACTCCTCTCAACAGCCCAAACAAGTTTCTAAAAGGATGAGTTTGCAACTACTTTACTTTTGGAGAAAATTCAAAACATTCATTATTCAATAGAGCCCAATAGCAAAAATCAGGTTTTGAATGAAGAATCACATTTCTTGGTAGAATCATGCAGGATTGAAATTTTTGATGGTTTTTTACTCCTCTCAACAGCCCAAACAAGTTTCTAAAAGGATGAGTTTGCAACTACTTTACTTTTGGAGAAAATTCAAAACATTCATTATTCAATAGGGCCCAAACTATCAAAAACCAGCGGTTTCAATGAACACACATTTCTTGGTAGAATCATGCAGGACTGAAATTTTTGATGTTTTTCTACTCCTCTCATGAGCCCAAACAAGTTTCTAAAAGCATGAGTTTGCAACTAGTTTACTTTTGGAGAACATTCAAAACATTCACTATTCAATAGAGCCCAATAGCAAAAATCAGGTTTTGAATGAAGAATCACATTTCTTGGTAAAATCATGCAGGATTGAAATTTTTGATGGTTTTTTACTCCTCTCAACAGCCCAAACAAGTTTCTAAAAGGATGAGTTTGCAACTACTTTACTTTTGGAGAAAATTCAAAACATTCATTATTCAATAGGGCCCAAACTATCAAAAACCAGCGGTTTCAATGAACACACATTTCTTGGTAGAATCATGCAGGACTGAAATTTTTGATGTTTTTCTACTCCTCTCATGAGCCCAAACAAGTCTCTAAAAGCATGAGTTTGCAACTACTTTACTTTTGGAGAAAATTCAAAACATTCATTATTCAATAGAGCCCAATAGCAAAAATCAGGTTTTGAATGAAGAATCACATTTCTTGGTAAAATCATGCAGGATTGAAATTTTTGATGGTTTTTTACTCCTCTCAACAGCCCAAACAAGTTTCTAAAAGGATGAGTTTGCAACTACTTTACTTTTGGAGAAAATTCAAAACATTCATTATTCAATAGGGCCCAAACTATCAAAAACCAGCGGTTTCAATGAACACACATTTCTTGGTAGAATCATGCAGGACTGAAATTTTTGATGTTTTTCTACTCCTCTCATGAGCCCAAACAAGTTTCTAAAAGCATGAGTTTGCAACTACTTTACTTTTGGAGAAAATTCAAAACATTCATTATTCAATAGAGCCCAATAGGAAAAATCAGGTTTTGAATGAAGAATCACATTTCTTGGTAGAATCATGCAGGATTGAAATTTTTGATGGTTTTTTACTCCTCTCAACAGCCCAAACAAGTTTCTAAAAGGATGAGTTTGCAACTACTTTACTTTTGGAGAAAATTCAAAACATTCATTATTCAATAGGGCCCAAACTATCAAAAACCAGCGGTTTCAATGAACACACATTTCTTGGTAGAATCATGCAGGACTGAAATTTTTGATGTTTTTCTACTCCTCTCATGAGCCCAAACAAGTCTCTAAAAGCATGAGTTTGCAACTACTTTACTTTTGGAGAAAATTCAAAACATTCATTATTCAATAGAGCCCAATAGCAAAAATCAGGTTTTGAATGAAGAATCACATTTCTTGGTAGAATCATGCAGGATTGAAATTTTTGATGGTTTTTTACTCCTCTCTACAGCCCAAACAAGTTTCTAAAAGGATGAGTTTGCAGCTGCTTTACTTTTGGAGAAAATTCAAAACATTCATTATTCAATAGGGCCCAAACTATCAAAAACCAGCGGTTTGAATGAACACACATTTCTTGGTAGAATCATGCAGGACTCAAATTTTTGATGTTTTTCTACTCCTCTCATGAGCCCAAACAAGTTTCTAAAAGCATGAGTTTGCAACTACTTTACTTTTGGAGAAAATTCAAAACATTCATTATTCAATAGAGCCCAATAGCAAAAAATCAGGTTTTGAATGAAGAATCACATTTCTTGGTAGAATCATGCAGGATTGAAATTTTTGATGGTTTTTTACTCCTCTCAACAGCCCAAACAAGTTTCTAAAAGGATGAGTTTGCAACTACTTTACTTTTGGAGAAAATTCAAAACATTCATTATTCAATAGGGCCCAAACTATCAAAAACCAGCGGTTTCAATGAACACACATTTCTTGGTAGAATCATGCAGGACTGAAATTTTTGATGTTTTTCTACTCCTCTCATGAGCCCAAACAAGTCTCTAAAAGCATGAGTTTGCAACTACTTTACTTTTGGAGAAAATTCAAAACATTCATTATTCAATAGAGCCCAATAGCAAAAATCAGGTTTTGAATGAAGAATCACATTTCTTGGTAGAATCATGCAGGATTGAAATTTTTGATGGTTTTTTACTCCTCTCTACAGCCCAAACAAGTTTCTAAAAGGATGAGTTTGCAGCTGCTTTACTTTTGGAGAAAATTCAAAACATTCATTATTCAATAGGGCCCAAACTATCAAAAACCAGCGGTTTGAATGAACACACATTTCTTGGTAGAATCATGCAGGACTCAAATTTTTGATGTTTTTCTACTCCTCTCATGAGCCCAAACAAGTTTCTAAAAGCATGAGTTTGCAACTACTTTACTTTTGGAGAAAATTCAAAACATTCATTATTCAATAGAGCCCAATAGCAAAAAATAAGGTTTTGAATGAAGAATCACATTTCTTGGTAGAATCATGCAGGATTGAAATTTTTGATGGTTTTTTACTCCTCTCAACAGCCCAAACAAGTTTCTAAAAGGATGAGTTTGCAACTACTTTACTTTTGGAGAAAATTCAAAACATTCATTATTCAATAGGGCCCAAACTATCAAAAACCAGCGGTTTCAATGAACACACATTTCTTGGTAGAATCATGCAGGACTGAAATTTTTGATGTTTTTCTACTCCTCTCATGAGCCCAAACAAGTCTCTAAAAGCATGAGTTTGCAACTACTTTACTTTTGGAGAAAATTCAAAACATTCATTATTCAATAGAGCCCAATAGCAAAAATCAGGTTTTAAATGAAGAATCACATTTCTTGGTAAAATCATGCAGGATTGAAATTTTTGATGGTTTTTTACTCCTCTCAACAGCCCAAACAAGTTTCTAAAAGGATGAGTTTGCAACTACTTTACTTTTGGAGAAAATTCAAAACATTCATTATTCAATAGGGCCCAAACTATCAAAAACCAGCGGTTTCAATGAACACACATTTCTTGGTAGAATCATGCAGGACTGAAATTTTTGATGTTTTTCTACTCCTCTCATGAGCCCAAACAAGTCTCTAAAAGCATGAGTTTGCAACTACTTTACTTTTGGAGAAAATTAAAAACATTCATTATTCAATAGAGCCCAATAGCAAAAATCAGGTTTTGAATGAAGAATCACAATTCTTGGTAGAAGCATGCAGGATTGAAATTTTTGATGGTTTTTTACTCCTCTCAACAGCCCAAACAAGTTTCTAAAAGGATGAGTTTGCAACTACTTTACTTTTGGAGAAAATTCAAAACATTCATTATTCAATAGGGCCCAAACTATCAAAAAACAGCGGTTTCAATGAACACACATTTCTTGGAAGAATCATGCAGGACTGAAATTTTTGATGTTTTTCTACTCCTCTCATGAGCCCAAACAAGTTTCTAAAAGCATGAGTTTGCAACTACTTTACTTTTGGAGAAAATTCAAAACATTCATTATTCAATAGAGCCCAATAGCAAAAATCAGGTTTTGAATGAAGAATCACATTTCTTGGTAGAATCATGCAGGATTGAAATTTTTGATGGTTTTTTACTCCTCTCAACAGCCCAAACAAGTTTCTAAAAGGATGAGTTTGCAACTACTTTACTTTTGGAGAAAATTCAAAACATTCATTATTCAATAGAGCCCAATAGCAAAAATCAGGTTTTGAATGAAGAATCACATTTCTTGGTAGAATCATGCAGGATTGAAATTTTTGATGGTTTTTTACTCCTCTCAACAGCCCAAACAAGTTTCTAAAAGGATGAGTTTGCAACTACTTTACTTTTGGAGAAAATTCAAAACATTCATTATTCAATAGGGCCCAAACTATCAAAAACCAGCGGTTTCAATGAACACACATTTCTTGGTAGAATCATGCAGGACTGAAATTTTTGATGTTTTTCTACTCCTCTCATGAGCCCAAACAAGTTTCTAAAAGCATGAGTTTGCAACTAGTTTACTTTTGGAGAACATTCAAAACATTCACTATTCAATAGAGCCCAATAGCAAAAATCAGGTTTTGAATGAAGAATCACATTTCTTGGTAAAATCATGCAGGATTGAAATTTTTGATGGTTTTTTACTCCTCTCAACAGCCCAAACAAGTTTCTAAAAGGATGAGTTTGCAACTACTTTACTTTTGGAGAAAATTCAAAACATTCATTATTCAATAGGGCCCAAACTATCAAAAACCAGCGGTTTCAATGAACACACATTTCTTGGTAGAATCATGCAGGACTGAAATTTTTGATGTTTTTCTACTCCTCTCATGAGCCCAAACAAGTCTCTAAAAGCATGAGTTTGCAACTACTTTACTTTTGGAGAAAATTCAAAACATTCATTATTCAATAGAGCCCAATAGCAAAAATCAGGTTTTGAATGAAGAATCACATTTCTTGGTAAAATCATGCAGGATTGAAATTTTTGATGGTTTTTTACTCCTCTCAACAGCCCAAACAAGTTTCTAAAAGGATGAGTTTGCAACTACTTTACTTTTGGAGAAAATTCAAAACATTCATTATTCAATAGGGCCCAAACTATCAAAAACCAGCGGTTTCAATGAACACACATTTCTTGGTAGAATCATGCAGGACTGAAATTTTTGATGTTTTTCTACTCCTCTCATGAGCCCAAACAAGTTTCTAAAAGCATGAGTTTGCAACTACTTTACTTTTGGAGAAAATTCAAAACATTCATTATTCAATAGAGCCCAATAGGAAAAATCAGGTTTTGAATGAAGAATCACATTTCTTGGTAGAATCATGCAGGATTGAAATTTTTGATGGTTTTTTACTCCTCTCAACAGCCCAAACAAGTTTCTAAAAGGATGAGTTTGCAACTACTTTACTTTTGGAGAAAATTCAAAACATTCATTATTCAATAGGGCCCAAACTATCAAAAACCAGCGGTTTCAATGAACACACATTTCTTGGTAGAATCATGCAGGACTGAAATTTTTGATGTTTTTCTACTCCTCTCATGAGCCCAAACAAGTCTCTAAAAGCATGAGTTTGCAACTACTTTACTTTTGGAGAAAATTCAAAACATTCATTATTCAATAGAGCCCAATAGCAAAAATCAGGTTTTGAATGAAGAATCACATTTCTTGGTAGAATCATGCAGGATTGAAATTTTTGATGGTTTTTTACTCCTCTCTACAGCCCAAACAAGTTTCTAAAAGGATGAGTTTGCAGCTGCTTTACTTTTGGAGAAAATTCAAAACATTCATTATTCAATAGGGCCCAAACTATCAAAAACCAGCGGTTTGAATGAACACACATTTCTTGGTAGAATCATGCAGGACTCAAATTTTTGATGTTTTTCTACTCCTCTCATGAGCCCAAACAAGTTTCTAAAAGCATGAGTTTGCAACTACTTTACTTTTGGAGAAAATTCAAAACATTCATTATTCAATAGAGCCCAATAGCAAAAAATCAGGTTTTGAATGAAGAATCACATTTCTTGGTAGAATCATGCAGGATTGAAATTTTTGATGGTTTTTTACTCCTCTCAACAGCCCAAACAAGTTTCTAAAAGGATGAGTTTGCAACTACTTTACTTTTGGAGAAAATTCAAAACATTCATTATTCAATAGGGCCCAAACTATCAAAAACCAGCGGTTTCAATGAACACACATTTCTTGGTAGAATCATGCAGGACTGAAATTTTTGATGTTTTTCTACTCCTCTCATGAGCCCAAACAAGTCTCTAAAAGCATGAGTTTGCAACTACTTTACTTTTGGAGAAAATTCAAAACATTCATTATTCAATAGAGCCCAATAGCAAAAATCAGGTTTTAAATGAAGAATCACATTTCTTGGTAAAATCATGCAGGATTGAAATTTTTGATGGTTTTTTACTCCTCTCAACAGCCCAAACAAGTTTCTAAAAGGATGAGTTTGCAACTACTTTACTTTTGGAGAAAATTCAAAACATTCATTATTCAATAGGGCCCAAACTATCAAAAACCAGCGGTTTCAATGAACACACATTTCTTGGTAGAATCATGCAGGACTGAAATTTTTGATGTTTTTCTACTCCTCTCATGAGCCCAAACATGTCTCTAAAAGCATGAGTTTGCAACTACTTTACTTTTGGAGAAAATTCAAAACATTCATTTTTCAATAGAGCCCAATAGCAAAAATCAGGTTTTGAATGAAGAATCACATTTCTTGGTAGAATCATGCAGGATTGAAATTTTTGATGGTTTTTTACTCCTCTCAACAGCCCAAACAAGTTTCTAAAAGGATGAGTTTGCAACTACTTTACTTTTGGAGAAAATTCAAAACATTCATTATTCAATAGGGCCCAAACTATCAAAAAACAGCGGTTTCAATGAACACACATTTCTTGGAAGAATCATGCAGGACTGAAATTTTTGATGTTTTTCTACTCCTCTCATGAGCCCAAACAAGTTTCTAAAAGCATGAGTTTGCAACTACTTTACTTTTGGAGAAAATTCAAAACATTCATTATTCAATAGAGCCCAATAGCAAAAATCAGGTTTTGAATGAAGAATCACATTTCTTGGTAGAATCATGCAGGATTGAAATTTTTGATGGTTTTTTACTCCTCTCAACAGCCCAAACAAGTTTCTAAAAGGATGAGTTTGCAACTACTTTACTTTTGGAGAAAATTCAAAACATTCATTATTCAATAGGGCCCAAACTATCAAAAACCAGCGGTTTGAATGAACACACATTTCTTGGTAGAATCATGCAGGACTCAAATTTTTGATGTTTTTCTACTCCTCTCATGAGCCCAAACAAGTTTCTAATAGCATGAGTTTGCAACTACTTTACTTTTGGAGAAAATTCAAAACATTCATTATTCAATAGAGCCCAATAGCAAAAATCAGGTTTTGAATGAAGAATCACATTTCTTGGTAGAATCATGCAGGATTGAAATTTTTGATGGTTTTTTACTCCTCTCAACAGCCCAAACAAGTTTCTAAAAGAATGAGTTTGCAACTACTTTACTTTTGGAGAAAATTCAAAACATTCATTATTCAATAGGGCGCAAACTATCAAAAACCAGCGGTTTCAATGAACACACATTTCTTGGTAGAATCATGCAGGACTGAAATTTTTGATGTTTTTCTACTCCTCTCATGAGCCCAAACAAGTCTCTAAAAGCATGAGTTTGCAACTACTTTACTTTTGGAGAAAATTCAAAACATTCATTATTCAATAGAGCCCAATAGCAAAAATCAGGTTTTGAATGAAGAATCACATTTCTTGGTAAAATCATGCAGGATTGAAATTTTTGATGTTTTTTTACTCCTCTCAACAGCCCAAACAAGTTTCTAAAAGGATGAGTTTGCAACTACTTTACTTTTGGAGAAAATTCAAAACATTCATTATTCAATAGGGCCCAAACTATCAAAAACCAGCGGTTTCAATGAACACACATTTCTTGGTAGAATCATGCAGGACTGAAATTTTTGATGTTTTTCTACTCCTCTCATGAGCCCAAACAAGTTTCTAAAAGCATGAGTTTGCAACTACTTTACTTTTGGAGAAAATTCAAAACATTCATTATTCAATAGAGCCCAATAGGAAAAATCAGGTTTTGAATGAAGAATCACATTTCTTGGTAGAATCATGCAGGATTGAAATTTTTGATGGTTTTTTACTCCTCTCAACAGCCCAAACAAGTTTCTAAAAGGATGAGTTTGCAACTACTTTACTTTTGGAGAAAATTCAAAACATTCATTATTCAATAGGGCCCAAACTATCAAAAACCAGCGGTTTGAATGAACACACATTTCTTGGTAGAATCATGCAGGACTCAAATTTTTGATGTTTTTCTACTCCTCTCATGAGCCCAAACAAGTCTCTAAAAGCATGAGTTTGCAACTACTTTACTTTTGGAGAAAATTCAAAACATTCATTATTCAATAGAGCCCAATAGCAAAAAATCAGGTTTTGAATGAAGAATCACATTTCTTGGTAGAATCATGCAGGATTGAAATTTTTGATGGTATTTTACTCCTCTCAACAGCCCAAACAAGTTTCTAAAAGGATGAGTTTGCAACTACTTTACTTTTGGAGAAAATTCAAAACATTCATTATTCAATAGGGCCCAAAATATCAAAAACCAGCGGTTTCAATGAACACACATTTCTTGGTAGAATCATGCAGGACTGAAATTTTTGATGTTTTTCTACTCCTCTCATGAGCCCAAACATGTCTCTAAAAGCATGAGTTTGCAACTACTTTACTTTTGGAGAAAATTCAAAACATTCATTATTCAATAGAGCCCAATAGCAAAAATCAGGTTTTGAATGAAGAATCACATTTCTTGGTAGAATCATGCAGGATTGAAATTTTTGATGGTTTTTTACTCCTCTCAACAGCCCAAACAAGTTTCTAAAAGGATGAGTTTGCAACTACTTTACTTTTGGAGAAAATTCAAAACATTCATTATTCAATAGGGCCCAAACTATCAAAAAACAGCGGTTTCAATGAACACACATTTCTTGGAAGAATCATGCAGGACTGAAATTTTTGATGTTTTTCTACTCCTCTCATGAGCCCAAACAAGTTTCTAAAAGCATGAGTTTGCAACTACTTTACTTTTGGAGAAAATTCAAAACATTCATTATTCAATAGAGCCCAATAGCAAAAATCAGGTTTTGAATGAAGAATCACATTTCTTGGTAGAATCATGCAGGATTGAAATTTTTGATGGTTTTTTACTCCTCTCAACAGCCCAAACAAGTTTCTAAAAGGATGAGTTTGCAACTACTTTACTTTTGGAGAAAATTCAAAACATTCATTATTCAATAGGGCCCAAACTATCAAAAACCAGCGGTTTGAATGAACACACATTTCTTGGTAGAATCATGCAGGACTCAAATTTTTGATGTTTTTCTACTCCTCTCATGAGCCCAAACAAGTTTCTAATAGCATGAGTTTGCAACTACTTTACTTTTGGAGAAAATTCAAAACATTCATTATTCAATAGAGCCCAATAGCAAAAATCAGGTTTTGAATGAAGAATCACATTTCTTGGTAGAATCATGCAGGATTGAAATTTTTGATGGTTTTTTACTCCTCTCAACAGCCCAAACAAGTTTCTAAAAGGATGAGTTTGCAACTACTTTACTTTTGGAGAAAATTCAAAACATTCATTATTCAATAGGGCGCAAACTATCAAAAACCAGCGGTTTCAATGAACACACATTTCTTGGTAGAATCATGCAGGACTGAAATTTTTGATGTTTTTCTACTCCTCTCTTGAGCCCAAACAAGTCTCTAAAAGCATGAGTTTGCAACTACTTTACTTTTGGAGAAAATTCAAAACATTCATTATTCAATAGAGCCCAATAGCAAAAATCAGGTTTTGAATGAAGAATCACATTTCTTGGTAAAATCATGCAGGATTGAAATTTTTGATGGTTTTTTACTCCTCTCAACAGCCCAAACAAGTTTCTAAAAGGATGAGTTTGCAACTACTTTACTTTTGGAGAAAATTCAAAACATTCATTATTCAATAGGGCCCAAACTATCAAAAACCAGCGGTTTCAATGAACACACATTTCTTGGTAGAATCATGCAGGACTGAAATTTTTGATATTTTTCTACTCCTCTCATGAGCCCAAACAAGTCTCTAAAAGCATGAGTTTGCAACTACTTTACTTTTGGAGAAAATTCAAAACATTCATTATTCAATAGAGCCCAATAGCAAAAATCAGGTTTTGAATGAAGAATCACATTTCTTGGTAGAATCATGCAGGATTGAAATTTTTGATGGTTTTTTACTCCTCTCAACAGCCCAAACAAGTTTCTAAAAGGATGAGTTTGCAACTACTTTACTTTTGGAGAAAATTCAAAACATTCATTATTCAATAGGGCCCAAACTATCAAAAACCAGCGGTTTCAATGAACACATATTTCTTGGTAGAATCATGCAGGACTGAAATTTTTGATGTTTTTCTACTCCTCTCATGAGCCCAAACAAGTCTCTAAAAGCATGAGTTTGCAACTACTTTACTTTTGGAGAAAATTCAAAACATTCATTATTCAATAGAGCCCAATAGCAAAAATCAGGTTTTAAATGAAGAATCACATTTCTTGGTAAAATCATGCAGGATTGAAATTTTTGATGGTTCTTTACTCCTCTCAACAGCCCAAACAAGTTTCTAAAAGGATGAGTTTGCAACTACTTTACTTTTGGAGAAAATTCAAAACATTCATTATTCAATAGGGCCCAAACTATCAAAAACCAGCGGTTTGAATGAACACACATTTCTTGGTAGAATCATGCAGGACTGAAATTTTTGATGTTTTTCTACTCCTCTCATGAGCCCAAACAAGTCTCTAAAAGCATGAGTTTGCAACTACTTTACTTTTGGAGAAAATTCAAAACATTCATTATTCAATAGAGCCCAATAGCAAAAATCAGGTTTTGAATGAAGAATCACAATTCTTGGTAGAAGCATGCAGGATTGAAATTTTTGATGGTTTTTTACTCCTCTCAACAGCCCAAACAAGTTTCTAAAAGGATGAGTTTGCAACTACTTTACTTTTGGAGAAAATTCAAAACATTCATTATTCAATAGGGCCCAAACTATCAAAAACCAGCGGTTTCAATGAACACACATTTCTTGGAAGAATCATGCAGGACTGAAATTTTTGATGTTTTTCTACTCCTCTCATGAGCCCAAACAAGTTTCTAAAAGCATGAGTTTGCAACTACTTTACTTTTGGAGAAAATTCAAAACATTCATTATTCAATAGAGCCCAATAGCAAAAATCAGGTTTTGAATGAAGAATCACATTTCTTGGTAGAATCATGCAGGATTGAAATTTTTGATGGTTTTTTACTCCTCTCAACAGCCCAAACAAGTTTCTAAAAGGATGAGTTTGCAACTACTTTACTTTTGGAGAAAATTCAAAACATTCATTATTCAATAGAGCCCAATAGCAAAAATCAGGTTTTGAATGAAGAATCACATTTCTTGGTAGAATCATGCAGGATTGAAATTTTTGATGGTTTTTTACTCCTCTCAACAGCCCAAACAAGTTTCTAAAAGGATGAGTTTGCAACTACTTTACTTTTGGAGAAAATTCAAAACATTCATTATTCAATAGGGCCCAAACTATCAAAAACCAGCGGTTTCAATGAACACACATTTCTTGGTAGAATCATGCAGGACTGAAATTTTTGATGTTTTTCTACTCCTCTCATGAGCCCAAACAAGTTTCTAAAAGCATGAGTTTGCAACTAGTTTACTTTTGGAGAACATTCAAAACATTCACTATTCAATAGAGCCCAATAGCAAAAATCAGGTTTTGAATGAAGAATCACATTTCTTGGTAAAATCATGCAGGATTGAAATTTTTGATGGTTTTTTACTCCTCTCAACAGCCCAAACAAGTTTCTAAAAGGATGAGTTTGCAACTACTTTACTTTTGGAGAAAATTCAAAACATTCATTATTCAATAGGGCCCAAACTATCAAAAACCAGCGGTTTCAATGAACACACATTTCTTGGTAGAATCATGCAGGACTGAAATTTTTGATGTTTTTCTACTCCTCTCATGAGCCCAAACAAGTCTCTAAAAGCATGAGTTTGCAACTACTTTACTTTTGGAGAAAATTCAAAACATTCATTATTCAATAGAGCCCAATAGCAAAAATCAGGTTTTGAATGAAGAATCACATTTCTTGGTAAAATCATGCAGGATTGAAATTTTTGATGGTTTTTTACTCCTCTCAACAGCCCAAACAAGTTTCTAAAAGGATGAGTTTGCAACTACTTTACTTTTGGAGAAAATTCAAAACATTCATTATTCAATAGGGCCCAAACTATCAAAAACCAGCGGTTTCAATGAACACACATTTCTTGGTAGAATCATGCAGGACTGAAATTTTTGATGTTTTTCTACTCCTCTCATGAGCCCAAACAAGTTTCTAAAAGCATGAGTTTGCAACTAGTTTACTTTTGGAGAACATTCAAAACATTCACTATTCAATAGAGCCCAATAGCAAAAATCAGGTTTTGAATGAAGAATCACATTTCTTGGTAAAATCATGCAGGATTGAAATTTTTGATGGTTTTTTACTCCTCTCAACAGCCCAAACAAGTTTCTAAAAGGATGAGTTTGCAACTACTTTACTTTTGGAGAAAATTCAAAACATTCATTATTCAATAGGGCCCAAACTATCAAAAACCAGCGGTTTCAATGAACACACATTTCTTGGTAGAATCATGCAGGACTGAAATTTTTGATGTTTTTCTACTCCTCTCATGAGCCCAAACAAGTCTCTAAAAGCATGAGTTTGCAACTACTTTACATTTGGAGAAAATTCAAAACATTCATTATTCAATAGAGCCCAATAGCAAAAATCAGGTTTTGAATGAAGAATCACATTTCTTGGTAGAATCATGCAGGATTGAAATTTTTGATGGTTTTTTACTCCTCTCAACAGCCCAAACAAGTTTCTAAAAGGATGAGTTTGCAACTACTTTACTTTTGGAGAAAATTCAAAACATTCATTATTCAATAGGGCCCAAACTATCAAAAACCAGCGGTTTGAATGAACACACATTTCTTGGTAGAATCATGCAGGACTGAAATTTTTGATGTTTTTCTACTCTCATGAGCCCAAACAAGTCTCTAAAAGCATGAGTTTGCAACTACTTTACTTTTGGAGAAAATTCAAAACATTCACTTTTCAATAGAGCCCAATAGCAAAAATCAGGTTTTGAATGAAGAATCACATTTCTTGGTAGAATCATGCAGGATTGAAATTTTTGATGGTTTTTTACTCCTCTCAACAGCCCAAACAAGTTTCTAAAAGGATGAGTTTGCAACTACTTTACTTTTGGAGAAAATTCAAAACATTCATTATTCAATAGGGCCCAAACTATCAAAAACCAGCGGTTTCAATGAACACACATTTCTTGGTAGAATCATGCAGGACTGAAATTTTTGATGTTTTTCTACTCCTCTCATGAGCCCAAACAAGTCTCTAAAAGCATGAGTTTGCAACTACTTTACTTTTGGAGAAAATTCAAAACATTCATTATTCAATAGAGCCCAATAGCAAAAATCAGGTTTTGAATGAAGAATCACATTTCTTGGTAGAATCATGCAGGATTGAAATTTTTGATGGTTTTTTACTCCTCTCAACAGCCCAAACAAGTTTCTAAAAGGATGAGTTTGCAACTACTTTACTTTTGGAGAAAATTCAAAACATTCATTATTCAATAGGGCCCAAACTATCAAAAACCAGCGGTTTCAATGAACACACATTTCTTGGTAGAATCATGCAGGACTGAAATTTTTGATGTTTTTCTACTCCTCTCATGAGCCCAAACAAGTCTCTAAAAGCATGAGTTTGCAACTACTTTACTTTTGGAGAAAATTCAAAACATTCATTATTCAATAGAGCCCAATAGCAAAAATCAGGTTTTGAATGAAGAATCACATTTCTTGGTAGAATCATGCAGGATTGAAATTTTTGATGGTTTTTTACTCCTCTCAACAGCCCAAACAAGTTTCTAAAAGGATGAGTTTGCAACTACTTTACTTTTGGAGAAAATTCAAAACATTCATTATTCAATAGGGCCCAAACTATCAAAAAACAGCGGTTTCAATGAACACACATTTCTTGGAAGAATCATGCAGGACTGAAATTTTTGATGTTTTTCTACTCCTCTCATGAGCCCAAACAAGTTTCTAAAAGCATGAGTTTGCAACTACTTTACTTTTGGAGAAAATTCAAAACATTCATTATTCAATAGAGCCCAATAGCAAAAATCAGGTTTTGAATGAAGAATCACATTTCTTGGTAGAATCATGCAGGACTGAAATTTTTGATGTTTTTCTACTCTCATGAGCCCAAACAAGTCTCTAAAAGCATGAGTTTGCAACTACTTTACTTTTGGAGAAAATTCAAAACATTCACTTTTCAATAGAGCCCAATAGCAAAAATCAGGTTTTGAATGAAGAATCACATTTCTTGGTAGAATCATGCAGGATTGAAATTTTTGATGGTTTTTTACTCCTCTCAACAGCCCAAACAAGTTTCTAAAAGGATGAGTTTGCAACTACTTTACTTTTGGAGAAAATTCAAAACATTCATTATTCAATAGGGCCCAAACTATCAAAAACCAGCGGTTTCAATGAACACACATTTCTTGGTAGAATCATGCAGGACTGAAATTTTTGATGTTTTTCTACTCCTCTCATGAGCCCAAACAAGTCTCTAAAAGCATGAGTTTGCAACTACTTTACTTTTGGAGAAAATTCAAAACATTCATTATTCAATAGAGCCCAATAGCAAAAATCAGGTTTTGAATGAAGAATCACATTTCTTGGTAGAATCATGCAGGATTGAAATTTTTGATGGTTTTTTACTCCTCTCAACAGCCCAAACAAGTTTCTAAAAGGATGAGTTTGCAACTACTTTACTTTTGGAGAAAATTCAAAACATTCATTATTCAATAGGGCCCAAACTATCAAAAACCAGCGGTTTCAATGAACACACATTTCTTGGTAGAATCATGCAGGACTGAAATTTTTGATGTTTTTCTACTCCTCTCATGAGCCCAAACAAGTCTCTAAAAGCATGAGTTTGCAACTACTTTACTTTTGGAGAAAATTCAAAACATTCATTATTCAATAGAGCCCAATAGCAAAAATCAGGTTTTGAATGAAGAATCACATTTCTTGGTAGAATCATGCAGGATTGAAATTTTTGATGGTTTTTTACTCCTCTCAACAGCCCAAACAAGTTTCTAAAAGGATGAGTTTGCAACTACTTTACTTTTGGAGAAAATTCAAAACATTCATTATTCAATAGGGCCCAAACTATCAAAAAACAGCGGTTTCAATGAACACACATTTCTTGGAAGAATCATGCAGGACTGAAATTTTTGATGTTTTTCTACTCCTCTCATGAGCCCAAACAAGTTTCTAAAAGCATGAGTTTGCAACTACTTTACTTTTGGAGAAAATTCAAAACATTCATTATTCAATAGAGCCCAATAGCAAAAATCAGGTTTTGAATGAAGAATCACATTTCTTGGTAGAATCATGCAGGATTGAAATTTTTGATGGTTTTTTACTCCTCTCAACAGCCCAAACAAGTTTCTAAAAGGATGAGTTTGCAACTACTTTACTTTTGGAGAAAATTCAAAACATTCATTATTCAATAGAGCCCAATAGCAAAAATCAGGTTTTGAATGAAGAATCACATTTCTTGGTAGAATCATGCAGGATTGAAATTTTTGATGGTTTTTTACTCCTCTCAACAGCCCAAACAAGTTTCTAAAAGGATGAGTTTGCAACTACTTTACTTTTGGAGAAAATTCAAAACATTCATTATTCAATAGGGCCCAAACTATCAAAAACCAGCGGTTTCAATGAACACACATTTCTTGGTAGAATCATGCAGGACTGAAATTTTTGATGTTTTTCTACTCCTCTCATGAGCCCAAACAAGTCTCTAAAAGCATGAGTTTGCAACTACTTTACTTTTGGAGAAAATTCAAAACATTCATTATTCAATAGAGCCCAATAGCAAAAATCAGGTTTTGAATGAAGAATCACATTTCTTGGTAAAATCATGCAGGATTGAAATTTTTGATGGTTTTTTACTCCTCTCAACAGCCCAAACAAGTTTCTAAAAGGATGAGTTTGCAACTACTTTACTTTTGGAGAAAATTCAAAACATTCATTATTCAATAGGGCCCAAACTATCAAAAACCAGCGGTTTGAATGAACACACATTTCTTGGTAGAATCATGCAGGACTGAAATTTTTGATGTTTTTCTACTCCTCTCATGAGCCCAAACAAGTCTCTAAAAGCATGAGTTTGCAACTACTTTACTTTTGGAGAAAATTCAAAACATTCATTATTCAATAGAGCCCAATAGCAAAAATCAGGTTTTGAATGAAGAATCACAATTCTTGGTAGAAGCATGCAGGATTGAAATTTTTGATGGTTTTTTACTCCTCTCAACAGCCCAAACAAGTTTCTAAAAGGATGAGTTTGCAACTACTTTACTTTTGGAGAAAATTCAAAACATTCATTATTCAATAGGGCCCAAACTATCAAAAACCAGCGGTTTCAATGAACACACATTTCTTGGAAGAATCATGCAGGACTGAAATTTTTGATGTTTTTCTACTCCTCTCATGAGCCCAAACAAGTTTCTAAAAGCATGAGTTTGCAACTACTTTACTTTTGGAGAAAATTCAAAACATTCATTATTCAATAGAGCCCAATAGCAAAAATCAGGTTTTGAATGAAGAATCACATTTCTTGGTAGAATCATGCAGGATTGAAATTTTTGATGGTTTTTTACTCCTCTCAACAGCCCAAACAAGTTTCTAAAAGGATGAGTTTGCAACTACTTTACTTTTGGAGAAAATTCAAAACATTCATTATTCAATAGAGCCCAATAGCAAAAATCAGGTTTTGAATGAAGAATCACATTTCTTGGTAGAATCATGCAGGATTGAAATTTTTGATGGTTTTTTACTCCTCTCAACAGCCCAAACAAGTTTCTAAAAGGATGAGTTTGCAACTACTTTACTTTTGGAGAAAATTCAAAACATTCATTATTCAATAGGGCCCAAACTATCAAAAACCAGCGGTTTCAATGAACACACATTTCTTGGTAGAATCATGCAGGACTGAAATTTTTGATGTTTTTCTACTCCTCTCATGAGCCCAAACAAGTCTCTAAAAGCATGAGTTTGCAACTACTTTACTTTTGGAGAAAATTCAAAACATTCATTATTCAATAGAGCCCAATAGCAAAAATCAGGTTTTGAATGAAGAATCACATTTCTTGGTAAAATCATGCAGGATTGAAATTTTTGATGGTTTTTTACTCCTCTCAACAGCCCAAACAAGTTTCTAAAAGGATGAGTTTGCAACTACTTTACTTTTGGAGAAAATTCAAAACATTCATTATTCAATAGGGCCCAAACTATCAAAAACCAGCGGTTTCAATGAACACACATTTCTTGGTAGAATCATGCAGGACTGAAATTTTTGATGTTTTTCTACTCCTCTCATGAGCCCAAACAAGTTTCTAAAAGCATGAGTTTGCAACTAGTTTACTTTTGGAGAACATTCAAAACATTCACTATTCAATAGAGCCCAATAGCAAAAATCAGGTTTTGAATGAAGAATCACATTTCTTGGTAAAATCATGCAGGATTGAAATTTTTGATGGTTTTTTACTCCTCTCAACAGCCCAAACAAGTTTCTAAAAGGATGAGTTTGCAACTACTTTACTTTTGGAGAAAATTCAAAACATTCATTATTCAATAGGGCCCAAACTATCAAAAACCAGCGGTTTCAATGAACACACATTTCTTGGTAGAATCATGCAGGACTGAAATTTTTGATGTTTTTCTACTCCTCTCATGAGCCCAAACAAGTCTCTAAAAGCATGAGTTTGCAACTACTTTACATTTGGAGAAAATTCAAAACATTCATTATTCAATAGAGCCCAATAGCAAAAATCAGGTTTTGAATGAAGAATCACATTTCTTGGTAGAATCATGCAGGATTGAAATTTTTGATGGTTTTTTACTCCTCTCAACAGCCCAAACAAGTTTCTAAAAGGATGAGTTTGCAACTACTTTACTTTTGGAGAAAATTCAAAACATTCATTATTCAATAGGGCCCAAACTATCAAAAACCAGCGGTTTGAATGAACACACATTTCTTGGTAGAATCATGCAGGACTGAAATTTTTGATGTTTTTCTACTCTCATGAGCCCAAACAAGTCTCTAAAAGCATGAGTTTGCAACTACTTTACTTTTGGAGAAAATTCAAAACATTCACTTTTCAATAGAGCCCAATAGCAAAAATCAGGTTTTGAATGAAGAATCACATTTCTTGGTAGAATCATGCAGGATTGAAATTTTTGATGGTTTTTTACTCCTCTCAACAGCCCAAACAAGTTTCTAAAAGGATGAGTTTGCAACTACTTTACTTTTGGAGAAAATTCAAAACATTCATTATTCAATAGGGCCCAAACTATCAAAAACCAGCGGTTTCAATGAACACACATTTCTTGGTAGAATCATGCAGGACTGAAATTTTTGATGTTTTTCTACTCCTCTCATGAGCCCAAACAAGTCTCTAAAAGCATGAGTTTGCAACTACTTTACTTTTGGAGAAAATTCAAAACATTCATTATTCAATAGAGCCCAATAGCAAAAATCAGGTTTTGAATGAAGAATCACATTTCTTGGTAGAATCATGCAGGATTGAAATTTTTGATGGTTTTTTACTCCTCTCAACAGCCCAAACAAGTTTCTAAAAGGATGAGTTTGCAACTACTTTACTTTTGGAGAAAATTCAAAACATTCATTATTCAATAGGGCCCAAACTATCAAAAACCAGCGGTTTCAATGAACACACATTTCTTGGTAGAATCATGCAGGACTGAAATTTTTGATGTTTTTCTACTCCTCTCATGAGCCCAAACAAGTCTCTAAAAGCATGAGTTTGCAACTACTTTACTTTTGGAGAAAATTCAAAACATTCATTATTCAATAGAGCCCAATAGCAAAAATCAGGTTTTGAATGAAGAATCACATTTCTTGGTAGAATCATGCAGGATTGAAATTTTTGATGGTTTTTTACTCCTCTCAACAGCACAAACAAGTTTCTAAAAGGATGAGTTTGCAACTACTTTACTTTTGGAGAAAATTCAAAACATTCATTATTCAATAGGGCCCAAACTATCAAAAAACAGCGGTTTCAATGAACACACATTTCTTGGAAGAATCATGCAGGACTGAAATTTTTGATGTTTTTCTACTCCTCTCATGAGCCCAAACAAGTTTCTAAAAGCATGAGTTTGCAACTACTTTACTTTTGGAGAAAATTCAAAACATTCATTATTCAATAGAGCCCAATAGCAAAAATCAGGTTTTGAATGAAGAATCACATTTCTTGGTAGAATCATGCAGGACTGAAATTTTTGATGTTTTTCTACTCTCATGAGCCCAAACAAGTCTCTAAAAGCATGAGTTTGCAACTACTTTACTTTTGGAGAAAATTCAAAACATTCACTTTTCAATAGAGCCCAATAGCAAAAATCAGGTTTTGAATGAAGAATCACATTTCTTGGTAGAATCATGCAGGATTGAAATTTTTGATGGTTTTTTACTCCTCTCAACAGCCCAAACAAGTTTCTAAAAGGATGAGTTTGCAACTACTTTACTTTTGGAGAAAATTCAAAACATTCATTATTCAATAGGGCCCAAACTATCAAAAACCAGCGGTTTCAATGAACACACATTTCTTGGTAGAATCATGCAGGACTGAAATTTTTGATGTTTTTCTACTCCTCTCATGAGCCCAAACAAGTCTCTAAAAGCATGAGTTTGCAACTACTTTACTTTTGGAGAAAATTCAAAACATTCATTATTCAATAGAGCCCAATAGCAAAAATCAGGTTTTGAATGAAGAATCACATTTCTTGGTAGAATCATGCAGGATTGAAATTTTTGATGGTTTTTTACTCCTCTCAACAGCCCAAACAAGTTTCTAAAAGGATGAGTTTGCAACTACTTTACTTTTGGAGAAAATTCAAAACATTCATTATTCAATAGGGCCCAAACTATCAAAAACCAGCGGTTTCAATGAACACACATTTCTTGGTAGAATCATGCAGGACTGAAATTTTTGATGTTTTTCTACTCCTCTCATGAGCCCAAACAAGTCTCTAAAAGCATGAGTTTGCAACTACTTTACTTTTGGAGAAAATTCAAAACATTCATTATTCAATAGAGCCCAATAGCAAAAATCAGGTTTTGAATGAAGAATCACATTTCTTGGTAGAATCATGCAGGATTGAAATTTTTGATGGTTTTTTACTCCTCTCAACAGCCCAAACAAGTTTCTAAAAGGATGAGTTTGCAACTACTTTACTTTTGGAGAAAATTCAAAACATTCATTATTCAATAGGGCCCAAACTATCAAAAAACAGCGGTTTCAATGAACACACATTTCTTGGAAGAATCATGCAGGACTGAAATTTTTGATGTTTTTCTACTCCTCTCATGAGCCCAAACAAGTTTCTAAAAGCATGAGTTTGCAACTACTTTACTTTTGGAGAAAATTCAAAACATTCATTATTCAATAGAGCCCAATAGCAAAAATCAGGTTTTGAATGAAGAATCACATTTCTTGGTAGAATCATGCAGGATTGAAATTTTTGATGGTTTTTTACTCCTCTCAACAGCCCAAACAAGTTTCTAAAAGGATGAGTTTGCAACTACTTTACTTTTGGAGAAAATTCAAAACATTCATTATTCAATAGAGCCCAATAGCAAAAATCAGGTTTTGAATGAAGAATCACATTTCTTGGTAGAATCATGCAGGATTGAAATTTTTGATGGTTTTTTACTCCTCTCAACAGCCCAAACAAGTTTCTAAAAGGATGAGTTTGCAACTACTTTACTTTTGGAGAAAATTCAAAACATTCATTATTCAATAGGGCCCAAACTATCAAAAACCAGCGGTTTCAATGAACACACATTTCTTGGTAGAATCATGCAGGACTGAAATTTTTGATGTTTTTCTACTCCTCTCATGAGCCCAAACAAGTCTCTAAAAGCATGAGTTTGCAACTACTTTACTTTTGGAGAAAATTCAAAACATTCATTATTCAATAGAGCCCAATAGCAAAAATCAGGTTTTGAATGAAGAATCACATTTCTTGGTAAAATCATGCAGGATTGAAATTTTTGATGGTTTTTTACTCCTCTCAACAGCCCAAACAAGTTTCTAAAAGGATGAGTTTGCAACTACTTTACTTTTGGAGAAAATTCAAAACATTCATTATTCAATAGGGCCCAAACTATCAAAAACCAGCGGTTTGAATGAACACACATTTCTTGGTAGAATCATGCAGGACTGAAATTTTTGATGTTTTTCTACTCCTCTCATGAGCCCAAACAAGTCTCTAAAAGCATGAGTTTGCAACTACTTTACTTTTGGAGAAAATTCAAAACATTCATTATTCAATAGAGCCCAATAGCAAAAATCAGGTTTTGAATGAAGAATCACAATTCTTGGTAGAAGCATGCAGGATTGAAATTTTTGATGGTTTTTTACTCCTCTCAACAGCCCAAACAAGTTTCTAAAAGGATGAGTTTGCAACTACTTTACTTTTGGAGAAAATTCAAAACATTCATTATTCAATAGGGCCCAAACTATCAAAAACCAGCGGTTTCAATGAACACACATTTCTTGGAAGAATCATGCAGGACTGAAATTTTTGATGTTTTTCTACTCCTCTCATGAGCCCAAACAAGTTTCTAAAAGCATGAGTTTGCAACTACTTTACTTTTGGAGAAAATTCAAAACATTCATTATTCAATAGAGCCCAATAGCAAAAATCAGGTTTTGAATGAAGAATCACATTTCTTGGTAGAATCATGCAGGATTGAAATTTTTGATGGTTTTTTACTCCTCTCAACAGCCCAAACAAGTTTCTAAAAGGATGAGTTTGCAACTACTTTACTTTTGGAGAAAATTCAAAACATTCATTATTCAATAGAGCCCAATAGCAAAAATCAGGTTTTGAATGAAGAATCACATTTCTTGGTAGAATCATGCAGGATTGAAATTTTTGATGGTTTTTTACTCCTCTCAACAGCCCAAACAAGTTTCTAAAAGGATGAGTTTGCAACTACTTTACTTTTGGAGAAAATTCAAAACATTCATTATTCAATAGGGCCCAAACTATCAAAAACCAGCGGTTTCAATGAACACACATTTCTTGGTAGAATCATGCAGGACTGAAATTTTTGATGTTTTTCTACTCCTCTCATGAGCCCAAACAAGTCTCTAAAAGCATGAGTTTGCAACTACTTTACTTTTGGAGAAAATTCAAAACATTCATTATTCAATAGAGCCCAATAGCAAAAATCAGGTTTTGAATGAAGAATCACATTTCTTGGTAGAATCATGCAGGATTGAAATTTTTGATGGTTTTTTACTCCTCTCAACAGCCCAAACAAGTTTCTAAAAGGATGAGTTTGCAACTACTTTACTTTTGGAGAAAATTCAAAACATTCATTATTCAATAGGGCCCAAACTATCAAAAAACAGCGGTTTCAATGAACACACATTTCTTGGAAGAATCATGCAGGACTGAAATTTTTGATGTTTTTCTACTCCTCTCATGAGCCCAAACAAGTTTCTAAAAGCATGAGTTTGCAACTACTTTACTTTTGGAGAAAATTCAAAACATTCATTATTCAATAGAGCCCAATAGCAAAAATCAGGTTTTGAATGAAGAATCACATTTCTTGGTAGAATCATGCAGGATTGAAATTTTTGATGGTTTTTTACTCCTCTCAACAGCCCAAACAAGTTTCTAAAAGGATGAGTTTGCAACTACTTTACTTTTGGAGAAAATTCAAAACATTCATTATTCAATAGAGCCCAATAGCAAAAATCAGGTTTTGAATGAAGAATCACATTTCTTGGTAGAATCATGCAGGATTGAAATTTTTGATGGTTTTTTACTCCTCTCAACAGCCCAAACAAGTTTCTAAAAGGATGAGTTTGCAACTACTTTACTTTTGGAGAAAATTCAAAACATTCATTATTCAATAGGGCCCAAACTATCAAAAACCAGCGGTTTCAATGAACACACATTTCTTGGTAGAATCATGCAGGACTGAAATTTTTGATGTTTTTCTACTCCTCTCATGAGCCCAAACAAGTCTCTAAAAGCATGAGTTTGCAACTACTTTACTTTTGGAGAAAATTCAAAACATTCATTATTCAATAGAGCCCAATAGCAAAAATCAGGTTTTGAATGAAGAATCACATTTCTTGGTAAAATCATGCAGGATTGAAATTTTTGATGGTTTTTTACTCCTCTCAACAGCCCAAACAAGTTTCTAAAAGGATGAGTTTGCAACTACTTTACTTTTGGAGAAAATTCAAAACATTCATTATTCAATAGGGCCCAAACTATCAAAAACCAGCGGTTTCAATGAACACACATTTCTTGGTAGAATCATGCAGGACTGAAATTTTTGATGTTTTTCTACTCCTCTCATGAGCCCAAACAAGTTTCTAAAAGCATGAGTTTGCAACTAGTTTACTTTTGGAGAACATTCAAAACATTCACTATTCAATAGAGCCCAATAGCAAAAATCAGGTTTTGAATGAAGAATCACATTTCTTGGTAAAATCATGCAGGATTGAAATTTTTGATGGTTTTTTACTCCTCTCAACAGCCCAAACAAGTTTCTAAAAGGATGAGTTTGCAACTACTTTACTTTTGGAGAAAATTCAAAACATTCATTATTCAATAGGGCCCAAACTATCAAAAACCAGCGGTTTCAATGAACACACATTTCTTGGTAGAATCATGCAGGACTGAAATTTTTGATGTTTTTCTACTCCTCTCATGAGCCCAAACAAGTCTCTAAAAGCATGAGTTTGCAACTACTTTACATTTGGAGAAAATTCAAAACATTCATTATTCAATAGAGCCCAATAGCAAAAATCAGGTTTTGAATGAAGAATCACATTTCTTGGTAGAATCATGCAGGATTGAAATTTTTGATGGTTTTTTACTCCTCTCAACAGCCCAAACAAGTTTCTAAAAGGATGAGTTTGCAACTACTTTACTTTTGGAGAAAATTCAAAACATTCATTATTCAATAGGGCCCAAACTATCAAAAACCAGCGGTTTGAATGAACACACATTTCTTGGTAGAATCATGCAGGACTGAAATTTTTGATGTTTTTCTACTCCTCTCATGAGCCCAAACAAGTCTCTAAAAGCATGAGTTTGCAACTACTTTACTTTTGGAGAAAATTCAAAACATTCACTTTTCAATAGAGCCCAATAGCAAAAATCAGGTTTTGAATGAAGAATCACATTTCTTGGTAGAATCATGCAGGATTGAAATTTTTGATGGTTTTTTACTCCTCTCAACAGCCCAAACAAGTTTCTAAAAGGATGAGTTTGCAACTACTTTACTTTTGGAGAAAATTCAAAACATTCATTATTCAATAGGGCCCAAACTATCAAAAACCAGCGGTTTCAATGAACACACATTTCTTGGTAGAATCATGCAGGACTGAAATTTTTGATGTTTTTCTACTCCTCTCATGAGCCCAAACAAGTCTCTAAAAGCATGAGTTTGCAACTACTTTACTTTTGGAGAAAATTCAAAACATTCATTATTCAATAGAGCCCAATAGCAAAAATCAGGTTTTGAATGAAGAATCACATTTCTTGGTAGAATCATGCAGGATTGAAATTTTTGATGGTTTTTTACTCCTCTCAACAGCCCAAACAAGTTTCTAAAAGGATGAGTTTGCAACTACTTTACTTTTGGAGAAAATTCAAAACATTCATTATTCAATAGGGCCCAAACTATCAAAAACCAGCGGTTTCAATGAACACACATTTCTTGGTAGAATCATGCAGGACTGAAATTTTTGATGTTTTTCTACTCCTCTCATGAGCCCAAACAAGTCTCTAAAAGCATGAGTTTGCAACTACTTTACTTTTGGAGAAAATTCAAAACATTCATTATTCAATAGAGCCCAATAGCAAAAATCAGGTTTTGAATGAAGAATCACATTTCTTGGTAGAAGCATGCAGGATTGAAATTTTTGATGGTTTTTTACTCCTCTCAACAGCCCAAACAAGTTTCTAAAAGGATGAGTTTGCAACTACTTTACTTTTGGAGAAAATTCAAAACATTCATTATTCAATAGGGCCCAAACTATCAAAAACCAGCGGTTTGAATGAACACACATTTCTTGGTAGAATCATGCAGGACTGAAATTTTTGATGTTTTTCTACTCCTCTCATGAGCCCAAACAAGTCTCTAAAAGCATGAGTTGCAACTACTTTACTTTTGGAGAAAATTCAAAACATTCATTATTCAATAGAGCCCAATAGCAAAAATCAGGTTTTGAATGAAGAATCACATTTCTTGGTAGAATCATTCAGGATTGAAATTTTTGATGGTTTTTTACTCCTCTCTACAGCCCAAACAAGTTTCTAAAAGGATGAGTTTGCAACTACTTTACTTTTGGAGAAAATTCAAAACATTCATTATTCAATAGGGCCCAAACTATCAAAAACCAGCGGTTTGAATGAACACACATTTCTTGGTAGAATCATGCAGGACTGAAATTTTTGATGTTTTTCTACTCCTCTCATGAGCCCAAACAAGTCTCTAAAAGCATGAGTTTGCAACTACTTTACTTTTGGAGAAAATTCAAAACATTCATTATTCAATAGAGCCCAATAGCAAAAATCAGGTTTTGAATGAAGAATCACATTTCTTGGTAGAAGCATGCAGGATTGAAATTTTTGATGGTTTTTTACTCCTCTCAACAGCCCAAACAAGTTTCTAAAAGGATGAGTTTGCAACTACTTTACTTTTGGAGAAAATTCAAAACATTCATTATTCAATAGGGCCCAAACTATCAAAAACCAGCGGTTTCAATGAACACACATTTCTTGGTAGAATCATGCAGGACTGAAATTTTTGATGTTTTTCTACTCCTCTCATGAGCCCAAACAAGTCTCTAAAAGCATGAGTTTGCAACTACTTTACTTTTGGAGAAAATTCAAAACATTCATTATTCAATAGAGCCCAATAGCAAAAATCAGGTTTTGAATGAAGAATCACATTTCTTGGTAGAATCATTCAGGATTGAAATTTTTGATGGTTTTTTACTCCTCTCTACAGCCCAAACAAGTTTCTAAAAGGATGAGTTTGCAACTACTTTACTTTTGGAGAAAATTCAAAACATTCATTATTCAATAGGGCCCAAACTATCAAAAACCAGCGGTTTCAATGAACACACATTTCTTGGTAGAATCATGCAGGACTGAAATTTTTGATGTTTTTCTACTCCTCTCATGAGCCCAAACAAGTCTCTAAAAGCATGAGTTTGCAACTACTTTACTTTTGGAGAAAATTCAAAACATTCACTTTTCAATAGAGCCCAATAGCAAAAATCAGGTTTTGAATGAAGAATCACATTTCTTGGTAGAATCATGCAGGATTGAAATTTTTGATGGTTTTTTACTCCTCTCAACAGCCCAAACAAGTTTCTAAAAGGATGAGTTTGCAACTACTTTACTTTTGGAGAAAATTCAAAACATTCATTATTCAATAGGGCCCAAACTATCAAAAACCAGCGGTTTCAATGAACACACATTTCTTGGTAGAATCATGCAGGACTGAAATTTTTGATGTTTTTCTACTCCTCTCATGAGCCCAAACAAGTCTCTAAAAGCATGAGTTTGCAACTACTTTACTTTTGGAGAAAATTCAAAACATTCATTATTCAATAGAGCCCAATAGCAAAAATCAGGTTTTGAATGAAGAATCACATTTCTTGGTAGAATCATGCAGGATTGAAATTTTTGATGGTTTTTTACTCCTCTCAACAGCCCAAACAAGTTTCTAAAAGGATGAGTTTGCAACTACTTTACTTTTGGAGAAAATTCAAAACATTCATTATTCAATAGGGCCCAAACTATCAAAAACCAGCGGTTTGAATGAACACACATTTCTTGGTAGAATCATGCAGGACTGAAATTTTTGATGTTTTTCTACTCCTCTCATGAGCCCAAACAAGTCTCTAAAAGCATGAGTTTGCAACTACTTTACTTTTGGAGAAAATTCAAAACATTCATTATTCAATAGAGCCCAATAGCAAAAATCAGGTTTTGAATGAAGAATCACATTTCTTGGTAGAAGCATGCAGGATTGAAATTTTTGATGGTTTTTTACTCCTCTCAACAGCCCAAACAAGTTTCTAAAAGGATGAGTTTGCAACTACTTTACTTTTGGAGAAAATTCAAAACATTCATTATTCAATAGGGCCCAAACTATCAAAAACCAGCGGTTTCAATGAACACACATTTCTTGGTAGAATCATGCAGGACTGAAATTTTTGATGTTTTTCTACTCCTCTCATGAGCCCAAACAAGTCTCTAAAAGCATGAGTTTGCAACTACTTTACTTTTGGAGAAAATTCAAAACATTCATTATTCAATAGAGCCCAATAGCAAAAATCAGGTTTTGAATGAAGAATCACATTTCTTGGTAGAATCATTCAGGATTGAAATTTTTGATGGTTTTTTACTCCTCTCTACAGCCCAAACAAGTTTCTAAAAGGATGAGTTTGCAACTGCTTTACTTTTGGAGAAAATTCAAAACATTCATTATTCAATAGGGCCCAAACTATCAAAAACCAGCGGTTTCAATGAACACACATTTCTTGGTAGAATCATGCAGGACTCAAATTTTTGATGTTTTTCTACTCCTCTCATGAGCCCAAACAAGTTTCTAAAAGCATGAGTTTGCAACTACTTTACTTTTGGAGAAAATTCAAAACATTCATTATTCAATAGAGCCCAATAGCAAAAATCAGGTTTTGAATGAAGAATCACATTTCTTGGTAGAATCATGCAGGATTGAAATTTTTGATGGTTTTTTACTCCTCTCAACAGCCCAAACAAGTTTCTAAAAGGATGAGTTTGCAACTACTTTACTTTTGGAGAAAATTCAAAACATTCATTATTCAATAGAGCCCAATAGCAAAAATCAGGTTTTGAATGAAGAATCACATTTCTTGGTAGAATCATGCAGGATTGAAATTTTTGATGGTTTTTTACTCCTCTCAACAGCCCAAACAAGTTTCTAAAAGGATGAGTTTGCAACTACTTTACTTTTGGAGAAAATTCAAAACATTCATTATTCAATAGGGCCCAAACTATCAAAAACCAGCGGTTTCAATGAACACACATTTCTTGGTAGAATCATGCAGGACTGAAATTTTTGATGTTTTTCTACTCCTCTCATGAGCCCAAACAAGTCTCTAAAAGCATGAGTTTGCAACTACTTTACTTTTGGAGAAAATTCAAAACATTCATTATTCAATAGAGCCCAATAGCAAAAATCAGGTTTTGAATGAAGAATCACATTTCTTGGTAAAATCATGCAGGATTGAAATTTTGATGGTTTTTACTCCTCTCAACAGCCCAAACAAGTTTCTAAAAGGATGAGTTTGCAACTACTTTACTTTTGGAGAAAATTCAAAACATTCATTATTCAATAGGGCCCAAACTATCAAAAACCAGCGGTTTCAATGAACACACATTTCTTGATAGAATCATGCAGGACTGAAATTTTTGATGTTTTTCTACTCCTCTCATGAGCCCAAACAAGTTTCTAAAAGCATGAGTTTGCAACTAGTTTACTTTTGGAGAACATTCAAAACATTCACTATTCAATAGAGCCCAATAGCAAAAATCAGGTTTTGAATGAAGAATCACATTTCTTGGTAAAATCATGCAGGATTGAAATTTTTGATGGTTTTTTACTCCTCTCAACAGCCCAAACAAGTTTCTAAAAGGATGAGTTTGCAACTACTTTACTTTTGGAGAAAATTCAAAACATTCATTATTCAATAGGGCCCAAACTATCAAAAACCAGCGGTTTGAATGAACACACATTTCTTGGTAGAATCATGCAGGACTGAAATTTTTGATGTTTTTCTACTCCTCTCATGAGCCCAAACAAGTCTCTAAAAGCATGAGTTTGCACCTACTTTACTTTTGGAGAAAATTCAAAACATTCACTTTTCAATAGAGCCCAATAGCAAAAATCAGGTTTTGAATGAAGAATCACATTTCTTGGTAGAATCATGCAGGATTGAAATTTTTGATGGTTTTTTACTCCTCTCAACAGCCCAAACAAGTTTCTAAAAGGATGAGTTTGCAACTACTTTACTTTTGGAGAAAATTCAAAACATTCATTATTCAATAGGGCCCAAACTATCAAAAACCAGCGGTTTCAATGAACACACATTTCTTGGTAGAATCATGCAGGACTGAAATTTTTGATGTTTTTCTACTCCTCTCATGAGCCCAAACAAGTCTCTAAAAGCATGAGTTTGCAACTACTTTACTTTTGGAGAAAATTCAAAACATTCATTATTCAATAGAGCCCAATAGCAAAAATCAGGTTTTGAATGAAGAATCACATTTCTTGGTAGAATCATGCAGGATTGAAATTTTTGATGGTTTTTTACTCCTCTCAACAGCCCAAACAAGTTTCTAAAAGGATGAGTTTGCAACTACTTTACTTTTGGAGAAAATTCAAAACATTCATTATTCAATAGGGCCCAAACTATCAAAAAACAGCGGTTTCAATGAACACACATTTCTTGGTAGAATCATGCAGGACTGAAATTTTTGATGTTTTTCTACTCCTCTCATGAGCCCAAACAAGTCTCTAAAAGCATGAGTTTGCAACTACTTTACTTTTGGAGAAAATTCAAAACATTCACTTTTCAATAGAGCCCAATAGCAAAAATCAGGTTTTGAATGAAGAATCACATTTCTTGGTAGAATCATGCAGGATTGAAATTTTTGATGGTTTTTTACTCCTCTCAACAGCCCAAACAAGTTTCTAAAAGGATGAGTTTGCAACTACTTTACTTTTGGAGAAAATTCAAAACATTCATTATTCAATAGGGCCCAAACTATCAAAAACCAGCGGTTTGAATGAATACACATTTCTTGGTAGAATCATGCAGGACTGAAATTTTTGATGTTTTTCTACTCCTCTCATGAGCCCAAACAAGTCTCTAAAAGCATGAGTTTGCAACTACTTTACTTTTGGAGAAAATTCAAAACATTCACTTTTCAATAGAGCCCAATAGCAAAAATCAGGTTTTGAATGAAGAATCACATTTCTTGGTAGAATCATGCAGGATTGAAATTTTTGATGGTTTTTTACTCCTCTCAACAGCCCAAACAAGTTTCTAAAAGGATGAGTTTGCAACTACTTTACTTTTGGAGAAAATTCAAAACATTCATTATTCAATAGGGCCCAAACTATCAAAAACCAGCGGTTTCAATGAACACACATTTCTTGGTAGAATCATGCAGGACTGAAATTTTTGATGTTTTTCTACTCCTCTCATGAGCCCAAACAAGTCTCTAAAAGCATGAGTTTGCAACTACTTTACTTTTGGAGAAAATTCAAAACATTCATTATTCAATAGAGCCCAATAGCAAAAATCAGGTTTTGAATGAAGAATCACATTTCTTGGTAGAATCATGCAGGATTGAAATTTTTGATGGTTTTTTACTCCTCTCAACAGCCCAAACAAGTTTCTAAAAGGATGAGTTTGCAACTACTTTACTTTTGGAGAAAATTCAAAACATTCATTATTCAATAGGGCCCAAACTATCAAAAACCAGCGGTTTCAATGAACACACATTTCTTGGTAGAATCATGCAGGACTGAAATTTTTGATGTTTTTCTACTCCTCTCATGAGCCCAAACAAGTCTCTAAAAGCATGAGTTTGCAACTACTTTACTTTTGGAGAAAATTCAAAACATTCACTTTTCAATAGAGCCCAATAGCAAAAATCAGGTTTTGAATGAAGAATCACATTTCTTGGTAGAATCATGCAGGATTGAAATTTTTGATGGTTTTTTACTCCTCTCAACAGCCCAAACAAGTTTCTAAAAGGATGAGTTTGCAACTACTTTACTTTTGGAGAAAATTCAAAACATTCATTATTCAATAGGGCCCAAACTATCAAAAACCAGCGGTTTCAATGAACACACATTTCTTGGTAGAATCATGCAGGACTGAAATTTTTGATGTTTTTCTACTCCTCTCATGAGCCCAAACAAGTCTCTAAAAGCATGAGTTTGCAACTACTTTACTTTTGGAGAAAATTCAAAACATTCATTATTCAATAGAGCCCAATAGCAAAAATCAGGTTTTGAATGAAGAATCACATTTCTTGGTAGAAGCATGCAGGATTGAAATTTTTGATGGTTTTTTACTCCTCTCAACAGCCCAAACAAGTTTCTAAAAGGATGAGTTTGCAACTACTTTACTTTTGGAGAAAATTCAAAACATTCATTATTCAATAGGGCCCAAACTATCAAAAACCAGCGGTTTCAATGAACACACATTTCTTGGTAGAATCATGCAGGACTGAAATTTTTGATGTTTTTCTACTCCTCTCATGAGCCCAAACAAGTCTCTAAAAGCATGAGTTTGCAACTAGTTTACTTTTGGAGAACATTCAAAACATTCACTATTCAATAGAGCCCAATAGCAAAAATCAGGTTTTGAATGAAGAATCACATTTCTTGGTAAAATCATGCAGGATTGAAATTTTTGATGGTTTTTTACTCCTCTCAACAGCCCAAACAAGTTTCTAAAAGGATGAGTTTGCAACTACTTTACTTTTGGAGAAAATTCAAAACATTCATTATTCAATAGGGCCCAAACTATCAAAAACCAGCGGTTTCAATGAACACACATTTCTTGGTAGAATCATGCAGGACTGAAATTTTTGATGTTTTTCTACTCCTCTCATGAGCCCAAACAAGTCTCTAAAAGCATGAGTTTGCAACTACTTTACTTTTGGAGAAAATTCAAAACATTCATTATTCAATAGAGCCCAATAGCAAAAATCAGGTTTTGAATGAAGAATCACATTTCTTGGTAAAATCATGCAGGATTGAAATTTTTGATGGTTTTTTACTCCTCTCAACAGCCCAAACAAGTTTCTAAAAGGATGAGTTTGCAACTACTTTACTTTTGGAGAAAATTCAAAACATTCATTATTCAATAGGGCCCAAACTATCAAAAACCAGCGGTTTCAATGAACACACATTTCTTGGTAGAATCATGCAGGACTGAAATTTTTGATGTTTTTCTACTCCTCTCATGAGCCCAAACAAGTTTCTAAAAGCATGAGTTTGCAACTAGTTTACTTTTGGAGAACATTCAAAACATTCACTATTCAATAGAGCCCAATAGCAAAAATCAGGTTTTGAATGAAGAATCACATTTCTTGGTAAAATCATGCAGGATTGAAATTTTTGATGGTTTTTTACTCCTCTCAACAGCCCAAACAAGTTTCTAAAAGGATGAGTTTGCAACTACTTTACTTTTGGAGAAAATTCAAAACATTCATTATTCAATAGGGCCCAAACTATCAAAAACCAGCGGTTTCAATGAACACACATTTCTTGGTAGAATCATGCAGGACTGAAAATTTTGATGTTTTTCTACTCCTCTCATGAGCCCAAACAAGTCTCTAAAAGCATGAGTTTGCAACTACTTTACATTTGGAGAAAATTCAAAACATTCATTATTCAATAGAGCCCAATAGCAAAAATCAGGTTTTGAATGAAGAATCACATTTCTTGGTAGAATCATGCAGGATTGAAATTTTTGATGGTTTTTTACTCCTCTCAACAGCCCAAACAAGTTTCTAAAAGGATGAGTTTGCAACTACTTTACTTTTGGAGAAAATTCAAAACATTCATTATTCAATAGGGCCCAAACTATCAAAAACCAGCGGTTTGAATGAACACACATTTCTTGGTAGAATCATGCAGGACTGAAATTTTTGATGTTTTTCTACTCCTCTCATGAGCCCAAACAAGTCTCTAAAAGCATGAGTTTGCAACTACTTTACTTTTGGAGAAAATTCAAAACATTCACTTTTCAATAGAGCCCAATAGCAAAAATCAGGTTTTGAATGAAGAATCACATTTCTTGGTAGAATCATGCAGGATTGAAATTTTTGATGGTTTTTTACTCCTCTCAACAGCCCAAACAAGTTTCTAAAAGGATGAGTTTGCAACTACTTTACTTTTGGAGAAAATTCAAAACATTCATTATTCAATAGGGCCCAAACTATCAAAAACCAGCGGTTTCAATGAACACACATTTCTTGGTAGAATCATGCAGGACTGAAATTTTTGATGTTTTTCTACTCCTCTCATGAGCCCAAACAAGTCTCTAAAAGCATGAGTTTGCAACTACTTTACTTTTGGAGAAAATTCAAAACATTCATTATTCAATAGAGCCCAATAGCAAAAATCAGGTTTTGAATGAAGAATCACATTTCTTGGTAGAATCATGCAGGATTGAAATTTTTGATGGTTTTTTACTCCTCTCAACAGCCCAAACAAGTTTCTAAAAGGATGAGTTTGCAACTACTTTACTTTTGGAGAAAATTCAAAACATTCATTATTCAATAGGGCCCAAACTATCAAAAACCAGCGGTTTCAATGAACACACATTTCTTGGTAGAATCATGCAGGACTGAAATTTTTGATGTTTTTCTACTCCTCTCATGAGCCCAAACAAGTCTCTAAAAGCATGAGTTTGCAACTACTTTACTTTTGGAGAAAATTCAAAACATTCATTATTCAATAGAGCCCAATAGCAAAAATCAGGTTTTGAATGAAGAATCACATTTCTTGGTAGAATCATGCAGGATTGAAATTTTTGATGGTTTTTTACTCCTCTCAACAGCCCAAACAAGTTTCTAAAAGGATGAGTTTGCAACTACTTTACTTTTGGAGAAAATTCAAAACATTCATTATTCAATAGGGCCCAAACTATCAAAAAACAGCGGTTTCAATGAACACACATTTCTTGGAAGAATCATGCAGGACTGAAATTTTTGATGTTTTTCTACTCCTCTCATGAGCCCAAACAAGTTTCTAAAAGCATGAGTTTGCAACTACTTTACTTTTGGAGAAAATTCAAAACATTCATTATTCAATAGAGCCCAATAGCAAAAATCAGGTTTTGAATGAAGAATCACATTTCTTGGTAGAATCATGCAGGATTGAAATTTTTGATGGTTTTTTACTCCTCTCAACAGCCCAAACAAGTTTCTAAAAGGATGAGTTTGCAACTACTTTACTTTTGGAGAAAATTCAAAACATTCATTATTCAATAGAGCCCAATAGCAAAAATCAGGTTTTGAATGAAGAATCACATTTCTTGGTAGAATCATGCAGGATTGAAATTTTTGATGGTTTTTTACTCCTCTCAACAGCCCAAACAAGTTTCTAAAAGGATGAGTTTGCAACTACTTTACTTTTGGAGAAAATTCAAAACATTCATTATTCAATAGGGCCCAAACTATCAAAAACCAGCGGTTTCAATGAACACACATTTCTTGGTAGAATCATGCAGGACTGAAATTTTTGATGTTTTTCTACTCCTCTCATGAGCCCAAACAAGTCTCTAAAAGCATGAGTTTGCAACTACTTTACTTTTGGAGAAAATTCAAAACATTCATTATTCAATAGAGCCCAATAGCAAAAATCAGGTTTTGAATGAAGAATCACATTTCTTGGTAAAATCATGCAGGATTGAAATTTTTGATGGTTTTTTACTCCTCTCAACAGCCCAAACAAGTTTCTAAAAGGATGAGTTTGCAACTACTTTACTTTTGGAGAAAATTCAAAACATTCATTATTCAATAGGGCCCAAACTATCAAAAACCAGCGGTTTCAATGAACACACATTTCTTGGTAGAATCATGCAGGACTGAAATTTTTGATGTTTTTCTACTCCTCTCATGAGCCCAAACAAGTTTCTAAAAGCATGAGTTTGCAACTAGTTTACTTTTGGAGAACATTCAAAACATTCACTATTCAATAGAGCCCAATAGCAAAAATCAGGTTTTGAATGAAGAATCACATTTCTTGGTAAAATCATGCAGGATTGAAATTTTTGATGGTTTTTTACTCCTCTCAACAGCCCAAACAAGTTTCTAAAAGGATGAGTTTGCAACTACTTTACTTTTGGAGAAAATTCAAAACATTCATTATTCAATAGGGCCCAAACTATCAAAAACCAGCGGTTTCAATGAACACACATTTCTTGGTAGAATCATGCAGGACTGAAATTTTTGATGTTTTTCTACTCCTCTCATGAGCCCAAACAAGTCTCTAAAAGCATGAGTTTGCAACTACTTTACATTTGGAGAAAATTCAAAACATTCATTATTCAATAGAGCCCAATAGCAAAAATCAGGTTTTGAATGAAGAATCACATTTCTTGGTAGAATCATGCAGGATTGAAATTTTTGATGGTTTTTTACTCCTCTCAACAGCCCAAACAAGTTTCTAAAAGGATGAGTTTGCAACTACTTTACTTTTGGAGAAAATTCAAAACATTCATTATTCAATAGGGCCCAAACTATCAAAAACCAGCGGTTTGAATGAACACACATTTCTTGGTAGAATCATGCAGGACTGAAATTTTTGATGCTTTTCTACTCCTCTCATGAGCCCAAACAAGTCTCTAAAAGCATGAGTTTGCAACTACTTTACTTTTGGAGAAAATTCAAAACATTCACTTTTCAATAGAGCCCAATAGCAAAAATCAGGTTTTGAATGAAGAATCACATTTCTTGGTAGAATCATGCAGGATTGAAATTTTTGATGGTTTTTTACTCCTCTCAACAGCCCAAACAAGTTTCTAAAAGGATGAGTTTGCAACTACTTTACTTTTGGAGAAAATTCAAAACATTCATTATTCAATAGGGCCCAAACTATCAAAAACCAGCGGTTTCAATGAACACACATTTCTTGGTAGAATCATGCAGGACTGAAATTTTTGATGTTTTTCTACTCCTCTCATGAGCCCAAACAAGTCTCTAAAAGCATGAGTTTGCAACTACTTTACATTTGGAGAAAATTCAAAACATTCATTATTCAATAGAGCCCAATAGCAAAAATCAGGTTTTGAATGAAGAATCACATTTCTTGGTAGAATCATGCAGGATTGAAATTTTTGATGGTTTTTTACTCCTCTCAACAGCCCAAACAAGTTTCTAAAAGGATGAGTTTGCAACTACTTTACTTTTGGAGAAAATTCAAAACATTCATTATTCAATAGGGCCCAAACTATCAAAAACCAGCGGTTTGAATGAACACACATTTCTTGGTAGAATCATGCAGGACTGAAATTTTTGATGCTTTTCTACTCCTCTCATGAGCCCAAACAAGTCTCTAAAAGCATGAGTTTGCAACTACTTTACTTTTGGAGAAAATTCAAAACATTTACAGGTTTCCTCTTCGACTCAAAGACACTACAATTGGAGATATAGCAAATTTGTAGTAGACTCCCCAGATAATATAGCAACAATAAAAAACACTATAATGAATTATTTTAAAGAAAATGACTCCCAGGAAATCTCCCCTGAAACCTTATGGTTAGCACATAAATGTGTCATTAGAGGCCACTTAATTCAGATGGCCTCAAGACAAAAGAGGGAAAGAGAGAGCAAACAGAGGCTGTTACTAGAACAAATCAAAAAACTTGAAGACCAGGCCAAAGTGGAAAAATCTTTTACTAAATACAAGGAGTTATACTCCCTTAGATTGGAATTTAGAAATCTTCTCATAAATATTTACGAAAAAAAGACTCTGTTTAACAGGGCAGGGTTCTACATAAATAACAACAAAAACTCAAAAACTATGGCAAATAGATTCAAACCCATAAATAAAAAGCATTTAATTAAAAAACTTTCCCAGAACTCAGTGAATATAGAAAAGCCAAGGGACATAGCTTTGGCTTTTGAAAAATACTACTCAAACCTTTACAATATAGGGAAAAATGGGACTTATCCCCCTCCTACAGAGGAGATGATAGATAATTTCCTGGGAGGAGTAGAGTTGAGATCTCTGTCTTCTGAGCAAAGGGAAATGCTTGATGCACCCTTCTCTGAGGGAGAGGTCTCTCTGGCAATAAAAAATCTCAAATGTAATAAGGCTCCTGGTCCAGACGGATTCCCTGTGGAATATTATAAAACATTTCAGGAAAATCTGGTCCCCTATTTAACAAACACCCTAAATTTTATAAAATCAAAAGGAACATGTAGTGCAGATATGCTGAGAGCCACCATAGTGGTAATCCCCAAACCGGACAAAGATCCCACCAAGATAGAAAACTATAGACCCATATCCCTCCTGAATGCAGACATCAAGGTCTATGCAAAAATACTGGCAGAAAGGGTGCAGGATGTTATCCAATATCTCATACATCCCGATCAAGTGGGTTTTGTAAAATTTAGACAGACTTCTGACAGTTCAAGAAGTGTCTTGCACCATATACACTTTTGTAACAAGAAAAAAATTCCCAGTCTGTTTGTGGCCCTTGATGCGGAGAAAGCTTTTGACCGCATCAATTGGACATATGCATTCGCAGTATTAAAGAAGATGGGTTTTGGTGAGGAGATGTTGAAAAGTGTTCAGGCTCTGTACTCCCAACCGTCTGCCTCTGTGCTGGTCAATAGCACGATGTCAGGGAAATTTGACATAACAAACGGAACAAGACAGGGATGCCCTCTGTCCCCAATTATTTTTATCCTGAGTCTGGAACCACTGGCTCAAAGGATAAGGGACTCGAGTGAGGTGAGGGGAGTACGGTTGGGAGATGTAGAGCATAAAATAAATTTATATGCAGACGATATCATACTCACACTGACAGATCCTGTTGAGTCGTTGAAGGCGACTTGGGACATCATAGAGTTGTTTGGTTCAATATCATATTATAAACTCAATGTAAAAAAGACTAACGTTTTGTCACTATTTATTTCAGCCCCTATAAAACAGCAATTACAAGATAAGTACCCTTTTACTTGGGACTGCACTAAAATCCCATATCTAGGAATTTGGCTCACAAGCGACCTCACACACACAAGTGAGGTAAACATAGATAGCCTTTTGAAATCCCTTGACACTAAGTTGGGAGAATTGTCAAAAACCCCAGCCACTTGGTTGGGAAGAATAGTACTATATAAGATGTTCTGCCTCCCAAAGGTGTTGTTTTTGTACAGGAATGTCCCTCTGCCTTTATCAATGCAACACATACAAAAATTAACTCATCAAATGAACAGATTTATTTGGAATAATAAAAAGCCTAGGGTAAAGAAACACACACTACTTAAATCTAGAGAAAATGGGGGGATAGCCCTTCCAGACTTGGAGGCGTATTACTTTGCCACCACAACTGAATTGACAAAAATGTGGCTCACAGAACAGACAGAATTGGGATGGCCAAAAATTGAAAGAGATTTAATGCCTAATAAAGAACCGACACTTTATGTTTCCTATTTTCTTCTGCACAGAGGAGAGATTGGAGACATAGAAAACCCAATACTCAGAGCCTCTGTGCAGAGCTGGTCACATATGTGCAGGAGAAGGTTTAATGTCTCCCCTGTTTCAACCAAAAGACTGAGACTTCACTTTTTGGCACCTGTCAAGGTTTCTTTGAGACCCATGTTTGATAACTGGAAAACATTCCCCATTGCTTATGTGGATGATTTATTGGACAATAATAAAGTCATGCCTTTTGAGTTGGTCAAGGCTAAATTTAAAATCCCTAATACGGAATATATGAAATACCTCATACTCAAAGAGGAATATAACAAATTTAAGAGATATTTCTGCAAGATAGTTTTGGTCAACCATACCATTTATAATTTCCTAACCAGCACAACCCCCAGGCACAAGAGCTCTCTTAAACCCCTGTATAACTTCCTGACCGGCAAATACACCTTTTCTAAGGGTGGATGCTTTGAAAAATGGGAGACTACTCTGCAGAAGCAGATTTGTGCCCCACAGTGGACATTGTCTTTTAAGACTGCAGTGAGGTCTACAAATTGCATGAACATTTTGGAAACACATTACAAACTAGTCCACAGATATTACTTGACCCCAAACAGGATTAAACATTTTGGGGAAGGGGGATCTGATCTGTGTTGGCGGGGATGCGGGTCTCAGGCTGACTTACTCCATATTTTCTGGGGATGCCCGGTACTGAAACCATACTGGCTTAAGGTCTCCAATTTGATTTCGATCATATGCAACTGGCGTGTTCAGTTGCACCCTGCCTTGGCCTTACTACTCATAGATATTTGCAGATTCAAAACAACAAAGTATTTGGTTGCCCACATACTCATGTCTGCAATATACCTTATAGCGAAAGGTTGGAACAACAAGCAACCTCCGAACATTGCCACATTGATCATGTTGGTGGACAAACATTGTGTTTATGAAAAAATTCATTATATTAACAATATGTCAATAAAGTTATTTGACGACAGATGGCATAGATGGTTGAAACTCAAATCTAAGATAGAAGAAGAATTTATATCTTGATATCTTGATTTTTGCTCTTTTTGTGTGCCAAAATTTCACATGTATTTGGTGTTTGCCTGTACTGTTGTAATTGTTTTTCAAATCTATTTCAATTAATGTTAATTGTACATACTTTAAATGATGATATGATGTTCAGATACCATATGATGATGTCCTGATGTACATTATCTTGACTCTATTCGAACATGATATATATGAGGTATGTTTATACATTCCTATTATTTTGAAAACTCAATAAAAATATTGTTTAAGAAAATTCAAAACATTCACTTTTCAATAGAGCCCAATAGCAAAAATCAGGTTTTGAATGAAGAATCACATTTCTTGGTAGAATCATGCAGGATTGAAATTTTTGATGGTTTTTTACTCCTCTCAACAGCCCAAACAAGTTTCTAAAAGGATGAGTTTGCAACTACTTTACTTTTGGAGAAAATTCAAAACATTCATTATTCAATAGGGCCCAAACTATCAAAAACCAGCGGTTTCAATGAACACACATTTCTTGGTAGAATCATGCAGGACTGAAATTTTTGATGTTTTTCTACTCCTCTCATGAGCCCAAACAAGTCTCTAAAAGCATGAGTTTGCAACTACTTTACTTTTGGAGAAAATTCAAAACATTCACTTTTCAATAGAGCCCAATAGCAAAAATCAGGTTTTGAATGAAGAATCACATTTCTTGGTAGAATCATGCAGGATTGAAATTTTTGATGGTTTTTTACTCCTCTCAACAGCCCAAACAAGTTTCTAAAAGGATGAGTTTGCAACTACTTTACTTTTGGAGAAAATTCAAAACATTCATTATTCAATAGGGCCCAAACTATCAAAAACCAGCGGTTTCAATGAACACACATTTCTTGGTAGAATCATGCAGGACTGAAATTTTTGATGTTTTTCTACTCCTCTCATGAGCCCAAACAAGTCACTAAAAGCATGAGTTTGCAACTACTTTACTTTTGGAGAAAATTCAAAACATTCATTATTCAATAGAGCCCAATAGCAAAAATCAGGTTTTGAATGAAGAATCACATTTCTTGGTAGAAGCATGCAGGATTGAAATTTTTGATGGTTTTTTACTCCTCTCAACAGCCCAAACAAGTTTCTAAAAGGATGAGTTTGCAACTACTTTACTTTTGGAGAAAATTCAAAACATTCATTATTCAATAGGGCCCAAACTATCAAAAACCAGCGGTTTCAATGAACACACATTTCTTGGTAGAATCATGCAGGACTGAAATTTTTGATGTTTTTCTACTCCTCTCATGAGCCCAAACAAGTCTCTAAAAGCATGAGTTTGCAACTACTTTACTTTTGGAGAAAATTCAAAACATTCATTATTCAATAGAGCCCAATAGCAAAAATCAGGTTTTGAATGAAGAATCACATTTCTTGGTAGAATCATGCAGGATTGAAATTTTTGATGGTTTTTTACTCCTCTCAACAGCCCAAACAAGTTTCTAAAAGGATGAGTTTGCAACTACTTTACTTTTGGAGAAAATTCAAAACATTCATTATTCAATAGGGCCCAAACTATCAAAAACCAGCGGTTTCAATGAACACACATTTCTTGGTAGAATCATGCAGGACTGAAATTTTTGATGTTTTTCTACTCCTCTCATGAGCCCAAACAAGTCTCTAAAAGCATGAGTTTGCAACTAGTTTACTTTTGGAGAACATTCAAAACATTCACTATTCAATAGAGCCCAATAGCAAAAATCAGGTTTTGAATGAAGAATCACATTTCTTGGTAAAATCATGCAGGATTGAAATTTTTGATGGTTTTTTACTCCTCTCAACAGCCCAAACAAGTTTCTAAAAGGATGAGTTTGCAACTACTTTACTTTTGGAGAAAATTCAAAACATTCATTATTCAATAGGGCCCAAACTATCAAAAACCAGCGGTTTCAATGAACACACATTTCTTGGTAGAATCATGCAGGACTGAAATTTTTGATGTTTTTCTACTCCTCTCATGAGCCCAAACAAGTCTCTAAAAGCATGAGTTTGCAACTACTTTACTTTTGGAGAAAATTCAAAACATTCATTATTCAATAGAGCCCAATAGCAAAAATCAGGTTTTGAATGAAGAATCACATTTCTTGGTAAAATCATGCAGGATTGAAATTTTTGATGGTTTTTTACTCCTCTCAACAGCCCAAACAAGTTTCTAAAAGGATGAGTTTGCAACTACTTTACTTTTGGAGAAAATTCAAAACATTCATTATTCAATAGGGCCCAAACTATCAAAAACCAGCGGTTTCAATGAACACACATTTCTTGGTAGAATCATGCAGGACTGAAATTTTTGATGTTTTTCTACTCCTCTCATGAGCCCAAACAAGTTTCTAAAAGCATGAGTTTGCAACTAGTTTACTTTTGGAGAACATTCAAAACATTCACTATTCAATAGAGCCCAATAGCAAAAATCAGGTTTTGAATGAAGAATCACATTTCTTGGTAAAATCATGCAGGATTGAAATTTTTGATGGTTTTTTACTCCTCTCAACAGCCCAAACAAGTTTCTAAAAGGATGAGTTTGCAACTACTTTACTTTTGGAGAAAATTCAAAACATTCATTATTCAATAGGGCCCAAACTATCAAAAACCAGCGGTTTCAATGAACACACATTTCTTGGTAGAATCATGCAGGACTGAAATTTTTGATGTTTTTCTACTCCTCTCATGAGCCCAAACAAGTCTCTAAAAGCATGAGTTTGCAACTACTTTACATTTGGAGAAAATTCAAAACATTCATTATTCAATAGAGCCCAATAGCAAAAATCAGGTTTTGAATGAAGAATCACATTTCTTGGTAGAATCATGCAGGATTGAAATTTTTGATGGTTTTTTACTCCTCTCAACAGCCCAAACAAGTTTCTAAAAGGATGAGTTTGCAACTACTTTACTTTTGGAGAAAATTCAAAACATTCATTATTCAATAGGGCCCAAACTATCAAAAACCAGCGGTTTGAATGAACACACATTTCTTGGTAGAATCATGCAGGACTGAAATTTTTGATGTTTTTCTACTCCTCTCATGAGCCCAAACAAGTCTCTAAAAGCATGAGTTTGCAACTACTTTACTTTTGGAGAAAATTCAAAACATTCACTTTTCAATAGAGCCCAATAGCAAAAATCAGGTTTTGAATGAAGAATCACATTTCTTGGTAGAATCATGCAGGATTGAAATTTTTGATGGTTTTTTACTCCTCTCAACAGCCCAAACAAGTTTCTAAAAGGATGAGTTTGCAACTACTTTACTTTTGGAGAAAATTCAAAACATTCATTATTCAATAGGGCCCAAACTATCAAAAACCAGCGGTTTCAATGAACACACATTTCTTGGTAGAATCATGCAGGACTGAAATTTTTGATGTTTTTCTACTCCTCTCATGAGCCCAAACAAGTCTCTAAAAGCATGAGTTTGCAACTACTTTACTTTTGGAGAAAATTCAAAACATTCATTATTCAATAGAGCCCAATAGCAAAAATCAGGTTTTGAATGAAGAATCACATTTCTTGGTAGAATCATGCAGGATTGAAATTTTTGATGGTTTTTTACTCCTCTCAACAGCCCAAACAAGTTTCTAAAAGGATGAGTTTGCAACTACTTTACTTTTGGAGAAAATTCAAAACATTCATGATTCAATAGGGCCCAAACTATCAAAAACCAGCGGTTTCAATGAACACACATTTCTTGGTAGAATCATGCAGGACTGAAATTTTTGATGTTTTTCTACTCCTCTCATGAGCCCAAACAAGTCTCTAAAAGCATGAGTTTGCAACTACTTTACTTTTGGAGAAAATTCAAAACATTCATTATTCAATAGAGCCCAATAGCAAAAATCAGGTTTTGAATGAAGAATCACATTTCTTGGTAGAATCATGCAGGATTGAAATTTTTGATGGTTTTTTACTCCTCTCAACAGCCCAAACAAGTTTCTAAAAGGATGAGTTTGCAACTACTTTACTTTTGGAGAAAATTCAAAACATTCATTATTCAATAGGGCCCAAACTATCAAAAAACAGCGGTTTCAATGAACACACATTTCTTGGAAGAATCATGCAGGACTGAAATTTTTGATGTTTTTCTACTCCTCTCATGAGCCCAAACAAGTTTCTAAAAGCATGAGTTTGCAACTACTTTACTTTTGGAGAAAATTCAAAACATTCATTATTCAATAGAGCCCAATAGCAAAAATCAGGTTTTGAATGAAGAATCACATTTCTTGGTAGAATCATGCAGGATTGAAATTTTTGATGGTTTTTTACTCCTCTCAACAGCCCAAACAAGTTTCTAAAAGGATGAGTTTGCAACTACTTTACTTTTGGAGAAAATTCAAAACATTCATTATTCAATAGAGCCCAATAGCAAAAATCAGGTTTTGAATGAAGAATCACATTTCTTGGTAGAATCATGCAGGATTGAAATTTTTGATGGTTTTTTACTCCTCTCAACAGCCCAAACAAGTTTCTAAAAGGATGAGTTTGCAACTACTTTACTTTTGGAGAAAATTCAAAACATTCATTATTCAATAGGGCCCAAACTATCAAAAACCAGCGGTTTCAATGAACACACATTTCTTGGTAGAATCATGCAGGACTGAAATTTTTGATGTTTTTCTACTCCTCTCATGAGCCCAAACAAGTCTCTAAAAGCATGAGTTTGCAACTACTTTACTTTTGGAGAAAATTCAAAACATTCATTATTCAATAGAGCCCAATAGCAAAAATCAGGTTTTGAATGAAGAATCACATTTCTTGGTAAAATCATGCAGGATTGAAATTTTTGATGGTTTTTTACTCCTCTCAACAGCCCAAACAAGTTTCTAAAAGGATGAGTTTGCAACTACTTTACTTTTGGAGAAAATTCAAAACATTCATTATTCAATAGGGCCCAAACTATCAAAAACCAGCGGTTTCAATGAACACACATTTCTTGGTAGAATCATGCAGGACTGAAATTTTTGATGTTTTTCTACTCCTCTCATGAGCCCAAACAAGTTTCTAAAAGCATGAGTTTGCAACTAGTTTACTTTTGGAGAACATTCAAAACATTCACTATTCAATAGAGCCCAATAGCAAAAATCAGGTTTTGAATGAAGAATCACATTTCTTGGTAAAATCATGCAGGATTGAAATTTTTGATGGTTTTTTACTCCTCTCAACAGCCCAAACAAGTTTCTAAAAGGATGAGTTTGCAACTACTTTACTTTTGGAGAAAATTCAAAACATTCATTATTCAATAGGGCCCAAACTATCAAAAACCAGCGGTTTCAATGAACACACATTTCTTGGTAGAATCATGCAGGACTGAAATTTTTGATGTTTTTCTACTCCTCTCATGAGCCCAAACAAGTCTCTAAAAGCATGAGTTTGCAACTACTTTACATTTGGAGAAAATTCAAAACATTCATTATTCAATAGAGCCCAATAGCAAAAATCAGGTTTTGAATGAAGAATCACATTTCTTGGTAGAATCATGCAGGATTGAAATTTTTGATGGTTTTTTACTCCTCTCAACAGCCCAAACAAGTTTCTAAAAGGATGAGTTTGCAACTACTTTACTTTTGGAGAAAATTCAAAACATTCATTATTCAATAGGGCCCAAACTATCAAAAACCAGCGGTTTGAATGAACACACATTTCTTGGTAGAATCATGCAGGACTGAAATTTTTGATGCTTTTCTACTCCTCTCATGAGCCCAAACAAGTCTCTAAAAGCATGAGTTTGCAACTACTTTACTTTTGGAGAAAATTCAAAACATTCACTTTTCAATAGAGCCCAATAGCAAAAATCAGGTTTTGAATGAAGAATCACATTTCTTGGTAGAATCATGCAGGATTGAAATTTTTGATGGTTTTTTACTCCTCTCAACAGCCCAAACAAGTTTCTAAAAGGATGAGTTTGCAACTACTTTACTTTTGGAGAAAATTCAAAACATTCATTATTCAATAGGGCCCAAACTATCAAAAACCAGCGGTTTCAATGAACACACATTTCTTGGTAGAATCATGCAGGACTGAAATTTTTGATGTTTTTCTACTCCTCTCATGAGCCCAAACAAGTCTCTAAAAGCATGAGTTTGCAACTACTTTACATTTGGAGAAAATTCAAAACATTCATTATTCAATAGAGCCCAATAGCAAAAATCAGGTTTTGAATGAAGAATCACATTTCTTGGTAGAATCATGCAGGATTGAAATTTTTGATGGTTTTTTACTCCTCTCAACAGCCCAAACAAGTTTCTAAAAGGATGAGTTTGCAACTACTTTACTTTTGGAGAAAATTCAAAACATTCATTATTCAATAGGGCCCAAACTATCAAAAACCAGCGGTTTGAATGAACACACATTTCTTGGTAGAATCATGCAGGACTGAAATTTTTGATGCTTTTCTACTCCTCTCATGAGCCCAAACAAGTCTCTAAAAGCATGAGTTTGCAACTACTTTACTTTTGGAGAAAATTCAAAACATTCACTTTTCAATAGAGCCCAATAGCAAAAATCAGGTTTTGAATGAAGAATCACATTTCTTGGTAGAATCATGCAGGATTGAAATTTTTGATGGTTTTTTACTCCTCTCAACAGCCCAAACAAGTTTCTAAAAGGATGAGTTTGCAACTACTTTACTTTTGGAGAAAATTCAAAACATTCATTATTCAATAGGGCCCAAACTATCAAAAACCAGCGGTTTCAATGAACACACATTTCTTGGTAGAATCATGCAGGACTGAAATTTTTGATGTTTTTCTACTCCTCTCATGAGCGCAAACAAGTCTCTAAAAGCATGAGTTTGCAACTACTTTACTTTTGGAGAAAATTCAAAACATTCATTATTCAATAGAGCCCAATAGCAAAAATCAGGTTTTGAATGAAGAATCACATTTCTTGGTAGAATCATGCAGGATTGAAATTTTTGATGGTTTTTTACTCCTCTCAACAGCCCAAACAAGTTTCTAAAAGGATGAGTTTGCAACTACTTTACTTTTGGAGAAAATTCAAAACATTCATTATTCAATAGGGCCCAAACTATCAAAAACCAGCGGTTTCAATGAACACACATTTCTTGGTAGAATCATGCAGGACTGAAATTTTTGATGTTTTTCTACTCCTCTCATGAGCCCAAACAAGTCTCTAAAAGCATGAGTTTGCAACTACTTTACTTTTGGAGAAAATTCAAAACATTCACTTTTCAATAGAGCCCAATAGCAAAAATCAGGTTTTGAATGAAGAATCACATTTCTTGGTAGAATCATGCAGGATTGAAATTTTTGATGGTTTTTTACTCCTCTCAACAGCCCAAACAAGTTTCTAAAAGGATGAGTTTGCAACTACTTTACTTTTGGAGAAAATTCAAAACATTCATTATTCAATAGGGCCCAAACTATCAAAAACCAGCGGTTTCAATGAACACACATTTCTTGGTAGAATCATGCAGGACTGAAATTTTTGATGTTTTTCTACTCCTCTCATGAGCCCAAACAAGTCTCTAAAAGCATGAGTTTGCAACTACTTTACTTTTGGAGAAAATTCAAAACATTCATTATTCAATAGAGCCCAATAGCAAAAATCAGGTTTTGAATGAAGAATCACATTTCTTGGTAGAAGCATGCAGGATTGAAATTTTTGATGGTTTTTTACTCCTCTCAACAGCCCAAACAAGTTTCTAAAAGGTTGAGTTTGCAACTACTTTACTTTTGGAGAAAATTCAAAACATTCATTATTCAATAGGGCCCAAACTATCAAAAACCAGCGGTTTCAATGAACACACATTTCTTGGTAGAATCATGCAGGACTGAAATTTTTGATGTTTTTCTACTCCTCTCATGAGCCCAAACAAGTCTCTAAAAGCATGAGTTTGCAACTACTTTACTTTTGGAGAAAATTCAAAACATTCATTATTCAATAGAGCCCAATAGCAAAAATCAGGTTTTGAATGAAGAATCACATTTCTTGGTAGAATCATGCAGGATTGAAATTTTTGATGGTTTTTTACTCCTCTCAACAGCCCAAACAAGTTTCTAAAAGGATGAGTTTGCAACTACTTTACTTTTGGAGAAAATTCAAAACATTCATTATTCAATAGGGCCCAAACTATCAAAAAACAGCGGTTTCAATGAACACACATTTCTTGGAAGAATCATGCAGGACTGAAATTTTTGATGTTTTTCTACTCCTCTCATGAGCCCAAACAAGTTTCTAAAAGCATGAGTTTGCAACTACTTTACTTTTGGAGAAAATTCAAAACATTCATTATTCAATAGAGCCCAATAGCAAAAATCAGGTTTTGAATGAAGAATCACATTTCTTGGTAGAATCATGCAGGATTGAAATTTTTGATGGTTTTTTACTCCTCTCAACAGCCCAAACAAGTTTCTAAAAGGATGAGTTTGCAACTACTTTACTTTTGGAGAAAATTCAAAACATTCATTATTCAATAGAGCCCAATAGCAAAAATCAGGTTTTGAATGAAGAATCACATTTCTTGGTAGAATCATGCAGGATTGAAATTTTTGATGGTTTTTTACTCCTCTCAACAGCCCAAACAAGTTTCTAAAAGGATGAGTTTGCAACTACTTTACTTTTGGAGAAAATTCAAAACATTCATTATTCAATAGGGCCCAAACTATCAAAAACCAGCGGTTTCAATGAACACACATTTCTTGGTAGAATCATGCAGGACTGAAATTTTTGATGTTTTTCTACTCCTCTCATGAGCCCAAACAAGTCTCTAAAAGCATGAGTTTGCAACTACTTTACTTTTGGAGAAAATTCAAAACATTCATTATTCAATAGAGCCCAATAGCAAAAATCAGGTTTTGAATGAAGAATCACATTTCTTGGTAAAATCATGCAGGATTGAAATTTTTGATGGTTTTTTACTCCTCTCAACAGCCCAAACAAGTTTCTAAAAGGATGAGTTTGCAACTACTTTACTTTTGGAGAAAATTCAAAACATTCATTATTCAATAGGGCCCAAACTATCAAAAACCAGCGGTTTCAATGAACACACATTTCTTGGTAGAATCATGCAGGACTGAAATTTTTGATGTTTTTCTACTCCTCTCATGAGCCCAAACAAGTTTCTAAAAGCATGAGTTTGCAACTAGTTTACTTTTGGAGAACATTCAAAACATTCACTATTCAATAGAGCCCAATAGCAAAAATCAGGTTTTGAATGAAGAATCACATTTCTTGGTAAAATCATGCAGGATTGAAATTTTTGATGGTTTTTTACTCCTCTCAACAGCCCAAACAAGTTTCTAAAAGGATGAGTTTGCAACTACTTTACTTTTGGAGAAAATTCAAAACATTCATTATTCAATAGGGCCCAAACTATCAAAAACCAGCGGTTTCAATGAACACACATTTCTTGGTAGAATCATGCAGGACTGAAATTTTTGATGTTTTTCTACTCCTCTCATGAGCCCAAACAAGTCTCTAAAAGCATGAGTTTGCAACTACTTTACATTTGGAGAAAATTCAAAACATTCATTATTCAATAGAGCCCAATAGCAAAAATCAGGTTATGAATGAAGAATCACATTTCTTGGTAGAATCATGCAGGATTGAAATTTTTGATGGTTTTTTACTCCTCTCAACAGCCCAAACAAGTTTCTAAAAGGATGAGTTTGCAACTACTTTACTTTTGGAGAAAATTCAAAACATTCATTATTCAATAGGGCCCAAACTATCAAAAACCAGAGGTTTCAATGAACACACATTTCTTGGTAGAATCATGCAGGACTGAAATTTTTGATGTTTTTCTACTCCTCTCATGAGCCCAAACAAGTCTCTAAAAGCATGAGTTTGCAACTACTTTACTTTTGGAGAAAATTCAAAACATTCACTTTTCAATAGAGCCCAATAGCAAAAATCAGGTTTTGAATGAAGAATCACATTTCTTGGTAGAATCATGCAGGATTGAAATTTTTGATGGTTTTTTACTCCTCTCAACAGCCCAAACAAGTTTCTAAAAGGATGAGTTTGCAACTACTTTACTTTTGGAGAAAATTCAAAACATTCATTATTCAATAGGGCCCAAACTATCAAAAACCAGCGGTTTCAATGAACACACATTTCTTGGTAGAATCATGCAGGACTGAAATTTTTGATGTTTTTCTACTCCTCTCATGAGCCCAAACAAGTCTCTAAAAGCATGAGTTTGCAACTACTTTACTTTTGGAGAAAATTCAAAACTTTCATTATTCAATAGAGCCCAATAGCAAAAATCAGGTTTTGAATGAAGAATCACATTTCTTGGTAGAATCATGCAGGATTGAAATTTTTGATGGTTTTTTACTCCTCTCAACAGCCCAAACAAGTTTCTAAAAGGATGAGTTTGCAACTACTTTACTTTTGGAGAAAATTCAAAACATTCATTATTCAATAGGGCCCAAACTATCAAAAACCAGCGGTTTCAATGAACACACATTTCTTGGTAGAATCATGCAGGACTGAAATTTTTGATGTTTTTCTACTCCTCTCATGAGCCCAAACAAGTCTCTAAAAGCATGAGTTTGCAACTACTTTACTTTTGGAGAAAATTCAAAACATTCATTATTCAATAGAGCCCAATAGCAAAAATCAGGTTTTGAATGAAGAATCACATTTCTTGGTAGAAGCATGCAGGATTGAAATTTTTGATGGTTTTTTACTCCTCTCAACAGCCCAAACAAGTTTCTAAAAGGATGAGTTTGCAACTACTTTACTTTTGGAGAAAATTCAAAACATTCATTATTCAATAGGGCCCAAACTATCAAAAACCAGCGGTTTGAATGAACACACATTTCTTGGTAGAATCATGCAGGACTGAAATTTTTGATGTTTTTCTACTCCTCTCATGAGCCCAAACAAGTCTCTAAAAGCATGAGTTTGCAACTACTTTACTTTTGGAGAAAATTCAAAACATTCATTATTCAATAGAGCCCAATAGCAAAAATCAGGTTTTGAATGAAGAATCACATTTCTTGGTAGAATCATTCAGGATTGAAATTTTTGATGGTTTTTTACTCCTCTCTACAGCCCAAACAAGTTTCTAAAAGGACGAGTTTGCAACTACTTTACTTTTGGAGAAAATTCAAAACATTCATTATTCAATAGGGCCCAAACTATCAAAAACCAGCGGTTTGAATGAACACACATTTCTTGGTAGAATCATGCAGGACTGAAATTTTTGATGTTTTTCTACTCCTCTCATGAGCCCAAACAAGTCTCTAAAAGCATGAGTTTGCAACTACTTTACTTTTGGAGAAAATTCAAAACATTCATTATTCAATAGAGCCCAATAGCAAAAATCAGGTTTTGAATGAAGAATCACATTTCTTGGTAGAAGCATGCAGGATTGAAATTTTTGATGGTTTTTTACTCCTCTCAACAGCCCAAACAAGTTTCTAAAAGGATGAGTTTGCAACTACTTTACTTTTGGAGAAAATTCAAAACATTCATTATTCAATAGGGCCCAAACTATCAAAAACCAGCGGTTTGAATGAACACACATTTCTTGGTAGAATCATGCAGGACTGAAATTTTTGATGTTTTTCTACTCCTCTCATGAGCCCAAACAAGTCTCTAAAAGCATGAGTTTGCAACTACTTTACTTTTGGAGAAAATTCAAAACATTCATTATTCAATAGAGCCCAATAGCAAAAATCAGGTTTTGAATGAAGAATCACATTTCTTGGTAGAATCATTCAGGATTGAAATTTTTGATGGTTTTTTACTCCTCTCTACAGCCCAAACAAGTTTCTAAAAGGATGAGTTTGCAACTACTTTACTTTTGGAGAAAATTCAAAACATTCATTATTCAATAGGGCCCAAACTATCAAAAACCAGCGGTTTCAATGAACACACATTTCTTGGTAGAATCATGCAGGACTGAAATTTTTGATGTTTTTCTACTCCTCTCATGAGCCCAAACAAGTCTCTAAAAGCATGAGTTTGCAACTACTTTACTTTTGGAGAAAATTCAAAACATTCACTTTTCAATAGAGCCCAATAGCAAAAATCAGGTTTTGAATGAAGAATCACATTTCTTGGTAGAATCATGCAGGATTGAAATTTTTGATGGTTTTTTACTCCTCTCAACAGCCCAAACAAGTTTCTAAAAGGATGAGTTTGCAACTACTTTACTTTTGGAGAAAATTCAAAACATTCATTATTCAATAGGGCCCAAACTATCAAAAAACAGCGGTTTCAATGAACACACATTTCTTGGTAGAATCATGCAGGACTGAAATTTTTGATGTTTTTCTACTCCTCTCATGAGCCCAAACAAGTCTCTAAAAGCATGAGTTTGCAACTACTTTACTTTTGGAGAAAATTCAAAACATTCATTATTCAATAGAGCCCAATAGCAAAAATCAGGTTTTGAATGAAGAATCACATTTCTTGGTAGAATCATGCAGGATTGAAATTTTTGATGGTTTTTTACTCCTCTCAACAGCCCAAACAAGTTTCTAAAAGGATGAGTTTGCAACTACTTTACTTTTGGAGAAAATTCAAAACATTCATTATTCAATAGGGCCCAAACTATCAAAAACCAGCGGTTTGAATGAAGAATCACATTTCTTGGTAGAAGCATGCAGGATTGAAATTTTTGATGGTTTTTTACTCCTCTCAACAGCCCAAACAAGTTTCTAAAAGGATGAGTTTGCAACTACTTTACTTTTGGAGAAAATTCAAAACATTCATTATTCAATAGGGCCCAAACTATCAAAAACCAGCGGTTTCAATGAACACACATTTCTTGGTAGAATCATGCAGGACTGAAATTTTTGATGTTTTTCTACTCCTCTCATGAGCCCAAACAAGTCTCTAAAAGCATGAGTTTGCAACTACTTTACTTTTGGAGAAAATTCAAAACATTCATTATTCAATAGAGCCCAATAGCAAAAATCAGGTTTTGAATGAAGAATCACATTTCTTGGTAGAATCATTCAGGATTGAAATTTTTGATGGTTTTTTACTCCTCTCTACAGCCCAAACAAGTTTCTAAAAGGATGAGTTTGCAACTGCTTTACTTTTGGAGAAAATTCAAAACATTCATTATTCAATAGGGCCCAAACTATCAAAAACCAGCGGTTTGAATGAACACACATTTCTTGGTAGAATCATGCAGGACTCAAATTTTTGATGTTTTTCTACTCCTCTCATGAGCCCAAACAAGTTTCTAAAAGCATGAGTTTGCAACTACTTTACTTTTGGAGAAAATTCAAAACATTCATTATTCAATAGAGCCCAATAGCAAAAATCAGGTTTTGAATGAAGAATCACATTTCTTGGTAGAATCATGCAGGATTGAAATTTTTGATGGTTTTTTACTCTTCTCAACAGCCCAAACAAGTTTCTAAAAGGATGAGTTTGCAACTACTTTACTTTTGGAGAAAATTCAAAACATTCATTATTCAATAGAGCCCAATAGCAAAAATCAGGTTTTGAATGAAGAATCACATTTCTTGGTAGAATCATGCAGGATTGAAATTTTTGATGGTTTTTTACTCCTCTCAACAGCCCAAACAAGTTTCTAAAAGGATGAGTTTGCAACTACTTTACTTTTGGAGAAAATTCAAAACATTCATTATTCAATAGAGCCCAATAGCAAAAATCAGGTTTTGAATGAAGAATCACATTTCTTGGTAGAATCATGCAGGATTGAAATTTTTGATGGTTTTTTACTCCTCTCAACAGCCCAAACAAGTTTCTAAAAGGATGAGTTTGCAACTACTTTAGTTTTGGAGAAAATTCAAAACATTCATTATTCAATAGGGCCCAAACTATCAAAAACCAGCGGTTTCAATGAACACACATTTCTTGGTAGAATCATGCAGGACTGAAATTTTTGATGTTTTTCTACTCCTCTCATGAGCCCAAACAAGTCTCTAAAAGCATGAGTTTGCAACTACTTTACTTTTGGAGAAAATTCAAAACATTCATTATTCAATAGAGCCCAATAGCAAAAATCAGGTTTTGAATGAAGAATCACATTTCTTGGTAAAATCATGCAGGATTGAAATTTTGATGGTTTTTACTCCTCTCAACAGCCCAAACAAGTTTCTAAAAGGATGAGTTTGCAACTACTTTACTTTTGGAGAAAATTCAAAACATTCATTATTCAATAGGGCCCAAACTATCAAAAACCAGCGGTTTCAATGAACACACATTTCTTGATAGAATCATGCAGGACTGAAATTTTTGATGTTTTTCTACTCCTCTCATGAGCCCAAACAAGTTTCTAAAAGCATGAGTTTGCAACTAGTTTACTTTTGGAGAACATTCAAAACATTCACTATTCAATAGAGCCCAATAGCAAAAATCAGGTTTTGAATGAAGAATCACATTTCTTGGTAAAATCATGCAGGATTGAAATTTTTGATGGTTTTTTACTCCTCTCAACAGCCCAAACAAGTTTCTAAAAGGATGAGTTTGCAACTACTTTACTTTTGGAGAAAATTCAAAACATTCATTATTCAATAGGGCCCAAACTATCAAAAACCAGCGGTTTCAATGAACACACATTTCTTGGTAGAATCATGCAGGACTGAAATTTTTGATGTTTTTCTACTCCTCTCATGAGCCCAAACAAGTCTCTAAAAGCATGAGTTTGCAACTACTTTACATTTGGAGAAAATTCAAAACATTCATTATTCAATAGAGCCCAATAGCAAAAATCAGGTTTTGAATGAAGAATCACATTTCTTGGTAGAATCATGCAGGATTGAAATTTTTGATGGTTTTTTACTCCTCTCAACAGCCCAAACAAGTTTCTAAAAGGATGAGTTTGCAACTACTTTACTTTTGGAGAAAATTCAAAACATTCATTATTCAATAGGGCCCAAACTATCAAAAACCAGCGGTTTGAATGAACACACATTTCTTGGTAGAATCATGCAGGACTGAAATTTTTGATGTTTTTCTACTCCTCTCATGAGCCCAAACAAGTCTCTAAAAGCATGAGTTTGCAACTACTTTACTTTTGGAGAAAATTCAAAACATTCACTTTTCAATAGAGCCCAATAGCAAAAATCAGGTTTTGAATGAAGAATCACATTTCTTGGTAGAATCATGCAGGATTGAAATTTTTGATGGTTTTTTACTCCTCTCAACAGCCCAAACAAGTTTCTAAAAGGATGAGTTTGCAACTACTTTACTTTTGGAGAAAATTCAAAACATTCATTATTCAATAGGGCCCAAACTATCAAAAACCAGCGGTTTCAATGAACACACATTTCTTGGTAGAATCATGCAGGACTGAAATTTTTGATGTTTTTCTACTCCTCTCATGAGCCCAAACAAGTCTCTAAAAGCATGAGTTTGCAACTACTTTACTTTTGGAGAAAATTCAAAACATTCATTATTCAATAGAGCCCAATAGCAAAAATCAGGTTTTGAATGAAGAATCACATTTCTTGGTAGAATCATGCAGGATTGAAATTTTTGATGGTTTTTTACTCCTCTCAACAGCCCAAACAAGTTTCTAAAAGGATGAGTTTGCAACTACTTTACTTTTGGAGAAAATTCAAAACATTCATTATTCAATAGGGCCCAAACTATCAAAAACCAGCGGTTTCAATGAACACACATTTCTTGGTAGAATCATGCAGGACTGAAATTTTTGATGTTTTTCTACTCCTCTCATGAGCCCAAACAAGTCTCTAAAAGCATGAGTTTGCAACTACTTTACTTTTGGAGAAAATTCAAAACATTCATTATTCAATAGAGCCCAATAGCAAAAATCAGGTTTTGAATGAAGAATCACATTTCTTGGTAGAAGCATGCAGGATTGAAATTTTTGATGGTTTTTTACTCCTCTCAACAGCCCAAACAAGTTTCTAAAAGGATGAGTTTGCAACTACTTTACTTTTGGAGAAAATTCAAAACATTCATTATTCAATAGGGCCCAAACTATCAAAAACCAGCGGTTTGAATGAACACACATTTCTTGGTAGAATCATGCAGGACTGAAATTTTTGATGTTTTTCTACTCCTCTCATGAGCCCAAACAAGTCTCTAAAAGCATGAGTTTGCAACTACTTTACTTTTGGAGAAAATTCAAAACATTCATTATTCAATAGAGCCCAATAGCAAAAATCAGGTTTTGAATGAAGAATCACATTTCTTGGTAGAATCATTCAGGATTGAAATTTTTGATGGTTTTTTACTCCTCTCTACAGCCCAAACAAGTTTCTAAAAGGATGAGTTTGCAACTACTTTACTTTTGGAGAAAATTCAAAACATTCATTATTCAATAGGGCCCAAACTATCAAAAACCAGCGGTTTGAATGAACACACATTTCTTGGTAGAATCATGCAGGACTGAAATTTTTGATGTTTTTCTACTCCTCTCATGAGCCCAAACAAGTCTCTAAAAGCATGAGTTTGCAACTACTTTACTTTTGGAGAAAATTCAAAACATTCATTATTCAATAGAGCCCAATAGCAAAAATCAGGTTTTGAATGAAGAATCACATTTCTTGGTAGAAGCATGCAGGATTGAAATTTTTGATGGTTTTTTACTCCTCTCAACAGCCCAAACAAGTTTCTAAAAGGATGAGTTTGCAACTACTTTACTTTTGGAGAAAATTCAAAACATTCATTATTCAATAGGGCCCAAACTATCAAAAACCAGCGGTTTCAATGAACACACATTTCTTGGTAGAATCATGCAGGACTGAAATTTTTGATGTTTTTCTACTCCTCTCATGAGCCCAAACAAGTCTCTAAAAGCATGAGTTTGCAACTACTTTACTTTTGGAGAAAATTCAAAACATTCATTATTCAATAGAGCCCAATAGCAAAAATCAGGTTTTGAATGAAGAATCACATTTCTTGGTAGAATCATTCAGGATTGAAATTTTTGATGGTTTTTTACTCCTCTCTACAGCCCAAACAAGTTTCTAAAAGGATGAGTTTGCAACTACTTTACTTTTGGAGAAAATTCAAAACATTCATTATTCAATAGGGCCCAAACTATCAAAAACCAGCGGTTTCAATGAACACACATTTCTTGGTAGAATCATGCAGGACTGAAATTTTTGATGTTTTTCTACTCCTCTCATGAGCCCAAACAAGTCTCTAAAAGCATGAGTTTGCAACTACTTTACATTTGGAGAAAATTCAAAACATTCATTATTCAATAGAGCCCAATAGCAAAAATCAGGTTTTGAATGAAGAATCACATTTCTTGGTAGAATCATGCAGGATTGAAATTTTTGATGGTTTTTTACTCCTCTCAACAGCCCAAACAAGTTTCTAAAAGGATGAGTTTGCAACTACTTTACTTTTGGAGAAAATTCAAAACATTCATTATTCAATAGGGCCCAAACTATCAAAAACCAGCGGTTTGAATGAACACACATTTCTTGGTAGAATCATGCAGGACTGAAATTTTTGATGCTTTTCTACTCCTCTCATGAGCCCAAACAAGTCTCTAAAAGCATGAGTTTGCAACTACTTTACTTTTGGAGAAAATTCAAAACATTCACTTTTCAATAGAGCCCAATAGCAAAAATCAGGTTTTGAATGAAGAATCACATTTCTTGGTAGAATCATGCAGGATTGAAATTTTTGATGGTTTTTTACTCCTCTCAACAGCCCAAACAAGTTTCTAAAAGGATGAGTTTGCAACTACTTTACTTTTGGAGAAAATTCAAAACATTCATTATTCAATAGGGCCCAAACTATCAAAAACCAGCGGTTTCAATGAACACACATTTCTTGGTAGAATCATGCAGGACTGAAATTTTTGATGTTTTTCTACTCCTCTCATGAGCGCAAACAAGTCTCTAAAAGCATGAGTTTGCAACTACTTTACTTTTGGAGAAAATTCAAAACATTCATTATTCAATAGAGCCCAATAGCAAAAATCAGGTTTTGAATGAAGAATCACATTTCTTGGTAGAATCATGCAGGATTGAAATTTTTGATGGTTTTTTACTCCTCTCAACAGCCCAAACAAGTTTCTAAAAGGATGAGTTTGCAACTACTTTACTTTTGGAGAAAATTCAAAACATTCATTATTCAATAGGGCCCAAACTATCAAAAACCAGCGGTTTCAATGAACACACATTTCTTGGTAGAATCATGCAGGACTGAAATTTTTGATGTTTTTCTACTCCTCTCATGAGCCCAAACAAGTCTCTAAAAGCATGAGTTTGCAACTACTTTACTTTTGGAGAAAATTCAAAACATTCACTTTTCAATAGAGCCCAATAGCAAAAATCAGGTTTTGAATGAAGAATCACATTTCTTGGTAGAATCATGCAGGATTGAAATTTTTGATGGTTTTTTACTCCTCTCAACAGCCCAAACAAGTTTCTAAAAGGATGAGTTTGCAACTACTTTACTTTTGGAGAAAATTCAAAACATTCATTATTCAATAGGGCCCAAACTATCAAAAACCAGCGGTTTGAATGAACACACATTTCTTGGTAGAATCATGCAGGACTGAAATTTTTGATGTTTTTCTACTCCTCTCATGAGCCCAAACAAGTCTCTAAAAGCATGAGTTTGCAACTACTTTACTTTTGGAGAAAATTCAAAACATTCATTATTCAATAGAGCCCAATAGCAAAAATCAGGTTTTGAATGAAGAATCACTTTTCTTGGTAGAAGCATGCAGGATTGAAATTTTTGATGGTTTTTTACTCCTCTCAACAGCCCAAACAAGTTTCTAAAAGGATGAGTTTGCAACTACTTTACTTTTGGAGAAAATTCAAAACATTCATTATTCAATAGGGCCCAAACTATCAAAAACCAGCGGTTTCAATGAACACACATTTCTTGGTAGAATCATGCAGGACTGAAATTTTTGATGTTTTTCTACTCCTCTCATGAGCCCAAACAAGTCTCTAAAAGCATGAGTTTGCAACTACTTTACTTTTGGAGAAAATTCAAAACATTCATTATTCAATAGAGCCCAATAGCAAAAATCAGGTTTTGAATGAAGAATCACATTTCTTGGTAGAATCATGCAGGATTGAAATTTTTGATGGTTTTTTACTCCTCTCAACAGCCCAAACAAGTTTCTAAAAGGATGAGTTTGCAACTACTTTACTTTTGGAGAAAATTCAAAACATTCATTATTCAATAGGGCCCAAACTATCAAAAAACAGCGGTTTCAATGAACACACATTTCTTGGAAGAATCATGCAGGACTGAAATTTTTGATGTTTTTCTACTCCTCTCATGAGCCCAAACAAGTTTCTAAAAGCATGAGTTTGCAACTACTTTACTTTTGGAGAAAATTCAAAACATTCATTATTCAATAGAGCCCAATAGCAAAAATCAGGTTTTGAATGAAGAATCACATTTCTTGGTAGAATCATGCAGGATTGAAATTTTTGATGGTTTTTTACTCCTCTCAACAGCCCAAACAAGTTTCTAAAAGGATGAGTTTGCAACTACTTTACTTTTGGAGAAAATTCAAAACATTCATTATTCAATAGAGCCCAATAGCAAAAATCAGGTTTTGAATGAAGAATCACATTTCTTGGTAGAATCATGCAGGATTGAAATTTTTGATGGTTTTTTACTCCTCTCAACAGCCCAAACAAGTTTCTAAAAGGATGAGTTTGCAACTACTTTACTTTTGGAGAAAATTCAAAACATTCATTATTCAATAGGGCCCAAACTATCAAAAACCAGCGGTTTCAATGAACACACATTTCTTGGTAGAATCATGCAGGACTGAAATTTTTGATGTTTTTCTACTCCTCTCATGAGCCCAAACAAGTCTCTAAAAGCATGAGTTTGCAACTACTTTACTTTTGGAGAAAATTCAAAACATTCATTATTCAATAGAGCCCAATAGCAAAAATCAGGTTTTGAATGAAGAATCACATTTCTTGGTAAAATCATGCAGGATTGAAATTTTTGATGGTTTTTTACTCCTCTCAACAGCCCAAACAAGTTTCTAAAAGGATGAGTTTGCAACTACTTTACTTTTGGAGAAAATTCAAAACATTCATTATTCAATAGGGCCCAAACTATCAAAAACCAGCGGTTTCAATGAACACACATTTCTTGGTAGAATCATGCAGGACTGAAATTTTTGATGTTTTTCTACTCCTCTCATGAGCCCAAACAAGTTTCTAAAAGCATGAGTTTGCAACTAGTTTACTTTTGGAGAACATTCAAAACATTCACTATTCAATAGAGCCCAATAGCAAAAATCAGGTTTTGAATGAAGAATCACATTTCTTGGTAAAATCATGCAGGATTGAAATTTTTGATGGTTTTTTACTCCTCTCAACAGCCCAAACAAGTTTCTAAAAGGATGAGTTTGCAACTACTTTACTTTTGGAGAAAATTCAAAACATTCATTATTCAATAGGGCCCAAACTATCAAAAACCAGCGGTTTCAATGAAAACACATTTCTTGGTAGAATCATGCAGGACTGAAATTTTTGATGTTTTTCTACTCCTCTCATGAGCCCAAACAAGTCTCTAAAAGCATGAGTTTGCAACTACTTTACTTTTGGAGAAAATTCAAAACATTCATTATTCAATAGAGCCCAATAGCAAAAATCAGGTTTTCAATGAAGAATCACATTTCTTGGTAGAATCATGCAGGATTGAAATTTTTGATGGATTTTTACTCCTCTCAACAGCCCAAACAAGTTTCTAAAAGGATGAGTTTGCAACTACTTTACTTTTGGAGAAAATTCAAAACATTCATTATTCAATAGGGCCCAAACTATCAAAAACCAGCGGTTTGAATGAACACACATTTCTTGGTAGAATCATGCAGGACTGAAATTTTTGATGTTTTTCTACTCCTCTCATGAGCCCAAACAAGTCTCTAAAAGCATGAGTTTGCAACTACTTTACTTTTGGAGAAAATTCAAAACATTCATTATTCAATAGAGCCCAATAGCAAAAATCAGGTTTTGAATGAAGAATCACATTTCTTGGTAAAATCATGCAGGATTGAAATTTTTGATGGTTTTTTACTCCTCTCAACAGCCCAAACAAGTTTCTAAAAGGATGAGTTTGCAACTACTTTACTTTTGGAGAAAATTCAAAACATTCATTATTCAATAGGGCCCAAACTATCAAAAACCAGCGGTTTCAATGAACACACATTTCTTGGTAGAATCATGCAGGACTGAAATTTTTGATGTTTTTCTACTCCTCTCATGAGCCCAAACAAGTTTCTAAAAGCATGAGTTTGCAACTAGTTTACTTTTGGAGAACATTCAAAACATTCACTATTCAATAGAGCCCAATAGCAAAAATCAGGTTTTGAATGAAGAATCACATTTCTTGGTAAAATCATGCAGGATTGAAATTTTTGATGGTTTTTTACTCCTCTCAACAGCCCAAACAAGTTTCTAAAAGGATGAGTTTGCAACTACTTTACTTTTGGAGAAAATTCAAAACATTCATTATTCAATAGGGCCCAAACTATCAAAAACCAGCGGTTTCAATGAACACACATTTCTTGGTAGAATCATGCAGGACTGAAATTTTTGATGTTTTTCTACTCCTCTCATGAGCCCAAACAAGTCTCTAAAAGCATGAGTTTGCAACTACTTTACATTTGGAGAAAATTCAAAACATTCATTATTCAATAGAGCCCAATAGCAAAAATCAGGTTTTGAATGAAGAATCACATTTCTTGGTAGAATCATGCAGGATTGAAATTTTTGATGGTTTTTTACTCCTCTCAACAGCCCAAACAAGTTTCTAAAAGGATGAGTTTGCAACTACTTTACTTTTGGAGAAAATTCAAAACATTCATTATTCAATAGGGCCCAAACTATCAAAAACCAGCGGTTTGAATGAACACACATTTCTTGGTAGAATCATGCAGGACTGAAATTTTTGATGTTTTTCTACTCCTCTCATGAGCCCAAACAAGTCTCTAAAAGCATGAGTTTGCAACTACTTTACTTTTGGAGAAAATTCAAAACATTCACTTTTCAATAGAGCCCAATAGCAAAAATCATGTTTTGAATGAAGAATCACATTTCTTGGTAGAATCATGCAGGATTGAAATTTTTGATGGTTTTTTACTCCTCTCAACAGCCCAAACAAGTTTCTAAAAGGATGAGTTTGCAACTACTTTACTTTTGGAGAAAATTCAAAACATTCATTATTCAATAGGGCCCAAACTATCAAAAACCAGCGGTTTCAATGAACACACATTTCTTGGTAGAATCATGCAGGACTGAAATTTTTGATGTTTTTCTACTCCTCTCATGAGCCCAAACAAGTCTCTAAAAGCATGAGTTTGCAACTACTTTACTTTTGGAGAAAATTCAAAACATTCATTATTCAATAGAGCCCAATAGCAAAAATCAGGTTTTGAATGAAGAATCACATTTCTTGGTAGAATCATGCAGGATTGAAATTTTTGATGGTTTTTTACTCCTCTCAACAGCCCAAACAAGTTTCTAAAAGGATGAGTTTGCAACTACTTTACTTTTGGAGAAAATTCAAAACATTCATTATTCAATAGGGCCCAAACTATCAAAAACCAGCGGTTTCAATGAACACACATTTCTTGGTAGAATCATGCAGGACTGAAATTTTTGATGTTTTTCTACTCCTCTCATGAGCCCAAACAAGTCTCTAAAAGCATGAGTTTGCAACTACTTTACTTTTGGAGAAAATTCAAAACATTCACTTTTCAATAGAGCCCAATAGCAAAAATCAGGTTTTGAATGAAGAATCACATTTCTTGGTAGAATCATGCAGGATTGAAATTTTTGATGGTTTTTTACTCCTCTCAACAGCCCAAACAAGTTTCTAAAAGGATGAGTTTGCAACTACTTTACTTTTGGAGAAAATTCAAAACATTCATTATTCAATAGGGCCCAAACTATCAAAAACCAGCGGTTTGAATGAACACACATTTCTTCGTAGAATCATGCAGGACTGAAATTTTTGATGTTTTTCTACTCCTCTCATGAGCCCAAACAAGTCTCTAAAAGCATGAGTTTGCAACTACTTTACTTTTGGAGAAAATTCAAAACATTCATTATTCAATAGAGCCCAATAGCAAAAATCAGGTTTTGAATGAAGAATCACATTTCTTGGTAGAATCATGCAGGCTTGAAATTTTTGATGGTTTTTTACTCCTCTCAACAGCCCAAACAAGTTTCTAAAAGGATGAGTTTGCAACTACTTTACTTTTGGAGAAAATTCAAAACATTCATTATTCAATAGGGCCCAAACTATCAAAAACCAGCGGTTTCAATGAACACACATTTCTTGGTAGAATCATGCAGGACTGAAATTTTTGATGTTTTTCTACTCCTATCATGAGCCCAAACAAGTCTCTAAAAGCATGAGTTTGCAACTACTTTACTTTTGGAGAAAATTCAAAACATTCATTATTCAATAGAGCCCAATAGCAAAAATCAGGTTTTGAATGAAGAATCACATTTCTTGGTAGAATCATTCAGGATTGAAATTTTTGATGGTTTTTTACTCCTCTCTACAGCCCAAACAAGTTTCTAAAAGGATGAGTTTGCAACTGCTTTACTTTTGGAGAAAATTCAAAACATTCATTATTCAATAGGGCCCAAACTATCAAAAACCAGCGGTTTGAATGAACACACATTTCTTGGTAGAATCATGCAGGACTCAAATTTTTGATGTTTTTCTACTCCTCTCATGAGCCCAAACAAGTTTCTAAAAGCATGAGTTTGCAACTACTTTACTTTTGGAGAAAATTCAAAACATTCATTATTCAATAGAGCCCAATAGCAAAAATCAGGTTTTGAATGAAGAATCACATTTCTTGGTAGAATCATGCAGGATTGAAATTTTTGATGGTTTTTTACTCCTCTCAACAGCCCAAACAAGTTTCTAAAAGGATGAGTTTGCAACTACTTTACTTTTGGAGAAAATTCAAAACATTCATTATTCAATAGAGCCAAATAGCAAAAATCAGGTTTTGAATGAAGAATCACATTTCTTGGTAGAATCATGCAGGATTGAAATTTTTGATGGTTTTTTACTCCTCTCAACAGCCCAAACAAGTTTCTAAAAGGATGAGTTTGCAACTACTTTACTTTTGGAGAAAATTCAAAACATTCATTATTCAATAGAGCCCAATAGCAAAAATCAGGTTTTGAATGAAGAATCACATTTCTTGGTAGAATCATGCAGGATTGAAATTTTTGATGGTTTTTTACTCCTCTCAACAGCCCAAACAAGTTTCTAAAAGGATGAGTTTGCAACTACTTTACTTTTGGAGAAAATTCAAAACATTCATTATTCAATAGGGCCCAAACTATCAAAAACCAGCGGTTTCAATGAACACACATTTCTTGGTAGAATCATGCAGGACTGAAATTTTTGATGTTTTTCTACTCCTCTCATGAGCCCAAACAAGTCTCTAAAAGCATGAGTTTGCAACTACTTTACTTTTGGAGAAAATTCAAAACATTCATTATTCAATAGAGCCCAATAGCAAAAATCAGGTTTTGAATGAAGAATCACATTTCTTGGTAAAATCATGCAGGATTGAAATTTTGATGGTTTTTACTCCTCTCAACAGCCCAAACAAGTTTCTAAAAGGATGAGTTTGCAACTACTTTACTTTTGGAGAAAATTCAAAACATTCATTATTCAATAGGGCCCAAACTATCAAAAACCAGCGGTTTCAATGAACACACATTTCTTGGTAGAATCATGCAGGACTGAAATTTTTGATGTTTTTCTACTCCTCTCATGAGCCCAAACAAGTTTCTAAAAGCATGAGTTTGCAACTAGTTTACTTTTGGAGAACATTCAAAACATTTATTATTCAATAGAGCCCAATAGCAAAAATCAGGTTTTGAATGAAGAATCACATTTCTTGGTAGAATCATGCAGGATTGAAATTTTTGATGGTTTTTTACTCCTCTCAACAGCCCAAACAAGTTTCTAAAAGGATGAGTTTGCAACTACTTTACTTTTGGAGAAAATTCAAAACATTCATTATTCAATAGGGCCCAAACTATCAAAAACCAGCGGTTTGAATGAACACACATTTCTTGGTAGAATCATGCAGGACTGAAATTTTTGATGTTTTTCTACTCCTCTCATGAGCCCAAACAAGTCTCTAAAAGCATGAGTTTGCAACTACTTTACTTTTGGAGAAAATTCAAAACATTCACTTTTCAATAGAGCCCAATAGCAAAAATCAGGTTTTGAATGAAGAATCACATTTCTTGGTAGAATCATGCAGGATTGAAATTTTTGATGGTTTTTTACTCCTCTCAACAGCCCAAACAAGTTTCTAAAAGGATGAGTTTGCAACTACTTTACTTTTGGAGAAAATTCAAAACATTCATTATTCAATAGGGCCCAAACTATCAAAAACCAGCGGTTTCAATGAACACACATTTCTTGGTAGAATCATGCAGGACTGAAATTTTTGATGTTTTTCTACTCCTCTCATGAGCCCAAACAAGTCTCTAAAAGCATGAGTTTGCAACTACTTTACTTTTGGAGAAAATTCAAAACATTCACTTTTCAATAGAGCCCAATAGCAAAAATCAGGTTTTGAATGAAGAATCACATTTCTTGGTAGAATCATGCAGGATTGAAATTTTTGATGGTTTTTTACTCCTCTCAACAGCCCAAACAAGTTTCTAAAAGGATGAGTTTGCAACTACTTTACTTTTGGAGAAAATTCAAAACATTCATTATTCAATAGGGCCCAAACTATCAAAAACCAGCGGTTTGAATGAACACACATTTCTTGGTAGAATCATGCAGGACTGAAATTTTTGATGTTTTTCTACTCCTCTCATGAGCCCAAACAAGTCTCTAAAAGCATGAGTTTGCAACTACTTTACTTTTGGAGAAAATTCAAAACATTCATTATTCAATAGAGCCCAATAGCAAAAATCAGGTTTTGAATGAAGAATCACATTTCTTGGTAGAAGCATGCAGGATTGAAATTTTTGATGGTTTTTTACTCCTCTCAACAGCCCAAACAAGTTTCTAAAAGGATGAGTTTGCAACTACTTTACTTTTGGAGAAAATTCAAAACATTCATTATTCAATAGGGCCCAAACTATCAAAAACCAGCGGTTTCAATGAACACACATTTCTTGGTAGAATCATGCAGGACTGAAATTTTTGATGTTTTTCTACTCCTCTCATGAGCCCAAACAAGTCTCTAAAAGCATGAGTTTGCAACTACTTTACTTTTGGAGAAAATTCAAAACATTCATTATTCAATAGAGCCCAATAGCAAAAATCAGGTTTTGAATGAAGAATCACATTTCTTGGTAGAATCATTCAGGATTGAAATTTTTGATGGTTTTTTACTCCTCTCTACAGCCCAAACAAGTTTCTAAAAGGATGAGTTTGCAACTACTTTACTTTTGGAGAAAATTCAAAACATTCATTATTCAATAGGGCCCAAACTATCAAAAACCAGCGGTTTGAATGAACACACATTTCTTGGTAGAATCATGCAGGACTCAAATTTTTGATGTTTTTCTACTCCTCTCATGAGCCCAAACAAGTTTCTAAAAGCATGAGTTTGCAACTACTTTACTTTTGGAGAAAATTCAAAACATTCATTATTCAATAGAGCCCAATAGCAAAAATCAGGTTTTGAATGAAGAGTCACATTTCTTGGTAGAATCATGCAGGATTGAAATTTTTGATGGTTTTTTACTCCTCTCAACAGCCCAAACAAGTTTCTAAAAGGATGAGTTTGCAACTACTTTACTTTTGGAGAAAATTCAAAACATTCATTATTCAATAGGGCCCAAACTATCAAAAACCAGCGGTTTCAATGAACACACATTTCTTGGTAGAATCATGCAGGACTGAAATTTTTGATGTTTTTCTACTCCTCTCATGAGCCCAAACAAGTCTCTAAAAGCATGAGTTTGCAACTACTTTACTTTTGGAGAAAATTCAAAACATTCATTATTCAATAGAGCCCAATAGCAAAAATCAGGTTTTGAATGAAGAATCACATTTCTTGGTAGAATCATGCAGGATTGAAATTTTTGATGGTTTTTTACTCCTCTCAACAGCCCAAACAAGTTTCTAAAAGGATGAGTTTGCAACTACTTTACTTTTGGAGAAAATTCAAAACATTCATTATTCAATAGGGCCCAAACTATCAAAAAACAGCGGTTTCAATGAACACACATTTCTTGGAAGAATCATGCAGGACTGAAATTTTTGATGTTTTTCTACTCCTCTCATGAGCCCAAACAAGTTTCTAAAAGCATGAGTTTGCAACTACTTTACTTTTGGAGAAAATTCAAAACATTCATTATTCAATAGAGCCCAATAGCAAAAATCAGGTTTTGAATGAAGAATCACATTTCTTGGTAGAATCATGCAGGATTGAAATTTTTGATGTTTTTTTACTCCTCTCAACAGCCCAAACAAGTTTCTAAAAGGATGAGTTTGCAACTACTTTACTTTTGGAGAAAATTCAAAACATTCATTATTCAATAGAGCCCAATAGCAAAAATCAGGTTTTGAATGAAGAATCACATTTCTTGGTAGAATCATGCAGGATTGAAATTTTTGATGGTTTTTTACTCCTCTCAACAGCCCAAACAAGTTTCTAAAAGGATGAGTTTACAACTACTTTACTTTTGGAGAAAATTCAAAGCATTCATTATTCAATAGGGCCCAAACTATCAAAAACCAGCGGTTTCAATGAACACACATTTCTTGGTAGAATCATGCAGGACTGAAATTTTTGATGTTTTTCTACTCCTCTCATGAGCCCAAACAAGTCTCTAAAAGCATGAGTTTGCAACTACTTTACTTTTGGAGAAAATTCAAAACATTCATTATTCAATAGAGCCCAATAGCAAAAATCAGGTTTTGAATGAAGAATCACATTTCTTGGTAAAATCATGCAGGATTGAAATTTTTGATGGTTTTTTACTCCTCTCAACAGCCCAAACAAGTTTCTAAAAGGATGAGTTTGCAACTACTTTACTTTTGGAGAAAATTCAAAACATTCATTATTCAATAGGGCCCAAACTATCAAAAACCAGCGGTTTCAATGAACACACATTTCTTGGTAGAATCATGCAGGACTGAAATTTTTGATGTTTTTCTACTCCTCTCATGAGCCCAAACAAGTCTCTAAAAGCATGAGTTTGCAACTACTTTACTTTTGGAGAAAATTCAAAACATTCACTTTTCAATAGAGCCCAATAGCAAAAATCAGGTTTTGAATGAAGAATCACATTTCTTGGTAGAATCATGCAGGATTGAAATTTTTGATGGTTTTTTACTCCTCTCAACAGCCCAAACAAGTTTCTAAAAGGATGAGTTTGCAACTACTTTACTTTTGGAGAAAATTCAAAACATTCATTATTCAATAGGGCCCAAACTATCAAAAACCAGCAGTTTGAATGAACACACATTTCTTGGTAGAATCATGCAGGACTGAAATTTTTGATGTTTTTCTACTCCTCTCATGAGCCCAAACAAGTCTCTAAAAGCATGAGTTTGCAACTACTTTACTTTTGGAGAAAATTCAAAACATTCATTATTCAATAGAGCCCAATAGCAAAAATCAGGTTTTGAATGAAGAATCACATTTCTTGGTAGAAGCATGCAGGATTGAAATTTTTGATGGTTTTTTACTCCTCTCAACAGCCCAAACAAGTTTCTAAAAGGATGAGTTTGCAACTACTTTACTTTTGGAGAAAATTCAAAACATTCATTATTCAATAGGGCCCAAACTATCAAAAACCAGCGGTTTCAATGAAAACACATTTCTTGGTAGAATCATGCAGGACTGAAATTTTTGATGTTTTTCTACTCCTCTCATGAGCCCAAACAAGTCTCTAAAAGCATGAGTTTGCAACTACTTTACTTTTGGAGAAAATTCAAAACATTCATTATTCAATAGAGCCCAATAGCAAAAATCAGGTTTTGAATGAAGAATCACATTTCTTGGTAGAATCATGCAGGATTGAAATTTTTGATGGTTTTTTACTCCTCTCAACAGCCCAAACAAGTTTCTAAAAGGATGAGTTTGCAACTACTTTACTTTTGGAGAAAATTCAAAACATTCATTATTCAATAGGGCCCAAACTATCAAAAACCAGCGGTTTCAATGAACACACATTTCTTGGTAGAATCATGCAGGACTGAAATTTTTGATGTTTTTCTACTCCTCTCATGAGCCCAAACAAGTCTCTAAAAGCATGAGTTTGCAACTACTTTACATTTGGAGAAAATTCAAAACATTTATTATTCAATAGAGCCCAATAGCAAAAATCAGGTTTTGAATGAAGAATCACATTTCTTGGTAGAATCATGCAGGATTGAAATTTTTGATGGTTTTTTACTCCTCTCAACAGCCCAAACAAGTTTCTAAAAGGATGAGTTTGCAACTACTTTACTTTTGGAGAAAATTCAAAACATTCATTATTCAATAGGGCCCAAACTATCAAAAACCAGCGGTTTGAATGAACACACATTTCTTGGTAGAATCATGCAGGACTGAAATTTTTGATGTTTTTCTACTCCTCTCATGAGCCCAAACAAGTCTCTAAAAGCATGAGTTTGCAACTACTTTACTTTTGGAGAAAATTCAAAACATTCACTTTTCAATAGAGCCCAATAGCAAAAATCAGGTTTTGAATGAAGAATCACATTTCTTGGTAGAATCATGCAGGATTGAAATTTTTGATGGTTTTTTACTCCTCTCAACAGCCCAAACAAGTTTCTAAAAGGATGAGTTTGCAACTACTTTACTTTTGGAGAAAATTCAAAACATTCATTATTCAATAGGGCCCAAACTATCAAAAACCAGCGGTTTCAATGAACACACATTTCTTGGTAGAATCATGCAGGACTGAAATTTTTGATGTTTTTCTACTCCTCTCATGAGCCCAAACAAGTCTCTAAAAGCATGAGTTTGCAACTACTTTACTTTTGGAGAAAATTCAAAACATTCACTTTTCAATAGAGCCCAATAGCAAAAATCAGGTTTTGAATGAAGAATCACATTTCTTGGTAGAATCATGCAGGATTGAAATTTTTGATGGTTTTTTACTCCTCTCAACAGCCCAAACAAGTTTCTAAAAGGATGAGTTTGCAACTACTTTACTTTTGGAGAAAATTCAAAACATTCATTATTCAATAGGGCCCAAACTATCAAAAACCAGCGGTTTGAATGAACACACATTTCTTGGTAGAATCATGCAGGACTGAAATTTTTGATGTTTTTCTACTCCTCTCATGAGCCCAAACAAGTCTCTAAAAGCATGAGTTTGCAACTACTTTACTTTTGGAGAAAATTCAAAACATTCATTATTCAATAGAGCCCAATAGCAAAAATCAGGTTTTGAATGAAGAATCACATTTCTTGGTAGAAGCATGCAGGATTGAAATTTTTGATGGTTTTTTACTCCTCTCAACAGCCCAAACAAGTTTCTAAAAGGATGAGTTTGCAACTACTTTACTTTTGGAGAAAATTCAAAACATTCATTATTCAATAGGGCCCAAACTATCAAAAACCAGCGGTTTCAATGAACACACATTTCTTGGTAGAATCATGCAGGACTGAAATTTTTGATGTTTTTCTACTCCTCTCATGAGCCCAAACAAGTCTCTAAAAGCATGAGTTTGCAACTACTTTACTTTTGGAGAAAATTCAAAACATTCATTATTCAATAGAGCCCAATAGCAAAAATCAGGTTTTGAATGAAGAATCACATTTCTTGGTAGAATCATTCAGGATTGAAATTTTTGATGGTTTTTTACTCCTCTCTACAGCCCAAACAAGTTTCTAAAAGGATGAGTTTGCAACTACTTTACTTTTGGAGAAAATTCAAAACATTCATTATTCAATAGGGCCCAAACTATCAAAAACCAGCGGTTTGAATGAACACACATTTCTTGGTAGAATCATGCAGGACTCAAATTTTTGATGTTTTTCTACTCCTCTCATGAGCCCAAACAAGTTTCTAAAAGCATGAGTTTGCAACTACTTTACTTTTGGAGAAAATTCAAAACATTCATTATTCAATAGAGCCCAATAGCAAAAATCAGGTTTTGAATGAAGAGTCACATTTCTTGGTAGAATCATGCAGGATTGAAATTTTTGATGGTTTTTTACTCCTCTCAACAGCCCAAACAAGTTTCTAAAAGGATGAGTTTGCAACTACTTTACTTTTGGAGAAAATTCAAAACATTCATTATTCAATAGGGCCCAAACTATCAAAAACCAGCGGTTTCAATGAACACACATTTCTTGGTAGAATCATGCAGGACTGAAATTTTTGATGTTTTTCTACTCCTCTCATGAGCCCAAACAAGTCTCTAAAAGCATGAGTTTGCAACTACTTTACTTTTGGAGAAAATTCAAAACATTCATTATTCAATAGAGCCCAATAGCAAAAATCAGGTTTTGAATGAAGAATCACATTTCTTGGTAGAATCATGCAGGATTGAAATTTTTGATGGTTTTTTACTCCTCTCAACAGCCCAAACAAGTTTCTAAAAGGATGAGTTTGCAACTACTTTACTTTTGGAGAAAATTCAAAACATTCATTATTCAATAGGGCCCAAACTATCAAAAAACAGCGGTTTCAATGAACACACATTTCTTGGAAGAATCATGCAGGACTGAAATTTTTGATGTTTTTCTACTCCTCTCATGAGCCCAAACAAGTTTCTAAAAGCATGAGTTTGCAACTACTTTACTTTTGGAGAAAATTCAAAACATTCATTATTCAATAGAGCCCAATAGCAAAAATCAGGTTTTGAATGAAGAATCACATTTCTTGGTAGAATCATGCAGGATTGAAATTTTTGATGGTTTTTTACTCCTCTCAACAGCCCAAACAAGTTTCTAAAAGGATGAGTTTGCAACTACTTTACTTTTGGAGAAAATTCAAAACATTCATTATTCAATAGAGCCCAATAGCAAAAATCAGGTTTTGAATGAAGAATCACATTTCTTGGTAGAATCATGCAGGACTGAAATTTTTGATGGTTTTTTACTCCTCTCAACAGCCCAAACAAGTTTCTAAAAGGATGAGTTTGCAACTACTTTACTTTTGGAGAAAATTCAAAGCATTCATTATTCAATAGGGCCCAAACTATCAAAAACCAGCGGTTTCAATGAACACACATTTCTTGGTAGAATCATGCAGGACTGAAATTTTTGATGTTTTTCTACTCCTCTCATGAGCCCAAACAAGTCTCTAAAAGCATGAGTTTGCAACTACTTTACTTTTGGAGAAAATTCAAAACATTCATTATTCAATAGAGCCCAATAGCAAAAATCAGGTTTTGAATGAAGAATCACATTTCTTGGTAAAATCATGCAGGATTGAAATTTTTGATGGTTTTTTACTCCTCTCAACAGCCCAAACAAGTTTCTAAAAGGATGAGTTTGCAACTACTTTACTTTTGGAGAAAATTCAAAACATTCATTATTCAATAGGGCCCAAACTATCAAAAACCAGCGGTTTCAATGAACACACATTTCTTGGTAGAATCATGCAGGACTGAAATTTTTGATGTTTTTCTACTCCTCTCATGAGCCCAAACAAGTCTCTAAAAGCATGAGTTTGCAACTACTTTACTTTTGGAGAAAATTCAAAACATTCACTTTTCAATAGAGCCCAATAGCAAAAATCAGGTTTTGAATGAAGAATCACATTTCTTGGTAGAATCATGCAGGATTGAAATTTTTGATGGTTTTTTACTCCTCTCAACAGCCCAAACAAGTTTCTAAAAGTATGAGTTTGCAACTACTTTACTTTTGGAGAAAATTCAAAACATTCATTATTCAATAGGGCCCAAACTATCAAAAACCAGCAGTTTGAATGAACACACATTTCTTGGTAGAATCATGCAGGACTGAAATTTTTGATGTTTTTCTACTCCTCTCATGAGCCCAAACAAGTCTCTAAAAGCATGAGTTTGCAACTACTTTACTTTTGGAGAAAATTCAAAACATTCATTATTCAATAGAGCCCAATAGCAAAAATCAGGTTTTGAATGAAGAATCACATTTCTTGGTAGAAGCATGCAGGATTGAAATTTTTGATGGTTTTTTACTCCTCTCAACAGCCCAAACAAGTTTCTAAAAGGATGAGTTTGCAACTACTTTACTTTTGGAGAAAATTCAAAACATTCATTATTCAATAGGGCCCAAACTATCAAAAACCAGCGGTTTCAATGAAAACACATTTCTTGGTAGAATCATGCAGGACTGAAATTTTTGATGTTTTTCTACTCCTCTCATGAGCCCAAACAAGTCTCTAAAAGCATGAGTTTGCAACTACTTTACTTTTGGAGAAAATTCAAAACATTCATTATTCAATAGAGCCCAATAGCAAAAATCAGGTTTTCAATGAAGAATCACATTTCTTGGTAGAATCATGCAGGATTGAAATTTTTGATGGTTTTTTACTCCTCTCAACAGCCCAAACAAGTTTCTAAAAGGATGAGTTTGCAACTACTTTACTTTTGGAGAAAATTCAAAACATTCATTATTCAATAGGGCCCAAACTATCAAAAACCAGCGGTTTGAATGAACACACATTTCTTGGTAGAATCATGCAGGACTGAAATTTTTGATGTTTTTCTACTCCTCTCATGAGCCCAAACAAGTCTCTAAAAGCATGAGTTTGCAACTACTTTACTTTTGGAGAAAATTCAAAACATTCATTATTCAATAGAGCCCAATAGCAAAAATCAGGTTTTGAATGAAGAATCACATTTCTTGGTAGAAGCATGCAGGATTGAAATTTTTGATGGTTTTTTACTCCTCTCAACAGCCCAAACAAGTTTCTAAAAGGATGAGTTTGCAACTACTTTACTTTTGGAGAAAATTCAAAACATTCATTATTCAATAGGGCCCAAACTATCAAAAACCAGCGGTTTCAATGAAAACACATTTCTTGGTAGAATCATGCAGGACTGAAATTTTTGATGTTTTTCTACTCCTCTCATGAGCCCAAACAAGTCTCTAAAAGCATGAGTTTGCAACTACTTTACTTTTGGAGAAAATTCAAAACATTCATTATTCAATAGAGCCCAATAGCAAAAATCAGGTTTTCAATGAAGAATCACATTTCTTGGTAGAATCATGCAGGATTGAAATTTTTGATGGTTTTTTACTCCTCTCTACAGCCCAAACAAGTTTCTAAAAGGATGAGTTTGCAACTGCTTTACTTTTGGAGAAAATTCAAAACATTCATTATTCAATAGGGCCCAAACTATCAAAAACCAGCGGCTTGAATGAACACACATTTCTTGGTAGAATCATGCAGGACTCAAATTTTTGATGTTTTTCTACTCCTCTCATGAGCCCAAACAAGTTTCTAAAAGCATGAGTTTGCAACTACTTTACTTTTGGAGAAAATTCAAAACATTCATTATTCAATAGAGCCCAATAGCAAAAATCAGGTTTTGAATGAAGAATCACATTTCTTGGTAGAATCATGCAGGATTGAAATTTTTGATGGTTTTTTACTCCTCTCAACAGCCCAAACAAGTTTCTAAAAGGATGAGTTTGCAACTACTTTACTTTTGGAGAAAATTCAAAACATTCATTATTCAATAGGGCCCAAACTATCAAAAACCAGCGGTTTCAATGAACACACATTTCTTGGTAGAATCATGCAGGACTGAAATTTTTGATGTTTTTCTACTCCTCTCATGAGCCCAAACAAGTCTCTAAAAGCATGAGTTTGCAACTACTTTACTTTTGGAGAAAATTCAAAACATTCATTATTCAATAGAGCCCAATAGCAAAAATCAGGTTTTGAATGAAGAATCACATTTCTTGGTAGAATCATGCAGGATTGAAATTTTTGATGGTTTTTTACTCCTCTCAACAGCCCAAACAAGTTTCTAAAAGGATGAGTTTGGAACTACTTTACTTTTGGAGAAAATTCAAAACATTCATTATTCAATAGGGCCCAAACTATCAAAAACCAGCGGTTTCAATGAACACACATTTCTTGGAAGAATCATGCAGGACTGAAATTTTTGATGTTTTTCTACTCCTCTCATGAGCCCAAACAAGTTTCTAAAAGCATGAGTTTGCAACTACTTTACTTTTGGAGAAAATTCAAAACATTCATTATTCAATAGAGCCCAATAGCAAAAATCAGGTTTTGAATGAAGAATCACAGTTCTTGGTAGAATCATGCAGGATTGAAATTTTTGATGGTTTTTTACTCCTCTCAACAGCCCAAACAAGTTTCTAAAAGGATGAGTTTGCAACTACTTTACTTTTGGAGAAAATTCAAAACATTCATTATTCAATAGAGCCCAATAGCAAAAATCAGGTTTTGAATGAAGAATCACATTTCTTGGTAGAATCATGCAGGATTGAAATTTTTGATGGTTTTTTACTCCTCTCAACAGCCCAAACAAGTTTCTAAAAGGATGAGTTTGCAACTACTTTACTTTTGGAGAAAATTCAAAACATTCATTATTCAATAGAGCCCAATAGCAAAAATCAGGTTTTGAATGAAGAATCACATTTCTTGGTAGAATCATGCAGGATTGAAATTTTTGATGGTTTTTTACTCCTCTCAACAGCCCAAACAAGTTTCTAAAAGGATGAGTTTGCAACTACTTTACTTTTGGAGAAAATTCAAAACATTCATTATTCAATAGGGCCCAAACTATCAAAAACCAGCGGTTTCAATGAACACACATTTCTTGGTAGAATCATGCAGGACTGAAATTTTTGATGTTTTTCTACTCCTCTCATAAGCCCAAACAAGTCTCTAAAAGCATGAGTTTGCAACTACTTTACTTTTGGAGAAAATTCAAAACATTCATTATTCAATAGAGCCCAATAGCAAAAATCAGGTTTTGAATGAAGAATCACATTTCTTGGTAAAATCATGCAGGATTGAAATTTTTGATGGTTTTTTACTCCTCTCAACAGCCCAAACAAGTTTCTAAAAGGATGAGTTTGCAACTACTTTACTTTTGGAGAAAATTCAAAACATTCATTATTCAATAGGGCCCAAACTATCAAAAACCAGCGGTTTCAATGAACACACATTTCTTGGTAGAATCATGCAGGACTGAAATTTTTGATGTTTTTCTACTCCTCTCATGAGCCCAAACAAGTCTCTAAAAGCATGAGTTTGCAACTACTTTACTTTTGGAGAAAATTCAAAACATTCATTATTCAATAGAGCCCAATAGCAAAAATCAGGTTTTGAATGAAGAATCACATTTCTTGGTAGAATCATGCAGGATTGAAATTTTTGATGGTTTTTTACTCCTCTCAACAGCCCAAACAAGTTTCTAAAAGGATGAGTTTGCAACTACTTTACTTTTGGAGAAAATTCAAAACATTCATTATTCAATAGGGCCCAAACTATCAAAAACCAGTGGTTTCAATGAACACACATTTCTTGGTAGAATCATGCAGGACTGAAATTTTTGATGTTTTTCTACTCCTCTCATGAGCCCAAACAAGTCTCTAAAAGCATGAGTTTGCAACTACTTTACTTTTGGAGAAAATTCAAAACATTCACTTTTCAATAGAGCCCAATAGCAAAAATCAGGTTTTGAATGAAGAATCACATTTCTTGGTAGAATCATGCAGGATTGAAATTTTTGATGGTTTTTTACTCCTCTCAACAGCCCAAACAAGTTTCTAAAAGGATGAGTTTGCAACTACTTTACTTTTGGAGAAAATTCAAAACATTCATTATTCAATAGGGCCCAAACTATCAAAAACCAGCGGTTTCAATGAACACACATTTCTTGGTAGAATCATGCAGGACTGAAATTTTTGATGTTTTTCTACTCCTCTCATGAGCCCAAACAAGTCTCTAAAAGCATGAGTTTGCAACTACTTTACTTTTGGAGAAAATTCAAAACATTCATTATTCAATAGAGCCCAATAGCAAAAATCAGGTTTTGAATGAAGAATCACATTTCTTGGTAGAAGCATGCAGGATTGAAATTTTTGATGGTTTTTTACTCCTCTCAACAGCCCAAACAAGTTTCTAAAAGGATGAGTTTGCAACTACTTTACTTTTGGAGAAAATTCAAAACATTCATTATTCAATAGGGCCCAAACTATCAAAAACCAGCGGTTTCAATGAACACACATTTCTTGGTAGAATCATGCAGGACTGAAGTTTTTGATGTTTTTCTACTCCTCTCATGAGCCCAAACAAGTCTCTAAAAGCATGAGTTTGCAACTACTTTACTTTTGGAGAAAATTCAAAACATTCATTATTCAATAGAGCCCAATAGCAAAAATCAGGTTTTGAATGAAGAATCAAATTTCTTGGTAGAATCATGCAGGATTGAAATTTTTATGGTTTTTTACTCCTCTCTACAGCCCAAACAAGTTTCTAAAAGGATGAGTTTGCAACTGCTTTACTTTTGGAGAAAATTCAAAACATTCATTATTCAATAGGGCCCAAACTATCAAAAACCAGCGGTTTGAATGAACACACATTTCTTGGTAGAATCATGCAGGACTCAAATTTTTGATGTTTTTCTACTCCTCTCATGAGCCCAAACAAGTTTCTAAAAGCATGAGTTTGCAACTACTTTACTTTTGGAGAAAATTCAAAACATTCATTATTCAATAGAGCCCAATAGCAAAAATCAGGTTTTGAATGAAGAATCACATTTCTTGGTAGAATCATGCAGGATTGAAATTTGTGATGGTTTTTTACTCCTCTCAACAGCCCAAACAAGTTTCTAAAAGGATGAGTTTGCAACTACTTTACTTTTGGAGAAAATTCAAAACATTCATTATTCAATAGGGCCCAAACTATCAAAAACCAGCGGTTTCAATGAACACACATTTCTTGGTAGAATCATGCAGGACTGAAATTTTTGATGTTTTTCTACTCCTCTCATGAGCCCAAACAAGTCTCTAAAAGCATGAGTTTGCAACTACTTTACTTTTGGAGAAAATTCAAAACATTCATTATTCAATAGAGCCCAATAGCAAAAATCAGGTTTTGAATGAAGAATCACATTTCTTGGTAGAATCATGCAGGATTGAAATTTTTGATGGTTTTTTACTCCTCTCAACAGCCCAAACAAGTTTCTAAAAGGATGAGTTTGCAACTACTTTACTTTTGGAGAAAATTCAAAACATTCATTATTCAATAGGGCCCAAACTATCAAAAACCAGCGGTTTCAATGAACACACATTTCTTGGAAGAATCATGCAGGACTGAAATTTTTGATGTTTTTCTACTCCTCTCATGAGCCCAAACAAGTCTCTAAAAGCATGAGTTTGCAACTACTTTACTTTTGGAGAAAATTCAAAACATTCATTATTCAATAGAGCCCAATAGCAAAAATCAGGTTTTGAATGAAGAATCACATTTCTTGGTAGAATCATGCAGGATTGAAATTTTTGATGGTTTTTTACTCCTCTCAACAGCCCAAACAAGTTTCTAAAAGGATGAGTTTGCAACTACTTTACTTTTGGAGAAAATTCAAAACATTCATTATTCAATAGGGCCCAAACTATCAAAAACCAGCGGTTTCAATGAACACACATTTCTTGGAAGAATCATGCAGGACTGAAATTTTTGATGTTTTTCTACTCCTCTCATGAGCCCAAACAAGTCTCTAAAAGCATGAGTTTGCAACTATACTTTTGGAGAAAATTCAAAACATTCATTATTCAATAGAGCCCAATAGCAAAAATCAGGTTTTGAATGAAGAATCACATTTCTTGGTAGAATCATGCAGGATTGAAATTTTTGATGTTTTTTTACTCCTCTCAACAGCCCAAACAAGTTTCTAAAAGGATGAGTTTGCAACTACTTTACTTTTGGAGAAAATTCAAAACATTCATTATTCAATAGGGCCCAAACTATCAAAAACCAGCGGTTTCAATGAACACACATTTCTTGTAGAATCATGCAGGACTGAAATTTTTGATGTTTTTCTACTCCTCTCATGAGCCCAAACAAGTCTCTAAAAGCATGAGTTTGCAACTACTTTACTTTTGGAGAAAATTCAAAACATTCATTATTCAATAGAGCCCAATAGCAAAAATCAGGTTTTGAATGAAGAATCACATTTCTTGGTAAAATCATGCAGGATTGAAATTTTTGATGGTTTTTTACTCCTCTCAACAGCCCAAACAAGTTTCTAAAAGGATGAGTTTGCAACTACTTTACTTTCGGAGAAAATTCAAAACATTCATTATTCAATAGGGCCCAAACTATCAAAAACCAGCGGTTTCAATGAACACACATTTCTTGGTAGAATCATGCAGGACTGAAATTTTTGATGTTTTTCTACTCCTCTCATGAGCCCAAACAAGTCTCTAAAAGCATGAGTTTGCAACTACTTTACTTTTGGAGAAAATTCAAAACATTCAGTATTCAATAGAGCCCAATAGCAAAAATCAGGTTTTGAATGAAGAATCACATTTCTTGGTAGAATCATGCAGGATTGAAATTTTTGATGGTTTTTTACTCCTCTCAACAGCCCAAACAAGTTTCTAAAAGGATGAGTTTGCAACTACTTTACTTTTGGAGAAAATTCAAAACATTCATTATTCAATAGGGCCCAAACTATCAAAAACCAGCGGTTTCAATGAACACACATTTCTTGGTAGAATCATGCAGGACTGAAATTTTTGATGTTTTTCTACTCCTCTCATGAGCCCAAACAAGTCTCTAAAAGCATGAGTTTGCAACTACTTTACTTTTGGAGAAAATTCAAAACATTCATTATTCAATAGAGCCCAATAGCAAAAATCAGGTTTTGAATGAAGAATCACATTTCTTGGTAGAATCATGCAGGATTGAAATTTTTGATGGTTTTTTACTCCTCTCTACAGCCCAAACAAGTTTCTAAAAGGATGAGTTTGCAACTGCTTTACTTTTGGAGAAAATTCAAAACATTCATTATTCAATAGGGCCCAAACTATCAAAAACCAATGGTTTGAATAAACACACATTTCTTGGTAGAATCATGCAGGACTCAAATTTTTGATGTTTTTCTACTCCTCTCATGAGCTCAAACAAGTTTCTAAAAGCATGAGTTTGCAACTACTTTACTTTTGGAGAAAATTCAAAACATTCATTATTCAATAGAGCCCAATAGCAAAAATCAGGTTTTGAATGAAGAATCACATTTCTTGGTAGAATCATGCAGGATTGAAATTTTTGATGGTTTTTTACTCCTCTCAACAGCCCAAACAAGTTTCTAAAAGGATGAGTTTGCAACTACTTTACTTTTGGAGAAAATTCAAAACATTCATTATTCAATAGGGCCCAAACTATCAAAAACCAGCGGTTTCAATGAACACACATTTCTTGGTAGAATCATGCAGGACTCAAATTTTTGATGTTTTTCTATTCCTCTCATGAGCCCAAACAAGTCTCTAAAAGCATGAGTTTGCAACTACTTTACTTTTGGAGAAAATTCAAAACATTCATTATTCAATAGAGCCCAATAGCAAAAATCAGGTTTTGAATGAAGAATCACATTTCTTGGTAGAATCATGCAGGATTGAAATTTTTGATGGTTTTTTACTCCTCTCAACAGCCCAAACAAGTTTCTAAAAGGATGAGTTTGCAACTACTTTACTTTTGGAGAAAATTCAAAACATTCATTATTCAATAGGGCCCAAACTATCAAAAACCAGCGGTTTCAATGAACACACATTTCTTGGAAGAATCATGCAGGACTGAAATTTTTGATGTTTTTCTACTTCTCTCATGAGCCCAAACAAGTTTCTAAAAGCATGAGTTTGCAACTACTTTACTTTTGGAGAAAATTCAAAACATTCATTATTCAATAGAGCCCAATAGCAAAAATCAGGTTTTGAATGAAGAATCACAGTTCTTGGTAGAATCATGCAGGATTGAAATTTTTGATGGTTTTTTACTCCTCTCAACAGCCCAAACAAGTTTCTAAAAGGATGAGTTTGCAACTACTTTACTTTTGGAGAAAATTCAAAACATTCATTATTCAATAGAGCCCAATAGCAAAAATCAGGTTTTGAATGAAGAATCACATTTCTTGGTAGAATCATGCAGGATTGAAATTTTTGATGGTTTTTTACTCCTCTCAACAGCCCAAACAAGTTTCTAAAAGGATGAGTTTGCAACTACTTTACTTTTGGAGAAAATTCAAAACATTCATTATTCAATAGGGCCCAAACTATCAAAAACCAGCGGTTTCAATGAACACACATTTCTTGGTAGAATCATGCAGGACTGAAATTTTTGATGTTTTTCTACTCCTCTCATGAGCCCAAACAAGTCTCTAAAAGCATGAGTTTGCAACTACTTTACTTTTGGAGAAAATTCAAAACATTCATTATTCAATAGAGCCCAATAGCAAAAATCAGGTTTTGAATGAAGAATCACATTTCTTGGTAAAATCATGCAGGATTGAAATTTTTGATGGTTTTTTACTCCTCTCAACAGCCCAAACAAGTTTCTAAAAGGATGAGTTTGCAACTACTTTACTATTGGAGAAAATTCAAAACATTCATTATTCAATAGGGCCCAAACTATCAAAAACCAGCGGTTTCAATGAACACACATTTCTTGGTAGAATCATGCAGGACTGAAATTTTTGATGTTTTTCTACTCCTCTCATGAGCCCAAACAAGTTTCTAAAAGCATGAGTTTGCAACTACTTTACTTTTGGAGAAAATTCAAAACATTCACTATTCAATAGAGCCCAATAGCAAAAATCAGGTTTTGAATGAAGAATCACATTTCTTGGTAAAATCATGCAGGATTGAAATTTTTGATGGTTTTTTACTCCTCTCAACAGCCCAAACAAGTTTCTAAAAGGATGAGTTTGCAACTACTTTACTTTTGGAGAAAATTCAAAACATTCATTATTCAATAGGGCCCAAACTATCAAAAACCAGCAGTTTCAATGAACACACATTTCTTGGTAGAATCATGCAGGACTGAAATTTTTGATGTTTTTCTACTCCTCTCATGAGCCCAAACAAGTCTCTAAAAGCATGAGTTTGCAACTACTTTACTTTTGGAGAAAATTCAAAACATTCATTATTCAATAGAGCCCAATAGCAAAAATCAGGTTTTGAATGAAGAATCACATTTCTTGGTAGAATCATGCAGGATTGAAATTTTTGATGGTTTTTTACTCCTCTCAACAGCCCAAACAAGTTTCTAAAAGGATGAGTTTGCAACTACTTTACTTTTGGAGAAAATTCAAAACATTCATTATTCAATAGGGCCCAAACTATCAAAAACCAGCGGTTTCAATGAACACACATTTCTTGGTAGAATCATGCAGGACTGAAATTTTTGATGTTTTTCTACTCCTCTCATGAGCCCAAACAAGTCTCTAAAAGCATGAGTTTGCAACTACTTTACTTTTGGAGAAAATTCAAAACATTCATTATTCAATAGAGCCCAATAGCAAAAATCAGGTTTTGAATGAAGAATCACATTTCTTGGTAGAATCATGCAGGATTGAAATTTTTGATGGTTTTTTACTCCTCTCAACAGCCCAAACAAGTTTCTAAAAGGATGAGTTTGCAACTACTTTACTTTTGGAGAAAATTCAAAACATTCATTATTCAATAGGGCCCAAACTATCAAAAACCAGCGGTTTCAATGAACACACATTTCTTGGTAGAATCATGCAGGACTGAAATTTTTGATGTTTTTCTACTCCTCTCATGAGCCCAAACAAGTCTCTAAAAGCATGAGTTTGCAACTACTTTACTTTTGGAGAAAATTCAAAACATTCATTATTCAATAGAGCCCAATAGCAAAAATCAGGTTTTGAATGAAGAATCACATTTCTTGGTAGAATCATGCAGGATTGAAATTTGTGATGGTTTTTTACTCCTCTCAACATCCCAAACAAGTTTCTAAAAGGATGAGTTTGCAACTACTTTACTTTTGGAGAAAATTCAAAACATTCATTATTCAATAGGGCCCAAACTATCAAAAACCAGCGGTTTCAATGAACACACATTTCTTGGTAGAATCATGCAGGACTGAAATTTTTGATGTTTTTCTACTCCTCTCATGAGCCCAAACAAGTCTCTAAAAGCATGAGTTTGCAACTACTTTACTTTTGGAGAAAATTCAAAACATTCATTATTCAAAAGAGCCCAATAGCAAAAATCAGGTTTTGAATGAAGAATCACATTTCTTGGTAGAATCATGCAGGATTGAAATTTTTGATGGTTTTTTACTCCTCTCAACAGCCCAAACAAGTTTCTAAAAGGATGAGTTTGCAACTACTTTACTTTTGGAGAAAATTCAAAACATTCATTATTCAATAGGGCCCAAACTATCAAAAACCAGCGGTTTCAATGAACACACATTTCTTGGAAGAATCATGCAGGACTGAAATTTTTGATGTTTTTCTACTCCTCTCATGAGCCCAAACAAGTCTCTAAAAGCATGAGTTTGCAACTACTTTACTTTTGGAGAAAATTCAAAACATTCATTATTCAATAGAGCCCAATAGCAAAAATCAGGTTTTGAATGAAGAATCACATTTCTTGGTAGAATCATGCAGGATTGAAATTTTTGATGGTTTTTTACTCCACTCAACAGCCCAAACAAGTTTCTAAAAGGATGAGTTTGCAACTACTTTACTTTTGGAGAAAATTCAAAACATTCATTATTCAATAGGGCCCAAACTATCAAAAACCAGCGGTTTCAATGAACACACATTTCTTGGAAGAATCATGCAGGACTGAAATTTTTGATGTTTTTCTACTCCTCTCATGAGCCCAAACAAGTCTCTAAAAGCATGAGTTTGCAACTACTTTACTTTTGGAGAAAATTCAAAACATTCATTATTCAATAGAGCCCAATAGCAAAAATCAGGTTTTGAATGAAGAATCACATTTCTTGGTAGAATCATGCAGGATTGAAATTTTTGATGGTTTTTTACTCCTCTCAACAGCCCAAACAAGTTTCTAAAAGGATGAGTTTGCAACTACTTTACTTTTGGAGAAAATTCAAAACATTCATTATTCAATAGGGCCCAAACTATCAAAAACCAGCGGTTTCAATGAACACACATTTCTTGGTAGAATCATGCAGGACTGAAATTTTTGATGTTTTTCTACTCCTCTCATGAGCCCAAACAAGTCTCTAAAAGCATGAGTTTGCAACTACTTTACTTTTGGAGAAAATTCAAAACATTCATTATTCAATAGAGCCCAATAGCAAAAATCAGGTTTTGAATGAAGAATCACATTTCTTGGTAGAATCATGCAGGATTGAAATTTTTGATGGTTTTTTACTCCTCTCAACAGCCCAAACAAGTTTCTAAAAGGATGAGTTTGCAACTACTTTACTTTTGGAGAAAATTCAAAACATTCATTATTCAATAGGGCCCAAACTATCAAAACCAGCGGTTTCAATGAACACACATTTCTTGGTAGAATCATGCAGGACTGAAATTTTTGATGTTTTTCTACTCCTCTCATGAGCCCAAACAAGTCTCTAAAAGCATGAGTTTGCAACTACTTTACTTTTGGAGAAAATTCAAAACATTCATTATTCAATAGAGCCCAATAGCAAAAATCAGGTTTTGAATGAAGAATCACATTTCTTGGTAAAATCATGCAGGATTGAAATTTTTGATGGTTTTTTAACTCCTCTCAACAGCCCAAACAAGTTTCTAAAAGGATGAGTTTGCAACTACTTTACTTTCGGAGAAAATTCAAAACATTCATTATTCAATAGGGCCCAAACTATCAAAAACCAGCGGTTTCAATGAACACACATTTCTTGGTAGAATCATGCAGGACTCAAATTTTTGATGTTTTTCTATTCCTCTCATGAGCCCAAACAAGTCTCTAAAAGCATGAGTTTGCAACTACTTTACTTTTGGAGAAAATTCAAAACATTCATTATTCAATAGAGCCCAATAGCAAAAATCAGGTTTTGAATGAAGAATCACATTTCTTGGTAGAATCATGCAGGATTGAAATTTTTGATGGTTTTTTACTCCTCTCAACAGCCCAAACAAGTTTCTAAAAGGATGAGTTTGCAACTACTTTACTTTTGGAGAAAATTCAAAACATTCATTATTCAATAGGGCCCAAACTATCAAAAACCAGCGGTTTCAATGAACACACATTTCTTGGAAGAATCATGCAGGACTGAAATTTTTGATGTTTTTCTACTCCTCTCATGAGCCCAAACAAGTCTCTAAAAGCATGAGTTTGCAACTACTTTACTTTTGGAGAAAATTCAAAACATTCATTATTCAATAGAGCCCAATAGCAAAAATCAGGTTTTGAATGAAGAATCACATTTCTTGGTAGAATCATGCAGGATTGAAATTTTTGATGGTTTTTTACTCCTCTCAACAGCCCAAACAAGTTTCTAAAAGGATGAGTTTGCAACTACTTTACTTTTGGAGAAAATTCAAAACATTCATTATTCAATAGGGCCCAAACTATCAAAAACCAGCGGTTTCAATGAACACACATTTCTTGGAAGAATCATGCAGGACTGAAATTTTTGATGTTTTTCTACTCCTCTCATGAGCCCAAACAAGTCTCTAAAAGCATGAGTTTGCAACTATACTTTTGGAGAAAATTCAAAACATTCATTATTCAATAGAGCCCAATAGCAAAAATCAGGTTTTGAATGAAGAATCACATTTCTTGGTAGAATCATGCAGGATTGAAATTTTTGATGTTTTTTTACTCCTCTCAACAGCCCAAACAAGTTTCTAAAAGGATGAGTTTGCAACTACTTTACTTTTGGAGAAAATTCAAAACATTCATTATTCAATAGGGCCCAAACTATCAAAAACCAGCGGTTTCAATGAACACACATTTCTTGTAGAATCATGCAGGACTGAAATTTTTGATGTTTTTCTACTCCTCTCATGAGCCCAAACAAGTCTCTAAAAGCATGAGTTTGCAACTACTTTACTTTTGGAGAAAATTCAAAACATTCATTATTCAATAGAGCCCAATAGCAAAAATCAGGTTTTGAATGAAGAATCACATTTCTTGGTAAAATCATGCAGGATTGAAATTTTTGATGGTTTTTTACTCCTCTCAACAGCCCAAACAAGTTTCTAAAAGGATGAGTTTGCAACTACTTTACTTTCGGAGAAAATTCAAAACATTCATTATTCAATAGGGCCCAAACTATCAAAAACCAGCGGTTTCAATGAACACACATTTCTTGGTAGAATCATGCAGGACTGAAATTTTTGATGTTTTTCTACTCCTCTCATGAGCCCAAACAAGTCTCTAAAAGCATGAGTTTGCAACTACTTTACTTTTGGAGAAAATTCAAAACATTCAGTATTCAATAGAGCCCAATAGCAAAAATCAGGTTTTGAATGAAGAATCACATTTCTTGGTAGAATCATGCAGGATTGAAATTTTTGATGGTTTTTTACTCCTCTCAACAGCCCAAACAAGTTTCTAAAAGGATGAGTTTGCAACTACTTTACTTTTGGAGAAAATTCAAAACATTCATTATTCAATAGGGCCCAAACTATCAAAAACCAGCGGTTTCAATGAACACACATTTCTTGGTAGAATCATGCAGGACTGAAATTTTTGATGTTTTTCTACTCCTCTCATGAGCCCAAACAAGTCTCTAAAAGCATGAGTTTGCAACTACTTTACTTTTGGAGAAAATTCAAAACATTCATTATTCAATAGAGCCCAATAGCAAAAATCAGGTTTTGAATGAAGAATCACATTTCTTGGTAGAATCATGCAGGATTGAAATTTTTGATGGTTTTTTACTCCTCTCTACAGCCCAAACAAGTTTCTAAAAGGATGAGTTTGCAACTGCTTTACTTTTGGAGAAAATTCAAAACATTCATTATTCAATAGGGCCCAAACTATCAAAAACCAATGGTTTGAATAAACACACATTTCTTGGTAGAATCATGCAGGACTCAAATTTTTGATGTTTTTCTACTCCTCTCATGAGCTCAAACAAGTTTCTAAAAGCATGAGTTTGCAACTACTTTACTTTTGGAGAAAATTCAAAACATTCATTATTCAATAGAGCCCAATAGCAAAAATCAGGTTTTGAATGAAGAATCACATTTCTTGGTAGAATCATGCAGGATTGAAATTTTTGATGGTTTTTTACTCCTCTCAACAGCCCAAACAAGTTTCTAAAAGGATGAGTTTGCAACTACTTTACTTTTGGAGAAAATTCAAAACATTCATTATTCAATAGGGCCCAAACTATCAAAAACCAGCGGTTTCAATGAACACACATTTCTTGGTAGAATCATGCAGGACTCAAATTTTTGATGTTTTTCTATTCCTCTCATGAGCCCAAACAAGTCTCTAAAAGCATGAGTTTGCAACTACTTTACTTTTGGAGAAAATTCAAAACATTCATTATTCAATAGAGCCCAATAGCAAAAATCAGGTTTTGAATGAAGAATCACATTTCTTGGTAGAATCATGCAGGATTGAAATTTTTGATGGTTTTTTACTCCTCTCAACAGCCCAAACAAGTTTCTAAAAGGATGAGTTTGCAACTACTTTACTTTTGGAGAAAATTCAAAACATTCATTATTCAATAGGGCCCAAACTATCAAAAACCAGCGGTTTCAATGAACACACATTTCTTGGAAGAATCATGCAGGACTGAAATTTTTGATGTTTTTCTACTTCTCTCATGAGCCCAAACAAGTTTCTAAAAGCATGAGTTTGCAACTACTTTACTTTTGGAGAAAATTCAAAACATTCATTATTCAATAGAGCCCAATAGCAAAAATCAGGTTTTGAATGAAGAATCACAGTTCTTGGTAGAATCATGCAGGATTGAAATTTTTGATGGTTTTTTACTCCTCTCAACAGCCCAAACAAGTTTCTAAAAGGATGAGTTTGCAACTACTTTACTTTTGGAGAAAATTCAAAACATTCATTATTCAATAGAGCCCAATAGCAAAAATCAGGTTTTGAATGAAGAATCACATTTCTTGGTAGAATCATGCAGGATTGAAATTTTTGATGGTTTTTTACTCCTCTCAACAGCCCAAACAAGTTTCTAAAAGGATGAGTTTGCAACTACTTTACTTTTGGAGAAAATTCAAAACATTCATTATTCAATAGGGCCCAAACTATCAAAAACCAGCGGTTTCAATGAACACACATTTCTTGGTAGAATCATGCAGGACTGAAATTTTTGATGTTTTTCTACTCCTCTCATGAGCCCAAACAAGTCTCTAAAAGCATGAGTTTGCAACTACTTTACTTTTGGAGAAAATTCAAAACATTCATTATTCAATAGAGCCCAATAGCAAAAATCAGGTTTTGAATGAAGAATCACATTTCTTGGTAAAATCATGCAGGATTGAAATTTTTGATGGTTTTTTACTCCTCTCAACAGCCCAAACAAGTTTCTAAAAGGATGAGTTTGCAACTACTTTACTATTGGAGAAAATTCAAAACATTCATTATTCAATAGGGCCCAAACTATCAAAAACCAGCGGTTTCAATGAACACACATTTCTTGGTAGAATCATGCAGGACTGAAATTTTTGATGTTTTTCTACTCCTCTCATGAGCCCAAACAAGTTTCTAAAAGCATGAGTTTGCAACTACTTTACTTTTGGAGAAAATTCAAAACATTCACTATTCAATAGAGCCCAATAGCAAAAATCAGGTTTTGAATGAAGAATCACATTTCTTGGTAAAATCATGCAGGATTGAAATTTTTGATGGTTTTTTACTCCTCTCAACAGCCCAAACAAGTTTCTAAAAGGATGAGTTTGCAACTACTTTACTTTTGGAGAAAATTCAAAACATTCATTATTCAATAGGGCCCAAACTATCAAAAACCAGCAGTTTCAATGAACACACATTTCTTGGTAGAATCATGCAGGACTGAAATTTTTGATGTTTTTCTACTCCTCTCATGAGCCCAAACAAGTCTCTAAAAGCATGAGTTTGCAACTACTTTACTTTTGGAGAAAATTCAAAACATTCATTATTCAATAGAGCCCAATAGCAAAAATCAGGTTTTGAATGAAGAATCACATTTCTTGGTAGAATCATGCAGGATTGAAATTTTTGATGGTTTTTTACTCCTCTCAACAGCCCAAACAAGTTTCTAAAAGGATGAGTTTGCAACTACTTTACTTTTGGAGAAAATTCAAAACATTCATTATTCAATAGGGCCCAAACTATCAAAAACCAGCGGTTTCAATGAACACACATTTCTTGGTAGAATCATGCAGGACTGAAATTTTTGATGTTTTTCTACTCCTCTCATGAGCCCAAACAAGTCTCTAAAAGCATGAGTTTGCAACTACTTTACTTTTGGAGAAAATTCAAAACATTCATTATTCAATAGAGCCCAATAGCAAAAATCAGGTTTTGAATGAAGAATCACATTTCTTGGTAGAATCATGCAGGATTGAAATTTGTGATGGTTTTTTACTCCTCTCAACATCCCAAACAAGTTTCTAAAAGGATGAGTTTGCAACTACTTTACTTTTGGAGAAAATTCAAAACATTCATTATTCAATAGGGCCCAAACTATCAAAAACCAGCGGTTTCAATGAACACACATTTCTTGGTAGAATCATGCAGGACTGAAATTTTTGATGTTTTTCTACTCCTCTCATGAGCCCAAACAAGTCTCTAAAAGCATGAGTTTGCAACTACTTTACTTTTGGAGAAAATTCAAAACATTCATTATTCAAAAGAGCCCAATAGCAAAAATCAGGTTTTGAATGAAGAATCACATTTCTTGGTAGAATCATGCAGGATTGAAATTTTTGATGGTTTTTTACTCCTCTCAACAGCCCAAACAAGTTTCTAAAAGGATGAGTTTGCAACTACTTTACTTTTGGAGAAAATTCAAAACATTCATTATTCAATAGGGCCCAAACTATCAAAAACCAGCGGTTTCAATGAACACACATTTCTTGGAAGAATCATGCAGGACTGAAATTTTTGATGTTTTTCTACTCCTCTCATGAGCCCAAACAAGTCTCTAAAAGCATGAGTTTGCAACTACTTTACTTTTGGAGAAAATTCAAAACATTCATTATTCAATAGAGCCCAATAGCAAAAATCAGGTTTTGAATGAAGAATCACATTTCTTGGTAGAATCATGCAGGATTGAAATTTTTGATGGTTTTTTACTCCACTCAACAGCCCAAACAAGTTTCTAAAAGGATGAGTTTGCAACTACTTTACTTTTGGAGAAAATTCAAAACATTCATTATTCAATAGGGCCCAAACTATCAAAAACCAGCGGTTTCAATGAACACACATTTCTTGGAAGAATCATGCAGGACTGAAATTTTTGATGTTTTTCTACTCCTCTCATGAGCCCAAACAAGTCTCTAAAAGCATGAGTTTGCAACTACTTTACTTTTGGAGAAAATTCAAAACATTCATTATTCAATAGAGCCCAATAGCAAAAATCAGGTTTTGAATGAAGAATCACATTTCTTGGTAGAATCATGCAGGATTGAAATTTTTGATGGTTTTTTACTCCTCTCAACAGCCCAAACAAGTTTCTAAAAGGATGAGTTTGCAACTACTTTACTTTTGGAGAAAATTCAAAACATTCATTATTCAATAGGGCCCAAACTATCAAAAACCAGCGGTTTCAATGAACACACATTTCTTGGTAGAATCATGCAGGACTGAAATTTTTGATGTTTTTCTACTCCTCTCATGAGCCCAAACAAGTCTCTAAAAGCATGAGTTTGCAACTACTTTACTTTTGGAGAAAATTCAAAACATTCATTATTCAATAGAGCCCAATAGCAAAAATCAGGTTTTGAATGAAGAATCACATTTCTTGGTAGAATCATGCAGGATTGAAATTTTTGATGGTTTTTTACTCCTCTCAACAGCCCAAACAAGTTTCTAAAAGGATGAGTTTGCAACTACTTTACTTTTGGAGAAAATTCAAAACATTCATTATTCAATAGGGCCCAAACTATCAAAAACCAGCGGTTTCAATGAACACACATTTCTTGGTAGAATCATGCAGGACTGAAATTTTTGATGTTTTTCTACTCCTCTCATGAGCCCAAACAAGTCTCTAAAAGCATGAGTTTGCAACTACTTTACTTTTGGAGAAAATTCAAAACATTCATTATTCAATAGAGCCCAATAGCAAAAATCAGGTTTTGAATGAAGAATCACATTTCTTGGTAAAATCATGCAGGATTGAAATTTTTGATGGTTTTTTAACTCCTCTCAACAGCCCAAACAAGTTTCTAAAAGGATGAGTTTGCAACTACTTTACTTTCGGAGAAAATTCAAAACATTCATTATTCAATAGGGCCCAAACTATCAAAAACCAGCGGTTTCAATGAACACACATTTCTTGGTAGAATCATGCAGGACTCAAATTTTTGATGTTTTTCTATTCCTCTCATGAGCCCAAACAAGTCTCTAAAAGCATGAGTTTGCAACTACTTTACTTTTGGAGAAAATTCAAAACATTCATTATTCAATAGAGCCCAATAGCAAAAATCAGGTTTTGAATGAAGAATCACATTTCTTGGTAGAATCATGCAGGATTGAAATTTTTGATGGTTTTTTACTCTCAACAGCCCAAACAAGTTTCTAAAAGGATGAGTTTGCAACTACTTTACTTTTGGAGAAAATTCAAAACATTCATTATTCAATAGGGCCCAAACTATCAAAAACCAGCGGTTTCAATGAACACACATTTCTTGGAAGAATCATGCAGGACTGAAATTTTTGATGTTTTTCTACTCCTCTCATGAGCCCAAACAAGTTTCTAAAAGCATGAGTTTGCAACTACTTTACTTTTGGAGAAAATTCAAAACATTCATTATTCAATAGAGCCCAATAGCAAAAATCAGGTTTTGAATGAAGAATCACATTTCTTGGTAGAATCATGCAGGATTGAAATTTTTGATGGTTTTTTACTCCTCTCAACAGCCCAAACAAGTTTCTAAAAGGATGAGTTTGCAACTACTTTACTTTTGGAGAAAATTCAAAACATTCATTATTCAATAGAGCCCAATAGCAAAAATCAGGTTTTGAATGAAGAATCACATTTCTTGGTAGAATCATGCAGGATTGAAATTTTTGATGGTTTTTAACTCCTCTCAACAGCCCAAACAACTTTCTAAAAGGATGAGTTTGCAACTACTTTACTTTTGGAGAAAATTCAAAACATTCATTATTCAATAGGGCCCAAACTATCAAAAACCAGTGGTTTCAATGAACACACATTTCTTGGTAGAATCATGCAGGACTGAAATTTTTGATGTTTTTCTACTCCTCTCATGAGCCCAAACAAGTCTCTAAAAGGATGAGTTTGCAACTACTTTACTTTTTAAAGTAGTTGCAAACTCATGCTTTTAGAGACTTGTTTGGGCTCATGAGAGGAGTATAAAAACATCAAAAATTTCAGTCCTGCAAGATTCTTCCAAGAAATGTGTGTTCATTGAAACCGCTGGTTTTTGATAGTTTGGGCCCTATTGAATAATGAATGTTTTGAATTTTCTCCAAAAGTAAAGTAGTTGCAAACTCATCCTTTTAGAAACTTGTTTGGGCTGTTGAGAGGAGTAAAAAACCATCAAAAATTTCAATCCTGCATGATTCTACCAAGAAATGTGATTCTTCATTCAAAACCTGATTTTTGCTATTGGGCTCTATTGAATAGTGAATGTTTTGAATTTTCTCCAAAAGTAAAGTAGTTGCAAACTCATGCTTTTAGAAACTTGTTTGGGCTCATGAGAGGAGTAGAAAAACATCAAAAATTTCAGTCCTGCATGATTCTACCAAGAAATGTGTGTTCATTGAAACCGCTGGTTTTTGATAGTTTGGGCCCTATTGAATAATGAATGTTTTGAATTTTCTCCAAAAGTAAAGTAGTTGCAAACTCATCCTTTTAGAAACTTGTTTGGGCTGTTGAGAGGAGTAAAAAACCATCAAAAATTTCAATCCTGCATGATTTTACCAAGAAATGTGATTCTTCATTCAAAACCTGATTTTTGCTATTGGGCTCTATTGAATAATGAATGTTTTGAATTTTCTCCAAAAGTAAAGTAGTTGCAAACTCATGCTTTTAGAGACTTGTTTGGGCTCATGAGACGAGTAGAAAAACATCAAAAATTTGAGTCCTGCATGATTCTACCAAGAAATGTGTGTTCATTCAAACCGCTGGTTTTTGATAGTTTGGGCCCTATTGAATAATGAATGTTTTGAATTTTCTCCAAAAGTAAAGCAGTTGCAAACTCATCCTTTTAGAAACTTGTTTGGGCTGTAGAGAGGAGTAAAAAACCATCAAAAATTTCAATCCTGCATGATTCTACCAAGAAATGTGATTCTTCATTCAAAACCTGATTTTTGCTATTGGGCTCTATTGAATAATGAATGTTTTGAATTTTCTCCAAAAGTAAAGTAGTTGCAAACTCATGCTTTTAGAGACTTGTTTGGGCTCATGAGAGGAGTAGAAAAACATCAAAAATTTCAGTCCTGCATGATTCTACCAAGAAATGTGTGTTCATTGAAACCGCTGGTTTTTGATAGTTTGGGCCCTATTGAATAATGAATGTTTTGAATTTTCTCCAAAAGTAAAGCAGTTGCAAACTCATCCTTTTAGAAACTTGTTTGGGCTGTTGAGAGGAGTAAAAAACCATCAAAAATTTCAATCCTGCATGATTCTACCAAGAAATGTGATTCTTCATTCAAAACCTGATTTTTGCTATTGGGCTCTATTGAATAATGAATGTTTTGAATTTTCTCCAAAAGTAAAGTAGTTGCAAACTCATGCTTTTAGAGAATTGTTTGGCTCATGAGAGGAGTAGAAAAACATCAAAAATTTCAGTCCTGCATGATTGTACCAAGAAATGTGTGTTCATTGAAACCGCTGGTTTTTGATAGTTTGGGCCCTATTGAATAATGAATGTTTTGAATTTTCTCCGAAAGTAAAGTAGTTGCAAACTCATCCTTTTAGAAACTTGTTTGGGCTGTTGAGAGGAGTAAAAAACCATCAAAAATTTCAATCCTGCATGATTCTACCAAGAAATGTGATTCTTCATTCAAAACCTGATTTTTGCTATTGGGCTCTATTGAATAATGAATGTTTTGAATTTTCTCCAAAAGTAAAGTAGTTGCAAACTCATGCTTTTAGAGACTTGTTTGGGCTCATGAGAGGAGTAGAAAAAAATCAAAAATTTCAGTCCTGCATGATTCTACCAAGAAATGTGTGTTCATTGAAACCGCTGGTTTTTGATAGTTTGGGCCCTATTGAATAATGAATGTTTTGAATTTTCTCCAAAAGTAAAGTAGTTGCAAACTCATCCTTTTAGAAACTTGTTTGGGCTGTTGAGAGGAGTAAAAAACCATCAAAAATTTCAATCCTGCATGATTCTACCAAGAAATGTGATTCTTCATTCAAAACCTGATTTTTGCTATTGGGCTCTATTGAATAATGAATGTTTTGAATTTTCTCCAAAAGTAAAGTAGTTGCAAACTCATGCTTTTAGAGACTTGTTTGGGCTCATGAGAGGAGTAGAAAAACATCAAAAATTTCAGTCCTGCATGATTCTTCCAAGAAATGTGTGTTCATTGAAACCGCTGGTTTTTGATAGTTTGGGCCCTATTGAATAATGAATGTTTTGAATTTTCTCCAAAAGTAAAGCAGTTGCAAACTCATCCTTTTAGAAACTTGTTTGGGCTGTTGAGAGGAGTAAAAAACCATCAAAAATTTCAATCCTGCATGATTCTACCAAGAAATGTGATTCTTCATTCAAAACCTGATTTTTGCTATTGGGCTCTATTGAATAATGAATGTTTTGAATTTTCTCCAAAAGTAAAGTAGTTGCAAACTCATGCTTTTAGAGAATTGTTTGGCTCATGAGAGGAGTAGAAAAACATCAAAAATTTCAGTCCTGCATGATTGTACCAAGAAATGTGTGTTCATTGAAACCGCTGGTTTTTGATAGTTTGGGCCCTATTGAATAATGAATGTTTTGAATTTTCTCCGAAAGTAAAGTAGTTGCAAACTCATCCTTTTAGAAACTTGTTTGGGCTGTTGAGAGGAGTAAAAAACCATCAAAAATTTCAATCCTGCATGATTCTACCAAGAAATGTGATTCTTCATTCAAAACCTGATTTTTGCTATTGGGCTCTATTGAATAATGAATGTTTTGAATTTTCTCCAAAAGTAAAGTAGTTGCAAACTCATGCTTTTAGAGACTTGTTTGGGCTCATGAGAGGAGTAGAAAAAAATCAAAAATTTCAGTCCTGCATGATTCTACCAAGAAATGTGTGTTCATTGAAACCGCTGGTTTTTGATAGTTTGGGCCCTATTGAATAATGAATGTTTTGAATTTTCTCCAAAAGTAAAGTAGTTGCAAACTCATCCTTTTAGAAACTTGTTTGGGCTGTTGAGAGGAGTAAAAAACCATCAAAAATTTCAATCCTGCATGATTCTACCAAGAAATGTGATTCTTCATTCAAAACCTGATTTTTGCTATTGGGCTCTATTGAATAATGAATGTTTTGAATTTTCTCCAAAAGTAAAGTAGTTGCAAACTCATGCTTTTAGAGACTTGTTTGGGCTCATGAGAGGAGTAGAAAAACATCAAAAATTTCAGTCCTGCATGATTCTTCCAAGAAATGTGTGTTCATTGAAACCGCTGGTTTTTGATAGTTTGGGCCCTATTGAATAATGAATGTTTTGAATTTTCTCCAAAAGTAAAGTAGTTGCAAACTCATCCTTTTAGAAACTTGTTTGGGCTGTTGAGAGGAGTAAAAAACCATCAAAAATTTCAATCCTGCATGATTCTACCAAGAAATGTGATTCTTCATTCAAAACCTGATTTTTGCTATTGGGCTCTATTGAATAATGAATGTTTTGAATTTTCTCCAAAAGTAAAGTAGTTGCAAACTCATGCTTTTAGAGACTTGTTTGGGCTCATGAGAGGAGTAGAAAAACATCAAAAATTTCAGTCCTGCATGATTCTACCAAGAAATGTGTGTTCATTGAAACCGCTGGTTTTTGATAGTTTGGGCCCTATTGAATAATGAATGTTTTGAATTTTCTCCAAAAGTAAAGTAGTTGCAAACTCATCCTTTTAGAAACTTGTTTGGGCTGTTGAGAGGAGTAAAAAACCATCAAAAATTTCAATCCTGCATGATTTTACCAAGAAATGTGATTCTTCATTCAAAACCTGATTTTTGCTATTGGGCTCTATTGAATAGTGAATGTTTTGAATTTTCTCCAAAAGTAAAGTAGTTGCAAACTCATACTTTTAGAAACTTGTTTGGGCTCATGAGAGGAGTAGAAAAACATCAAAAATTTCAGTCCTGCATGATTTTACCAAGAAATGTGATTCTTCATTCAAAACCTGATTTTTGCTATTGGGCTCTATTGAATAATGAATGTTTTGAATTTTCTCCAAAAGTAAAGTAGTTGCAAACTCATCCTTTTAGAAACTTGTTTGGGCTGTTGAGAGGAGTAAAAAACCATCAAAAATTTCAATCCTGCATGATTTTACCAAGAAATGTGATTCTTCATTCAAAACCTGATTTTTGCTATTGGGCTCTATTGAATAGTGAATGTTTTGAATTTTCTCCAAAAGTAAAGTAGTTGCAAACTCATGCTTTTAGAGACTTGTTTGGGCTTATCAGAGGAGTAGAAAAACATCAAAAATTTCAGTCCTGCATGATTCTACCAAGAAATGTGTGTTCATTGAAATCGCTGGTTTTTGATAGTTTGGGCCCTATTGAATAATGAATGTTTTGAATTTTCTCCAAAAGTAAAGTAGTTGCAAACTCATCCTTTTAGAAACTTGTTTGGGCTGTTGAGAGGAGTAAAAAACCATCAAAAATTTCAATCCTGCATGATTCTACCAAGAAATGTGATTCTTCATTCAAAACCTGATTTTTGCTATTGGGCTCTATTGAATAATGAATGTTTTGAATTTTCTCCAAAAGTAAAGTAGTTGCAAACTCATCCTTTTAGAAACTTGTTTGGGCTGTTGAGAGGAGTAAAAAACCATCAAAAATTTCAATCCTGCATGATTCTACCAAGAACTGTGATTCTTCATTCAAAACCTGATTTTTGCTATTGGGCTCTATTGAATAATGAATGTTTTGAATTTTCTCCAAAAGTAAAGTAGTTGCAAACTCATGCTTTTAGAGACTTGTTTGGGCTCATGAGAGGAGTAGAAAAAAATCAAAAATTTCAGTCCTGCATGATTCTACCAAGAAATGTGTGTTCATTGAAACCGCTGGTTTTTGATAGTTTGGGCCCTATTGAATAATGAATGTTTTGAATTTTCTCCAAAAGTAAAGTAGTTGCAAACTCATGCTTTTAGAAACTTGTTTGGGCTGTTGAGAGGAGTAAAAAACCATCAAAAATTTCAATCCTGCATGATTTTACCAAGAAATGTGATTCTTCATTCAAAACCTGATTTTTGCTATTGGGCTCTAATGAATAGTGAATGTTTTGAATTTTCTCCAAAAGTAAAGTAGTTGCAAACTCATGCTTTTAGAAACTTGTTTGGGCTCATGAGAGGAGTAGAAAAACATCAAAAATTTCAGTCCTGCATGATTCTACCAAGAAATGTGTGTTCATTGAAACCGCTGGTTTTTGATAGTTTGGGCCCTATTGAATAATGAATGTTTTGAATTTTCTCCAAAAGTAAAGTAGTTGCAAACTCATCCTTTTAGAAACTTGTTTGGGCTGTTGAGAGGAGTAAAAAACCATCAAAAATTTCAATCCTGCATGATTCTACCAAGAAATGTGATTCTTCATTCAAAACCTGATTTTTGCTATTGGGCTCTATTGAATAATGAATGTTTTGAATTTTCTCCAAAAGTAAAGTAGTTGCAAACTCATCCTTTTAGAAACTTGTTTGGGCTGTTGAGAGGAGTAAAAAACCATCAAAAATTTCAATCCTGCATGATTCTACCAAGAACTGTGATTCTTCATTCAAAACCTGATTTTTGCTATTGGGCTCTATTGAATAATGAATGTTTTGAATTTTCTCCAAAAGTAAAGTAGTTGCAAACTCATGCTTTTAGAAACTTGTTTGGGCTCATGAGAGGAGTAGAAAAACATCAAAAATTTCAGTCCTGCATGATTCTACCAAGAAATGTGTGTTCATTGAAACCGCTGGTTTTTGATAGTTTGGGCCCTATTGAATAATGAATGTTTTGAATTTTCTCCAAAAGTAAAGTAGTTGCAAACTCATCCTTTTAGAAACTTGTTTGGGCTGTTGAGAGGAGTAAAAAACCATCAAAAATTTCAATCCTGCATGATTTTACCAAGAAATGTGATTCTTCATTCAAAACCTGATTTTTGCTATTGGGCTCTATTGAATAGTGAATGTTTTGAATTTTCTCCAAAAGTAAAGTAGTTGCAAACTCATGCTTTTAGAAACTTGTTTGGGCTCATGAGAGGAGTAGAAAAACATCAAAAATTTCAGTCCTGCATGATTCTACCAAAAAATGTGTGTTCATTGAAACCGCTGGTTTTTGATAGTTTGGGCCCTATTGAATAATGAATGTTTTGAATTTTCTCCAAAAGTAAAGTAGTTGCAAACTCATCCTTTTAGAAACTTGTTTGGGCTGTTGATAGGAGTAAAAAACCATCAAAAATTTCAATCCTGCATGATTTTACCAAGAAATGTGATTCTTCATTCAAAACCTGATTTTTGCTATTGGGCTCTATTGAATAATGAATGTTTTGAATTTTCTCCAAAAGTAAAGTAGTTGCAAACTCATCCTTTTAGAAACTTGTTTGGGCTGTTGAGAGGAGTAAAAAACCATCAAAAATTTCAATCCTGCATGATTCTACCAAGAACTGTGATTCTTCATTCAAAACCTGATTTTTGCTATTGGGCTCTATTGAATAATGAATGTTTTGAATTTTCTCCAAAAGTAAAGTAGTTGCAAACTCATGCTTTTAGAAACTTGTTTGGGCTCATGAGAGGAGTAGAAAAACATCAAAAATTTCAGCCCTGCATGATTCTTCCAAGAAATGTGTGTTCATTGAAACCGCTGGTTTTTGATAGTTTGGGCCCTATTGAATAATGAATGTTTTGAATTTTCTCCAAAAGTAAAGTAGTTGCAAACTCATCCTTTTAGAAACTTGTTTGGGCTGTTGAGAGGAGTAAAAAACCATCAAAAATTTCAATCCTGCATGATTCTACCAAGAAATGTGATTCTTCATTCAAAACCTGATTTTTGCTATTGGGCTCTATTGAATAATGAATGTTTTGAATTTTCTCCAAAAGTAAAGTAGTTGCAAACTCATGCTTTTAGAGACTTGTTTGGGCTCATGAGAGGAGTAGAAAAACATCAAAAATTTCAGTCCTGCATGATTCTACCAAGAAATGTGTGTTCATTGAAACCGCTGGTTTTTGATAGTTTGGGCCCTATTGAATAATGAATGTTTTGAATTTTCTCCAAAACTAAAGTAGTTGCAAACTCATCCTTTTAGAAACTTGTTTGGGCTGTTGAGAGGAGTAAAAAACCATCAAAAATTTCAATCCTGCATGATTCTACCAAGAAATGTGATTCTTCATTCAAAACCTGATTTTTGCTATTGGGCTCTATTGAATAATGAATGTTTTGAATTTTCTCCAAAAGTAAAGTAGTTGCAAACTCATGCTTTTAGAAACTTGTTTGGGCTCATGAGAGGAGTAGAAAAACATCAAAAATTTGAGTCCTGCATGATTCTACCAAGAAATGTGTGTTCATTCAAACCGCTGGTTTTTGATAGTTTGGGCCCTATTGAATAATGAATGTTTTGAATTTTCTCCAAAAGTAAAGCAGTTGCAAACTCATCCTTTTAGAAACTTGTTTAGGCTGTAGAGAGGAGTAAAAAACCATCAAAAATTTCAATCCTGCATGATTCTACCAAGAAATGTGATTCTTCATTCAAAACCTGATTTTTGCTATTGGGCTCTATTGAATAATGAATGTTTTGAATTTTCTCCAAAAGTAAAGTAGTTGCAAACTCATGCTTTTAGAGACTTGTTTGGGCTCATGAGAGGAGTAGAAAAACATCAAAAATTTCAGTCCTGCATGATTCTACCAAGAAATGTGTGTTCATTGAAACCGCTGGTTTTTGATAGTTTGGGCCCTATTGAATAATGAATGTTTTGAATTTTCTCCAAAAGTAAAGCAGTTGCAAACTCATCCTTTTAGAAACTTGTTTGGGCTGTTGAGAGGAGTAAAAAACCATCAAAAATTTCAATCCTGCATGATTCTACCAAGAAATGTGATTCTTCATTCAAAACCTGATTTTTGCTATTGGGCTCTATTGAATAATGAATGTTTTGAATTTTCTCCAAAAGTAAAGTAGTTGCAAACTCATGCTTTTAGAGACTTGTTTGGGCTCATGAGAGGAGTAGAAAAACATCAAAAATTTCAGTCCTGCATGATTCTTCCAAGAAATGTGTGTTCATTGAAACCGCTGGTTTTTGATAGTTTGGGCCCTATTGAATAATGAATGTTTTGAATTTTCTCCAAAAGTAAAGTAGTTGCAAACTCATCCTTTTAGAAACTTGTTTGGGCTGTTGAGAGGAGTAAAAAACCATCAAAAATTTCAATCCTGCATGATTCTACCAAGAAATGTGATTCTTCATTCAAAACCTGATTTTTGCTATTGGGCTCTATTGAATAATGAATGTTTTGAATTTTCTCCAAAAGTAAAGTAGTTGCAAACTCATGCTTTTAGAGACTTGTTTGGGCTCATGAGAGGAGTAGAAAAACATCAAAAATTTCAGTCCTGCATGATTCTACCAAGAAATGTGTGTTCATTGAAACCGCTGGTTTTTGATAGTTTGGGCCCTTTTGAATAATGAATGTTTTGAATTTTCTCCAAAAGTAAAGTAGTTGCAAACTCATCCTTTTAGAAACTTGTTTGGGCTGTTGAGAGGAGTAAAAAACCATCAAAAATTTCAATCCTGCATGATTTTACCAAGAAATGTGATTCTTCATTCAAAACCTGATTTTTGCTATTGGGCTCTATTGAATAGTGAATGTTTTGAATTTTCTCCAAAAGTAAAGTAGTTGCAAACTCATACTTTTAGAAACTTGTTTGGGCTCATGAGAGGAGTAGAAAAACATCAAAAATTTCAGTCCTGCATGATTTTACCAAGAAATGTGATTCTTCATTCAAAACCTGATTTTTGCTATTGGGCTCTATTGAATAATGAATGTTTTGAATTTTCTCCAAAAGTAAAGTAGTTGCAAACTCATGCTTTTAGAAACTTGTTTGGGCTGTTGAGAGGAGTAAAAAACCATCAAAAATTTCAATCCTGCATGATTTTACCAAGAAATGTGATTCTTCATTCAAAACCTGATTTTTGCTATTGGGCTCTATTGAATAGTGAATGTTTTGAATTTTCTCCAAAAGTAAAGTAGTTGCAAACTCATGCTTTTAGAAACTTGTTTGGGCTCATGAGAGGAGTAGAAAAACATCAAAAATTTCAGTCCTGCATGATTCTACCAAGAAATGTGTGTTCATTGAAACCGCTGGTTTTTGATAGTTTGGGCCCTATTGAATAATGAATGTTTTGAATTTTCTCCAAAAGTAAAGTAGTTGCAAACTCATCCTTTTAGAAACTTGTTTGGGCTGTTGAGAGGAGTAAAAAACCATCAAAAATTTCAATCCTGCATGATTTTACCAAGAAATGTGATTCTTCATTCAAAACCTGATTTTTGCTATTGGGCTCTATTGAATAATGAATGTTTTGAATTTTCTCCAAAAGTAAAGTAGTTGCAAACTCATCCTTTTAGAAACTTGTTTGGGCTGTTGAGAGGAGTAAAAAACCATCAAAAATTTCAATCCTGCATGATTCTACCAAGAACTGTGATTCTTCATTCAAAACCTGATTTTTGCTATTGGGCTCTATTGAATAATGAATGTTTTGAATTTTCTCCAAAAGTAAAGTAGTTGCAAACTCATGCTTTTAGAAACTTGTTTGGGCTCATGAGAGGAGTAGAAAAACATCAAAAATTTCAGCCCTGCATGATTCTTCCAAGAAATGTGTGTTCATTGAAACCGCTGGTTTTTGATAGTTTGGGCCCTATTGAATAATGAATGTTTTGAATTTTCTCCAAAAGTAAAGTAGTTGCAAACTCATCCTTTTAGAAACTTGTTTGGGCTGTTGAGAGGAGTAAAAAACCATCAAAAATTTCAATCCTGCATGATTCTACCAAGAAATGTGATTCTTCATTCAAAACCTGATTTTTGCTATTGGGCTCTATTGAATAATGAATGTTTTGAATTTTCTCCAAAAGTAAAGTAGTTGCAAACTCATGCTTTTAGAGACTTGTTTGGGCTCATGAGAGGAGTAGAAAAACATCAAAAATTTCAGTCCTGCATGATTCTACCAAGAAATGTGTGTTCATTGAAACCGCTGGTTTTTGATAGTTTGGGCCCTATTGAATAATGAATGTTTTGAATTTTCTCCAAAAGTAAAGTAGTTGCAAACTCATCCTTTTAGAAACTTGTTTGGGCTGTTGAGAGGAGTAAAAAACCATCAAAAATTTCAATCCTGCATGATTCTACCAAGAAATGTGATTCTTCATTCAAAACCTGATTTTTGCTATTGGGCTCTATTGAATAATGAATGTTTTGAATTTTCTCCAAAAGTAAAGTAGTTGCAAACTCATGCTTTTAGAAACTTGTTTGGGCTCATGAGAGGAGTAGAAAAACATCAAAAATTTGAGTCCTGCATGATTCTACCAAGAAATGTGTGTTCATTCAAACCGCTGGTTTTTGATAGTTTGGGCCCTATTGAATAATGAATGTTTTGAATTTTCTCCAAAAGTAAAGCAGTTGCAAACTCATCCTTTTAGAAACTTGTTTAGGCTGTAGAGAGGAGTAAAAAACCATCAAAAATTTCAATCCTGCATGATTCTACCAAGAAATGTGATTCTTCATTCAAAACCTGATTTTTGCTATTGGGCTCTATTGAATAATGAATGTTTTGAATTTTCTCCAAAAGTAAAGTAGTTGCAAACTCATGCTTTTAGAGACTTGTTTGGGCTCATGAGAGGAGTAGAAAAACATCAAAAATGTCAGTCCTGCATGATTCTACCAAGAAATGTGTGTTCATTGAAACCGCTGGTTTTTGATAGTTTGGGCCCTATTGAATAATGAATGTTTTGAATTTTCTCCAAAAGTAAAGCAGTTGCAAACTCATCCTTTTAGAAACTTGTTTGGGCTGTTGAGAGGAGTAAAAAACCATCAAAAATTTCAATCCTGCATGATTCTACCAAGAAATGTGATTCTTCATTCAAAACCTGATTTTTGCTATTGGGCTCTATTGAATAATGAATGTTTTGAATTTTCTCCAAAAGTAAAGTAGTTGCAAACTCATGCTTTTAGAGACTTGTTTGGGCTCATGAGAGGAGTAGAAAAACATCAAAAATTTCAGTCCTGCATGATTCTACCAAGAAATGTGTGTTCATTGAAACCGCTGGTTTTTGATAGTTTGGGCCCTATTGAATAATGAATGTTTTGAATTTTCTCCGAAAGTAAAGTAGTTGCAAACTCATCCTTTTAGAAACTTGTTTGGGCTGTTGAGAGGAGTAAAAAACCATCAAAAATTTCAATCCTGCATGATTCTACCAAGAAATGTGATTCTTCATTCAAAACCTGATTTTTGCTATTGGGCTCTATTGAATAATGAATGTTTTGAATTTTCTCCAAAAGTAAAGTAGTTGCAAACTCATGCTTTTAGAGACTTGTTTGGGCTCATGAGAGGAGTAGAAAAACATCAAAAATTTCAGTCCTGCATGATTCTACCAAGAAATGTGTGTTCATTGAAACCGCTGGTTTTTGATAGTTTGGGCCCTATTGAATAATGAATGTTTTGAATTTTCTCCAAAAGTAAAGTAGTTGCAAACTCATCCTTTTAGAAACTTGTTTGGGCTGTTGAGAGGAGTAAAAAACCATCAAAAATTTCAATCCTGCATGATTCTACCAAGAAATGTGATTCTTCATTCAAAACCTGATTTTTGCTATTGGGCTCTATTGAATAATGAATGTTTTGAATTTTCTCCAAAAGTAAAGTAGTTGCAAACTCATGCTTTTAGAGACTTGTTTGGGCTCATGAGAGGAGTAGAAAAACATCAAAAATTTCAGTCCTGCATGATTCTTCCAAGAAATGTGTGTTCATTGAAACCGCTGGTTTTTGATAGTTTGGGCCCTATTGAATAATGAATGTTTTGAATTTTCTCCAAAAGTAAAGTAGTTGCAAACTCATCCTTTTAGAAACTTGTTTGGGCTGTAGAGAGGAGTAAAAAACCATCAAAAATTTCAATCCTGCATGATTCTACCAAGAAATGTGATTCTTCATTCAAAACCTGATTTTTGCTATTGGGCTCTATTGAATAATGAATGTTTTGAATTTTCTCCAAAAGTAAAGTAGTTGCAAACTCATCCTTTTAGAAACTTGTTTGGGCTGTTGAGAGGAGTAAAAAACCATCAAAAATTTCAATCCTGCATGATTCTACCAAGAACTGTGATTCTTCATTCAAAACCTGATTTTTGCTATTGGGCTCTATTGAATAATGAATGTTTTGAATTTTCTCCAAAAGTAAAGTAGTTGCAAACTCATGCTTTTAGAAACTTGTTTGGGCTCATGAGAGAAGTAGAAAAACATCGAAAATTTCAGCCCTGCATGATTCTTCCAAGAAATGTGTGTTCATTGAAACCGCTGGTTTTTGATAGTTTGGGCCCTATTGAATAATGAATGTTTTGAATTTTCTCCAAAAGTAAAGTAGTTGCAAACTCATCCTTTTAGAAACTTGTTTGGGCTGTTGAGAGGAGTAAAAAACCATCAAAAATTTCAATCCTGCATGATTCTACCAAGAAATGTGATTCTTCATTCAAAACCTGATTTTTGCTATTGGGCTCTATTGAATAATGAATGTTTTGAATTTTCTCCAAAAGTAAAGTAGTTGCAAACTCATGCTTTTAGAGACTTGTTTGGGCTCATGAGAGGAGTAGAAAAACATCAAAAATTTCAGTCCTGCATGATTCTACCAAGAAATGTGTGTTCATTGAAACCGCTGGTTTTTGATAGTTTGGGCCCTATTGAATAATGAATGTTTTGAATTTTCTCCAAAAGTAAAGTAGTTGCAAACTCATCCTTTTAGAAACTTGTTTGGGCTGTTGATAGGAGTAAAAAACCATCAAAAATTTCAATCCTGCATGATTCTACCAAGAAATGTGATTCTTCATTCAAAACCTGATTTTTGCTATTGGGCTCTATTGAATAATGAATGTTTTGAATTTTCTCCAAAAGTAAAGTAGTTGCAAACTCATGCTTTTAGAAACTTGTTTGGGCTCATGAGAGGAGTAGAAAAACATCAAAAATTTGAGTCCTGCATGATTCTACCAAGAAATGTGTGTTCATTCAAACCGCTGGTTTTTGATAGTTTGGGCCCTATTGAATAATGAATGTTTTGAATTTTCTCCAAAAGTAAAGCAGTTGCAAACTCATCCTTTTAGAAACTTGTTTGGGCTGTAGAGAGGAGTTAAAAACCATCAAAAATTTCAATCCTGCATGATTCTACCAAGAAATGTGATTCTTCATTCAAAACCTGATTTTTGCTATTGGGCTCTATTGAATAATGAATGTTTTGAATTTTCTCCAAAAGTAAAGTAGTTGCAAACTCATGCTTTTAGAGACTTGTTTGGGCTCATGAGAGGAGTAGAAAAACATCAAAAATTTCAATCCTGCATGATTCTACCAAGAAATGTGTGTTCATTGAAACCGCTGGTTTTTGATAGTTTGGGCCCTATTGAATAATGAATGTTTTGAATTTTCTCCAAAAGTAAAGCAGTTGCAAACTCATCCTTTTAGAAACTTGTTTGGGCTGTTGAGAGGAGTAAAAAACCATCAAAAATTTCAATCCTGCATGATTCTACCAAGAAATGTGATTCTTCATTCAAAACCTGATTTTTGCTATTGGGCTCTATTGAATAATGAATGTTTTGAATTTTCTCCAAAAGTAAAGTAGTTGCAAACTCATGCTTTTAGAGACTTGTTTGGGCTCATGAGAGGAGTAGAAAAACATCAAAAATTTCAGTCCTGCATGATTCTACCAAGAAATGTGTGTTCATTGAAACCGCTGGTTTTTGATAGTTTGGGCCCTATTGAATATTGAATGTTTTGAATTTTCTCCGAAAGTAAAGTAGTTGCAAACTCATCCTTTTAGAAACTTGTTTGGGCTGTTGAGAGGAGTAAAAAACCATCAAAAGTTTCAATCCTGCATGATTCTACCAAGAAATGTGATTCTTCATTCAAAACCTGATTTTTGCTATTGGGCTCTATTGAATAATGAATGTTTTGAATTTTCTCCAAAAGTAAAGTAGTTGCAAACTCATGCTTTTAGAGACTTGTTTGGGCTCATGAGAGGAGTAGAAAAACATCAAAAATTTCAGTCCTGCATGATTCTACCAAGAAATGTGTGTTCATTGAAACCGCTGGTTTTTGATAGTTTGGGCCCTATTGAATAATGAATGTTTTGAATTTTCTCCAAAAGTAAAGTAGTTGCAAACTCATCCTTTTAGAAACTTGTTTGGGCTGTTGAGAGGAGTAAAAAACCATCAAAAATTTCAATCCTGCATGATTCTACCAAGAAATGTGATTCTTCATTCAAAACCTGATTTTTGCTATTGGGCTCTATTGAATAATGAATGTTTTGAATTTTCTCCAAAAGTAAAGTAGTTGCAAACTCATGCTTTTAGAGACTTGTTTGGGCTCATGAGAGGAGTAGAAAAACATCAAAAATTTCAGTCCTGCATGATTCTTCCAAGAAATGTGTGTTCATTGAAACCGCTGGTTTTTGATAGTTTGGGCCCTATTGAATAATGAATGTTTTGAATTTTCTCCAAAAGTAAAGTAGTTGCAAACTCATCCTTTTAGAAACTTGTTTGGGCTGTTGAGAGGAGTAAAAAACCATCAAAAATTTCAATCCTGCATGATTCTACCAAGAAATGTGATTCTTCATTCAAAACCTGATTTTTGCTATTGGGCTCTATTGAATAATGAATGTTTTGAATTTTCTCCAAAAGTAAAGTAGTTGCAAACTCATGCTTTTAGAGACTTGTTTGGGCTCATGAGAGGAGTAGAAAAACATCAAAAATTTCAGTCCTGCATGATTCTTCCAAGAAATGTGTGTTCATTGAAACCGCTGGTTTTTGATAGTTTGGGCCCTATTGAATAATGAATGTTTTGAATTTTCTCCAAAAGTAAAGTAGTTGCAAACTCATCCTTTTAGAAACTTGTTTGGGCTGTTGAGAGGAGTAAAAAACCATCAAAAATTTCAATCCTGCATGATTTTACCAAGAAATGTGATTCTTCATTCAAAACCTGATTTTTGCTATTGGGCTCTATTGAATAATGAATGTTTTGAATTTTCTCCAAAAGTAAAGTAGTTGCAAACTCATGCTTTTAGAGACTTGTTTGGGCTTATGAGAGGAGTAGAAAAACATCAAAAATTTCAGTCCTGCATGATTCTACCAAGAAATGTGTGTTCATTGAAACCGCTGGTTTTTGATAGTTTGGGCCCTATTGAATAATGAATGTTTTGAATTTTCTCCAAAAGTAAAGTAGTTGCAAACTCATCCTTTTAGAAACTTGTTTGGGCTGTTGAGAGGAGTAAAAAACCATCAAAAATTTCAATCCTGCATGATTCTACCAAGAAATGTGATTCTTCATTCAAAACCTGATTTTTGCTATTGGGCTCTATTGAATAATGAATGTTTTGAATTTTCTCCAAAAGTAAAGTAGTTGCAAACTCATCCTTTTAGAAACTTGTTTGGGCTGTTGAGAGGAGTAAAAAACCATCAAAAATTTCAATCCTGCATGATTCTACCAAGAACTGTGATTCTTCATTCAAAACCTGATTTTTGCTATTGGGCTCTATTGAATAATGAATGTTTTGAATTTTCTCCAAAAGTAAAGTAGTTGCAAACTCATGCTTTTAGAGACTTGTTTGGGCTCATGAGAGGAGTAGAAAAACATCAAAAATTTCAGTCCTGCATGATTCTACCAAGAAATGTGTGTTCATTGAAACCGCTGGTTTTTGATAGTTTGGGTCCTATTGAATAATGAATGTTTTGAATTTTCTCCAAAAGTAAAGTAGTTGCAAACTCATCCTTTTAGAAACTTGTTTGGGCTGTTGAGAGGAGTAAAAAACCATCAAAAATTTCAATCCTGCATGATTTTACCAAGAAATGTGATTCTTCATTCAAAACCTGATTTTTGCTATTGGGCTCTATTGAATAGTGAATGTTTTGAATTTTCTCCAAAAGTAAAGTAGTTGCAAACTCATGCTTTTAGAAACTTGTTTGGGCTCATGAGAGGAGTAGAAAAACATCAAAAATTTCAGTCCTGCATGATTCTACCAAGAAATGTGTGTTCATTGAAACCGCTGGTTTTTGATAGTTTGGGCCCTATTGAATAATGAATGTTTTGAATTTTCTCCAAAAGTAAAGTAGTTGCAAACTCATCCTTTTAGAAACTTGTTTGGGCTGTTGAGAGGAGTAAAAAACCATCAAAAATTTCAATCCTGCATGATTTTACCAAGAAATGTGATTCTTCATTCAAAACCTGATTTTTGCTATTGGGCTCTATTGAATAATGAATGTTTTGAATTTTCTTCAAAAGTAAAGTAGTTGCAAACTCATCCTTTTAGAAACTTGTTTGGGCTGTTGAGAGGAGTAAAAAACCATCAAAAATTTCAATCCTGCATGATTCTACCAAGAACTGTGATTCTTCATTCAAAACCTGATTTTTGCTATTGGGCTCTATTGAATAATGAATGTTTTGAATTTTCTCCAAAAGTAAAGTAGTTGCAAACTCATGCTTTTAGAAACTTGTTTGGGCTCATGAGAGGAGTAGAAAAACATCAAAAATTTCAGCCCTGCATGATTCTTCCAAGAAATGTGTGTTCATTGAAACCGCTGGTTTTTGATAGTTTGGGCCCTATTGAATAATGAATGTTTTGAATTTTCTCCAAAAGTAAAGTAGTTGCAAACTCATCCTTTTAGAAACTTGTTTGGGCTGTTGAGAGGAGTAAAAAACCATCAAAAATTTCAATCCTGCATGAATCTACCAAGAAATGTGATTCTTCATTCAAAACCTGATTTTTGCTATTGGGCTCTATTGAATAATGAATGTTTTGAATTTTCTCCAAAAGTAAAGTAGTTGCAAACTCATGCTTTTAGAAACTTGTTTGGGCTCATGAGAGGAGTAGAAAAACATCAAAAATTTGAGTCCTGCATGATTCTACCAAGAAATATGTGTTCATTCAAACCGCTGGTTTTTGATAGTTTGGGCCCTATTGAATAATGAATGTTTTGAATTTTCTCCAAAAGTAAAGCAGTTGCAAACTCATCCTTTTAGAAACTTGTTTAGGCTGTAGAGAGGAGTAAAAAACCATCAAAAATTTCAATCCTGCATGATTCTACCAAGAAATGTGATTCTTCATTCAAAACCTGATTTTTGCTATTGGGCTCTATTGAATAATGAATGTTTTGAATTTTCTCCAAAAGTAAAGTAGTTGCAAACTCATGCTTTTAGAGACTTGTTTGGGCTCATGAGAGGAGTAGAAAAACATCAAAAATTTCAGTCCTGCATGATTCTACCAAGAAATGTGTGTTCATTGAAACCGCTGGTTTTTGATAGTTTGGGCCCTATTGAATAATGAATGTTTTGAATTTTCTCCAAAAGTAAAGCAGTTGCAAACTCATCCTTTTAGAAACTTGTTTGGGCTGTTGAGAGGAGTAAAAAACCATCAAAAATTTCAATCCTGCATGATTCTACCAAGAAATGTGATTCTTCATTCAAAACCTGATTTTTGCTATTGGGCTCTATTGAATAATGAATGTTTTGAATTTTCTCCAAAAGTAAAGTAGTTGCAAACACATGCTTTTAGAGACTTGTTTGGGCTCATGAGAGGAGTAGAAAAACATCAAAAATTTCAGTCCTGCATGATTCTACCAAGAAATGTGTGTTCATTGAAACCGCTGGTTTTTGATAGTTTGGGCCCTATTGAATAATGAATGTTTTGAATTTTCTCCGAAAGTAAAGTAGTTGCAAACTCATCCTTTTAGAAACTTGTTTGGGCTGTTGAGAGGAGTAAAAAACCATCAAAAATTTCAATCCTGCATGATTCTACCAAGAAATGTGATTCTTCATTCAAAACCTGATTTTTGCTATTGGGCTCTATTGAATAATGAATGTTTTGAATTTTCTCCAAAAGTAAAGTAGTTGCAAACTCATGCTTTTAGAGACTTGTTTGGGCTCATGAGAGGAGTAGAAAAACATCAAAAATTTCAGTCCTGCATGATTCTTCCAAGAAATGTGTGTTCATTGAAACCGCTGGTTTTTGATAGTTTGGGCCCTATTGAATAATGAATGTTTTGAATTTTCTCCAAAAGTAAAGTAGTTGCAAACTCATCCTTTTAGAAACTTGTTTGGGCTGTTGAGAGGAGTAAAAAACCATCAAAAATTTCAATCCTGCATGATTCTACCAAGAAATGTGATTCTTCATTCAAAACCTGATTTTTGCTATTGGGCTCTATTGAATAATGAATGTTTTGAATTTTCTCCAAAAGTAAAGTAGTTGCAAACTCATGCTTTTAGAGACTTGTTTGGGCTCATGAGAGTAGAAAAACATCAAAAATTTCAGTCCTGCATGATTCTACCAAGAAATGTGTGTTCATTGAAACCGCTGGTTTTTGATAGTTTGGGCCCTATTGAATAATGAATGTTTTGAATTTTCTCCAAAAGTAAAGCAGTTGCAAACTCATCCTTTTAGAAACTTGTTTGGGCTGTTGAGAGGAGTAAAAAAACCATCAAAAATTTCAATCCTGCATGATTCTACCAAGAAATGTGATTCTTCATTCAAAACCTGATTTTTGCTATTGGGCTCTATTGAATAATGAATGTTTTGAATTTTCTCCAAAAGTAAAGTAGTTGCAAACTCATGCTTTTAGAGACTTGTTTGGGCTCATGAGAGGAGTAGAAAAACATCAAAAATTTCAGTCCTGCATGATTCTACCAAGAAATGTGTGTTCATTGAAACCGCTGGTTTTTGATAGTTTGGGCCCTATTGAATAATGAATGTTTTGAATTTTCTCCAAAAGTAAAGTAGTTGCAAACTCATCCTTTTAGAAACTTGTTTGGGCTGTTGAGAGGAGTAAAAAACCATCAAAAATTTCAATCCTGCATGATTTTACCAAGAAATGTGATTCTTCATTCAAAACCTGATTTTTGCTATTGGGCTCTATTGAATAGTGAATGTTTTGAATTTTCTCCAAAAGTAAAGTAGTTGCAAACTCATGCTTTTAGAAACTTGTTTGGGCTCATGAGAGGAGTAGAAAAACATCAAAAATTTCAGTCCTGCATGATTCTACCAAGAAATGTGTGTTCATTGAAACCGCTGGTTTTTGATAGTTTGGGCCCTATTGAATAATGAATGTTTTGAATTTTCTCCAAAAGTAAAGTAGTTGCAAACTCATCCTTTTAGAAACTTGTTTGGGCTGTTGAGAGGAGTAAAAAACCATCAAAAATTTCAATCCTGCATGATTTTACCAAGAAATGTGATTCTTCATTCAAAACCTGATTTTTGCTATTGGGCTCTATTGAATAATGAATGTTTTGAATTTTCTCCAAAAGTAAAGTAGTTGCAAACTCATGCTTTTAGAGACTTGTTTGGGCTTATGAGAGGAGTAGAAAAACATCAAAAATTTCAGTCCTGCATGATTCTACCAAGAAATGTGTGTTCATTGAAACCGCTGGTTTTTGATAGTTTGGTCCCTATTGAATAATGAATGTTTTGAATTTTCTCCAAAAGTAAAGTAGTTGCAAACTCATCCTTTTAGAAACTTGTTTGGGCTGTAGAGAGGAGTAAAAAACCATCAAAAATTTCAATCCTGCATGATTCTACCAAGAAATGTGATTCTTCATTCAAAACCTGATTTTTGCTATTGGGCTCTATTGAATAATGAATGTTTTGAATTTTCTCCAAAAGTAAAGTAGTTGCAAACTCATCCTTTTAGAAACTTGTTTGGGCTGTTGAGAGGAGTAAAAAACCATCAAAAATTTCAATCCTGCATGATTCTACCAAGAACTGTGATTCTTCATTCAAAACCTGATTTTTGCTATTGGGCTCTATTGAATAATGAATGTTTTGAATTTTCTCCAAAAGTAAAGTAGTTGCAAACTCATGCTTTTAGAAACTTGTTTGGGCTCATGAGAGAAGTAGAAAAACATCAAAAATTTCAGCCCTGCATGATTCTTCCAAGAAATGTGTGTTCATTGAAACCGCTGGTTTTTGATAGTTTGGGCCCTATTGAATAATGAATGTTTTGAATTTTCTCCAAAAGTAAAGTAGTTGCAAACTCATCCTTTTAGAAACTTGTTTAGGCTGTTGAGAGGAGTAAAAAACCATCAAAAATTTCAATCCTGCATGATTCTACCAAGAAATGTGATTCTTCATTCAAAACCTGATTTTTGCTATTGGGCTCTATTGAATAATGAATGTTTTGAATTTTCTCCAAAAGTAAAGTAGTTGCAAACTCATGCTTTTAGAGACTTGTTTGGGCTCATGAGAGGAGTAGAAAAACATCAAAAATTTCAGTCCTGCATGATTCTACCAAGAAATGTGTGTTCATTGAAACCGCTGGTTTTTGATAGTTTGGGCCCTATTGAATAATGAATGTTTTGAATTTTCTCCAAAAGTAAAGTAGTTGCAAACTCATGCTTTTAGAAACTTGTTTGGGCTCATGAGAGGAGTAGAAAAACATCAAAAATTTGAGTCCTGCATGATTCTACCAAGAAATGTGTGTTCATTCAAACCGCTGGTTTTTGATAGTTTGGGCCCTATTGAATAATGAATGTTTTGAATTTTCTCCAAAAGTAAAGCAGTTGCAAACTCATCCTTTTAGAAACTTGTTTGGGCTGTAGAGAGGAGTTAAAAACCATCAAAAATTTCAATCCTGCATGATTCTACCAAGAAATGTGATTCTTCATTCAAAACCTGATTTTTGCTATTGGGCTCTATTGATTAATGAATGTTTTGAATTTTCTCCAAAAGTAAAGTAGTTGCAAACTCATGCTTTTAGAGACTTGTTTGGGCTCATGAGAGGAGTAGAAAAACATCAAAAATTTCAGTCCTGCATGATTCTACCAAGAAATGTGTGTTCATTGAAACCGCTGGTTTTTGATAGTTTGGGCCCTATTGAATAATGAATGTTTTGAATTTTCTCCAAAAGTAAAGCAGTTGCAAACTCATCCTTTTAGAAACTTGTTTGGGCTGTTGAGAGGAGTAAAAAAACATCAAAAATTTCAATCCTGCATGATTCTACCAAGAAATGTGATTCTTCATTCAAAACCTGATTTTTGCTATTGGGCTCTATTGAATAATGAATGTTTTGAATTTTCTCCAAAAGTAAAGTAGTTGCAAACTCATGCTTTTAGAGACTTGTTTGGGCTCATGAGAGGAGTAGAAAAACATCAAAAATTTCAGTCCTGCATGATTCTACCAAGAAATGTGTGTTCATTGAAACCGCTGGTTTTTGATAGTTTGGGCCCTATTGAATATTGAATGTTTTGAATTTTCTCCGAAAGTAAAGTAGTTGCAAACTCATCCTTTTAGAAACTTGTTTGGGCTGTTGAGAGGAGTAAAAAACCATCAAAAATTTCAATCCTGCATGATTCTACCAAGAAATGTGATTCTTCATTCAAAACCTGATTTTTGCTATTGGGCTCTATTGAATAATGAATGTTTTGAATTTTCTCCAAAAGTAAAGTAGTTGCAAACTCATGCTTTTAGAGACTTGTTTGGGCTCATGAGAGGAGTAGAAAAACATCAAAAATTTCAGTCCTGCATGATTCTACCAAGAAATGTGTGTTCATTGAAACCGCTGGTTTTTGATAGTTTGGGCCCTATTGAATAATGAATGTTTTGAATTTTCTCCAAAAGTAAAGTAGTTGCAAACTCATCCTTTTAGAAACTTGTTTGGGCTGTTGAGAGGAGTAAAAAACCATCAAAAATTTCAATCCTGCATGATTCTACCAAGAAATGTGATTCTTCATTCAAAACCTGATTTTTGCTATTGGGCTCTATTGAATAATGAATGTTTTGAATTTTCTCCAAAAGTAAAGTAGTTGCAAACTCATGCTTTTAGAGACTTGTTTGGGCTCATGAGAGGAGTAGAAAAACATCAAAAATTTCAGTCCTGCATGATTCTTCCAAGAAATGTGTGTTCATTGAAACCGCTGGTTTTTGATAGTTTGGGCCCTATTGAATAATGAATGTTTTGAATTTTCTCCAAAAGTAAAGTAGTTGCAAACTCATCCTTTTAGAAACTTGTTTGGGCTGTTGAGAGGAGTAAAAAACCATCAAAAATTTCAATCCTGCATGATTCTACCAAGAAATGTGATTCTTCATTCAAAACCTGATTTTTGCTATTGGGCTCTACTGAATAATGAATGTTTTGAATTTTCTCCAAAAGTAAAGTAGTTGCAAACTCATGCTTTTAGAGACTTGTTTGGGCTCATGAGAGGAGTAGAAAAACATCAAAAATTTCAGTCCTGCATGATTCTTCCAAGAAATGTGTGTTCATTGAAACCGCTGGTTTTTGATAGTTTGGGCCCTATTGAATAATGAATGTTTTGAATTTTCTCCAAAAGTAAAGTAGTTGCAAACTCATCCTTTTAGAAACTTGTTTGGGCTGTTGAGAGGAGTAAAAAACCATCAAAAATTTCAATCCTGCATGATTTTACCAAGAAATGTGATTCTTCATTCAAAACCTGATTTTTGCTATTGGGCTCTATTGAATAGTGAATGTTTTGAATTTTCTCCAAAAGTAAAGTAGTTGCAAACTCATGCTTTTAGAAACTTGTTTGGGCTCATGAGAGGAGTAGAAAAACATCAAAAATTTCAGTCCTGCATGATTCTACCAAGAAATGTGTGTTCATTGAAACCGCTGGTTTTTGATAGTTTGGGCCCTATTGAATAATGAATGTTTTGAATTTTCTCCAAAAGTAAAGTAGTTGCAAACTCATCCTTTTAGAAACTTGTTTGGGCTGTTGAGAGGAGTAAAAAACCATCAAAAATTTCAATCCTGCATGATTTTACCAAGAAATGTGATTCTTCATTCAAAACCTGATTTTTGCTATTGGGCTCTATTGAATAATGAATGTTTTGAATTTTCTCCAAAAGTAAAGTAGTTGCAAACTCATGCTTTTAGAGACTTGTTTGGGCTTATGAGAGGAGTAGAAAAACATCAAAAATTTCAGTCCTGCATGATTCTACCAAGAAATGTGTGTTCATTGAAACCGCTGGTTTTTGATAGTTTGGGCCCTATTGAATAATGAATGTTTTGAATTTTCTCCAAAAGTAAAGTAGTTGCAAACTCATCCTTTTAGAAACTTGTTTGGGCTGTTGAGAGGAGTAAAAAACCATCAAAAATTTCAATCCTGCATGATTCTACCAAGAAATGTGATTCTTCATTCAAAACCTGATTTTTGCTATTGGGCTCTATTGAATAATGAATGTTTTGAATTTTCTCCAAAAGTAAAGTAGTTGCAAACTCATCCTTTTAGAAACTTGTTTGGGCTGTTGAGAGGAGTAAAAAACCATCAAAAATTTCAATCCTGCATGATTCTACCAAGAACTGTGATTCTTCATTCAAAACCTGATTTTTGCTATTGGGCTCTATTGAATAATGAATGTTTTGAATTTTCTCCAAAAGTAAAGTAGTTGCAAACTCATGCTTTTAGAGACTTGTTTGGGCTCATGAGAGGAGTAGAAAAACATCAAAAATTTCAGTCCTGCATGATTCTACCAAGAAATGTGTGTTCATTGAAACCGCTGGTTTTTGATAGTTTGGGTCCTATTGAATAATGAATGTTTTGAATTTTCTCCAAAAGTAAAGTAGTTGCAAACTCATCCTTTTAGAAACTTGTTTGGGCTGTTGAGAGGAGTAAAAAACCATCAAAAATTTCAATCCTGCATGATTTTACCAAGAAATGTGATTCTTCATTCAAAACCTGATTTTTGCTATTGGGCTCTATTGAATAGTGAATGTTTTGAATTTTCTCCAAAAGTAAAGTAGTTGCAAACTCATGCTTTTAGAAACTTGTTTGGGCTCATGAGAGGAGTAGAAAAACATCAAAAATTTCAGTCCTGCATGATTCTACCAAGAAATGTGTGTTCATTGAAACCGCTGGTTTTTGATAGTTTGGGCCCTATTGAATAATGAATGTTTTGAATTTTCTCCAAAAGTAAAGTAGTTGCAAACTCATCCTTTTAGAAACTTGTTTGGGCTGTTGAGAGGAGTAAAAAACCATCAAAAATTTCAATCCTGCATGATTCTACCAAGAAATGTGATTCTTCATTCAAAACCTGATTTTTGCTATTGGGCTCTATTGAATAATGAATGTTTTGAATTTTCTCCAAAAGTAAAGTAGTTGCAAACTCATGCTTTTAGAGACTTGTTTGGGCTCATGAGAGGAGTAGAAAAACATCAAAAATTTCAGTCCTGCATGATTCTACCAAGAAATGTGTGTTCATTGAAACCGCTGGTTTTTGATAGTTTGGGCCCTATTGAATAATGAATGTTTTGAATTTTCTCCAAAAGTAAAGTAGTTGCAAACTCATCCTTTTAGAAACTTGTTTGGGCTGTTGAGAGGAGTAAAAAACCATCAAAAATTTCAATCCTGCATGATTCTACCAAGAAATGTGATTCTTCATTCAAAACCTGATTTTTGCTATTGGGCTCTATTGAATAATGAATGTTTTGAATTTTCTCCAAAAGTAAAGTAGTTGCAAACTCATGCTTTTAGAAACTTGTTTGGGCTCATGAGAGGAGTAGAAAAACATCAAAAATTTGAGTCCTGCATGATTCTACCAAGAAATGTGTGTTCATTCAAACCGCTGGTTTTTGATAGTTTGGGCCCTATTGAATAATGAATGTTTTGAATTTTCTCCAAAAGTAAAGCAGTTGCAAACTCATCCTTTTAGAAACTTGTTTGGGCTGTAGAGAGGAGTAAAAAACCATCAAAAATTTCAATCCTGCATGATTCTACCAAGAAATGTGATTCTTCATTCAAAACCTGATTTTTGCTATTGGGCTCTATTGAATAATGAATGTTTTGAATTTTCTCCAAAAGTAAAGTAGTTGCAAACTCATGCTTTTAGAGACTTGTTTGGGCTCATGAGAGGAGTAGAAAAACATCAAAAATTTCAGTCCTGCATGATTCTACCAAGAAATGTGTGTTCATTGAAACCGCTGGTTTTTGATAGTTTGGGCCCTATTGAATAATGAATGTTTTGAATTTTCTCCAAAAGTAAAGCAGTTGCAAACTCATCCTTTTAGAAACTTGTTTGGGCTGTTGAGAGGAGTAAAAAACCATCAAAAATTTCAATCCTGCATGATTCTACCAAGAAATGTGATTCTTCATTCAAAACCTGATTTTTGCTATTGGGCTCTATAGAATAATGAATGTTTTGAATTTTCTCCAAAAGTAAAGTAGTTGCAAACTCATGCTTTTAGAGACTTGTTTGGGCTCATGAGAGGAGTAGAAAAACATCAAAAATTTCAGTCCTGCATGATTCTACCAAGAAATGTGTGTTCATTGAAACCGCTGGTTTTTGATAGTTTGGGCCCTATTGAATATTGAATGTTTTGAATTTTCTCCGAAAGTAAAGTAGTTGCAAACTCATCCTTTTAGAAACTTGTTTGGGCTGTTGAGAGGAGTAAAAAACCATCAAAAATTTCAATCCTGCATGATTCTACCAAGAAATGTGATTCTTCATTCAAAACCTGATTTTTGCTATTGGGCTCTATTGAATAATGAATGTTTTGAATTTTCTCCAAAAGTAAAGTAGTTGCAAACTCATGCTTTTAGAGACTTGTTTGGGCTCATGAGAGGAGTAGAAAAACATCAAAAATTTCAGTCCTGCATGATTCTACCAAGAAATGTGTGTTCATTGAAACCGCTGGTTTTTGATAGTTTGGGCCCTATTGAATAATGAATGTTTTGAATTTTCTCCAAAAGTAAAGTAGTTGCAAACTCATCCTTTTAGAAACTTGTTTGGGCTGTTGAGAGGAGTAAAAAACCATCAAAAATTTCAATCCTGCATGATTCTACCAAGAAATGTGATTCTTCATTCAAAACCTGATTTTTGCTATTGGGCTCTATTGAATAATGAATGTTTTGAATTTTCTCCAAAAGTAAAGTAGTTGCAAACTCATGCTTTTAGAGACTTGTTTGGGCTCATGAGAGGAGTAGAAAAACATCAAAAATTTCAGTCCTGCATGATTCTTCCAAGAAATGTGTGTTCATTGAAACCGCTGGTTTTTGATAGTTTGGGCCCTATTGAATAATGAATGTTTTGAATTTTCTCCAAAAGTAAAGTAGTTGCAAACTCATCCTTTTAGAAACTTGTTTGGGCTGTTGAGAGGAGTAAAAAACCATCAAAAATTTCAATCCTGCATGATTTTACCAAGAAATGTGATTCTTCATTCAAAACCTGATTTTTGCTATTGGGCTCTATTGAATAGTGAATGTTTTGAATTTTCTCCAAAAGTAAAGTAGTTGCAAACTCATGCTTTTAGAAACTTGTTTGGGCTCATGAGAGGAGTAGAAAAACATCAAAAATTTCAGTCTTGCATGATTCTACCAAGAAATGTGTGTTCATTGAAACCGCTGGTTTTTGATAGTTTGGGCCCTATTGAATAATGAATGTTTTGAATTTTCTCCAAAAGTAAAGTAGTTGCAAACTCATCCTTTTAGAAACTTGTTTGGGCTGTTGAGAGGAGTAAAAAACCATCAAAAATTTCAATCCTGCATGATTCTACCAAGAAATGTGATTCTTCATTCAAAACCTGATTTTTGCTATTGGGCTCTATTGAATAATGAATGTTTTGAATTTTCTCCAAAAGTAAAGTAGTTGCAAACTCATGCTTTTAGAGACTTGTTTGGGCTCATGAGAGGAGTAGAAAAACATCAAAAATTTCAGTCCTGCATGATTCTTCCAAGAAATGTGTGTTCATTGAAACCGCTGGTTTTTGATAGTTTGGGCCCTATTGAATAATGAATGTTTTGAATTTTCTCCAAAAGTAAAGTAGTTGCAAACTCATCCTTTTAGAAACTTGTTTGGGCTGTTGAGAGGAGTAAAAAACCATCAAAAATTTCAATCCTGCATGATTTTACCAAGAAATGTGATTCTTCATTCAAAACCTGATTTTTGCTATTGGGCTCTATTGAATAGTGAATGTTTTGAATTTTCTCCAAAAGTAAAGTAGTTGCAAACTCATGCTTTTAGAAACTTGTTTGGGCTCATGAGAGGAGTAGAAAAACATCAAAAATTTCAGTCCTGCATGATTCTACCAAGAAATGTGTGTTCATTGAAACCGCTGGTTTTTGATAGTTTGGGCCCTATTGAATAATGAATGTTTTGAATTTTCTCCAAAAGTAAAGTAGTTGCAAACTCATCCTTTTAGAAACTTGTTTGGGCTGTTGAGAGGAGTAAAAAACCATCAAAAATTTCAATCCTGCATGATTTTACCAAGAAATGTGATTCTTCATTCAAAACCTGATTTTTGCTATTGGGCTCTATTGAATAATGAATGTTTTGAATTTTCTCCAAAAGTAAAGTAGTTGCAAACTCATGCTTTTAGAGACTTGTTTGGGCTTATGAGAGGAGTAGAAAAACATCAAAAATTTCAGTCCTGCATGACTCTACCAAGAAATGTGTGTTCATTGAAACCGCTGGTTTTTGATAGTTTGGGCCCTATTGAATAATGAATGTTTTGAATTTTCTCCAAAAGTAAAGTAGTTGCAAACTCATCCTTTTAGAAACTTGTTTGGGCTGTTGAGAGGAGTAAAAAACCATCAAAAATTTCAATCCTGCATGATTCTACCAAGAAATGTGATTCTTCATTCAAAACCTGATTTTTGCTATTGGGCTCTATTGAATAATGAATGTTTTGAATTTTCTCCAAAAGTAAAGTAGTTGCAAACTCATCCTTTTAGAAACTTGTTTGGGCTGTTGAGAGGAGTAAAAAACCATCAAAAATTTCAATCCTGCATGATTCTACCAAGAACTGTGATTCTTCATTCAAAACCTGATTTTTGCTATTGGGCTCTATTGAATAATGAATGTTTTGAATTTTCTCCAAAAGTAAAGTAGTTGCAAACTCATGCTTTTAGAGACTTGTTTGGGCTCATGAGAGGAGTAGAAAAACATCAAAAATTTCAGTCCTGCATGATTCTACCAAGAAATGTGTGTTCATTGAAACCGCTGGTTTTTGATAGTTTGGGTCCTATTGAATAATGAATGTTTTGAATTTTCTCCAAAAGTAAAGTAGTTGCAAACTCATCCTTTTAGAAACTTGTTTGGGCTGTTGAGAGGAGTAAAAAACCATCAAAAATTTCAATCCTGCATGATTTTACCAAGAAATGTGATTCTTCATTCAAAACCTGATTTTTGCTATTGGGCTCTATTGAATAGTGAATGTTTTGAATTTTCTCCAAAAGTAAAGTAGTTGCAAACTCATGCTTTTAGAAACTTGTTTGGGCTCATGAGAGGAGTAGAAAAACATCAAAAATTTCAGTCCTGCATGATTCTACCAAGAAATGTGTGTTCATTGAAACCGCTGGTTTTTGATAGTTTGGGCCCTATTGAATAATGAATGTTTTGAATTTTCTCCAAAAGTAAAGTAGTTGCAAACTCATAATTTTAGAAACTTGTTTGGGCTGTTGAGAGGAGTAAAAAACCATCAAAAATTTCAATCCTGCATGATTCTACCAAGAACTGTGATTCTTCATTCAAAACCTGATTTTTGCTATTTGGCTCTATTGAATAATGAATGTTTTGAATTTTCTCCAAAAGTAAAGTAGTTGCAAACTCATGCTTTTAGAAACTTGTTTGGGCTCATGAGAGGAGTAGAAAAACATCAAAAATTTCAGCCCTGCATGATTCTTCCAAGAAATGTGTGTTCATTGAAACCGCTGGTTTTTGATAGTTTGGGCCCTATTGAATAATGAATGTTTTGAATTTTCTCCAAAAGTAAAGTAGTTGCAAACTCATCCTTTTAGAAACTTGTTTGGGCTGTTGAGAGGAGTAAAAAACCATCAAAAATTTCAATCCTGCATGATTCTACCAAGAAATGTGATTCTTCATTCAAAACCTGATTTTTGCTATTGGGCTCTATTGAATAATGAATGTTTTGAATTTTCTCCAAAAGTAAAGTAGTTGCAAACTCATGCTTTTAGAGACTTGTTTGGGCTCATGAGAGGAGTAGAAAAACATCAAAAATTTCAGTCCTGCATGATTCTACCAAGAAATGTGTGTTCATTGAAACCGCTGGTTTTTGATAGTTTGGGCCCTATTGAATAATGAATGTTTTGAATTTTCTCCAAAAGTAAAGTAGTTGCAAACTCATCCTTTTAGAAACTTGTTTGGGCTGTTGAGAGGAGTAAAAAACCATCAAAAATTTCAATCCTGCATGATTCTACCAAGAAATGTGATTCTTCATTCAAAACCTGATTTTTGCTATTGGGCTCTATTGAATAATGAATGTTTTGAATTTTCTCCAAAAGTAAAGTAGTTGCAAACTCATGCTTTTAGAGACTTGTTTGGGCTCATGAGAGGAGTAGAAAAACATCAAAAATTTCAGTCCTGCATGATTCTGCCAAGAAATGTGTGTTCATTCAAACCGCTGGTTTTTGATAGTTTGGGCCCTATTGAATAATGAATGTTTTGAATTTTCTCCAAAAGTAAAGTAGTTGCAAGCTCATCCTTTTAGAAACTTGTTTGGGCTGTTGAGAGGAGTAAAAAACCATCAAAAATTTCAATCCTGCATGATTCTACCAAGAAATGTGATTCTTCATTCAAAACCTGATTTTTGCTATTGGGCTCTATTGAATAATGAATGTTTTGAATTTTCTCCAAAAGTAAAGTAGTTGCAAACTCATGCTTTTAGAGACTTGTTTGGGCTCATGAGAGGAGTAGAAAAACATCAAAAATTTCAGTCCTGCATGATTCTTCCAAGAAATGTGTGTTCATTGAAACCGCTGGTTTTTGATAGTTTGGACCCTATTGAATAATGAATGTTTTGAATTTTCTCCAAAAGTAAAGTAGTTGCAAACTCATCCTTTTAGAAACTTGTTTGGGCTGTTGAGAGGAGTAAAAAACCATCAAAAATTTCAATCCTGCATGATTCTACCAAGAAATGTGATTCTTCATTCAAAACCTGATTTTTGCTATTGGGCTCTATTGAATAATGAATGTTTTGAATTTTCTCCAAAAGTAAAGTAGTTGCAAACTCATGCTTTTAGAGACTTGTTTGGGCTCATGAGAGGAGTAGAAAATAATCAAAAATTTCAGTCCTGCATGATTCTTCCAAGAAATGTGTGTTCATTGAAACCGCTGGTTTTTGATAGTTTGGGCCCTATTGAATAATGAATGTTTTGAATTTTCTCCAAAAGTAAAGTAGTTGCAAACTCATCCTTTTAGAAACTTGTTTGGGCTGTTGAGAGGAGTAAAAAACCATCAAAAATTTCAATCCTGCATGATTCTACCAAGAAATGTGATTCTTCATTCAAAACCTGATTTTTGCTATTGGGCTCTATTGAATAATGAATGTTTTGAATTTTCTCCAAAAGTAAAGTAGTTGCAAACTCATGCTTTTAGAGACTTGTTTGGGCTCATGAGAGGAGTAGAAAAACATCAAAAATTTCAGTCCTGCATGATTCTACCAAGAAATGTGTGTTCATTGAAACCGCTGGTTTTTGATAGTTTGGGCCCTATTGAATAATGAATGTTTTGAATTTTCTCCAAAAGTAAAGTAGTTGCAAACTCATCCTTTTAGAAACTTGTTTGGGCTGTTGAGAGGAGTAAAAAACCATCAAAAATTTCAATCCTGCATGATTTTACCAAGAAATGTGATTCTTCATTCAAAACCTGATTTTTGCTATTGGGCTCTATTGAATAATGAATGTTTTGAATTTTCTCCATTTTCAATAACTTTATTAAAATTTTACATAAAGTTAACAGTATTGTTTTTACAGCATATTATTGACGGTAGGGTTCAGGATAATATACAAAATAACAGTAATGTATTACATTGAGTAGATCAGTAGGAGTAACAATACACCTAATAATATAAACACTTAACAGTAGTGTGATAAATTGTCAGAGAACCAAGAGATAATCTTATAATAAACTAACGTAATGAGTTACATTGTTTTCTGTTTTAAGAGAGTAAGCGCGTTTTAACCAGATAAATTCAGAGAGGAGAGATATCAGCAATAAAAATAAAAAATAAAAAAAAATCACATAGTGGGAGAGACCAAGAGCAGTTCAATTAGGAGAAATTCTGATCAGAGGTAAATCTAATCCAAGAATTCCACCTTTTGCTATATGTACTGAAGTAGTCATTTGCCAAAGCATGGCTTTTTTCGTATGAGCAATGTAATGACATCTTGTCTACAATATCACTAATTTTGGGAGTAGCCTCTTCGTTCCATAAGGATGCTATGGCATTTTTAGTTATTAGAAAAAGGTGGATAACTGTTGGGATATGAGATGTATGAATCACTTCTAAACCTATGGACAATAATGCCATCTGTGGCGTAAGGGTGATGTTCTGTTTAGTCAGAATATTAATTGTTCTAGAGATTTCTATCCAAATGGGCCTGATTTTAGGACATTCCCAGAATACATGTAATAGTGTACCTGTGAATCCGCAATCTCTCCAACAATCTGGGGATCTACCTGGGAACATCCTGGCCAGCTTCACAGGAGTATAGTACCATCTAGATGTCAGTTTGTAAAAGGATTCATGTAGAGATGCGCAAATGTTGGATGAATATGTCTGTTTGAGAGCCAGCTCCCATTGTTCCAGAGAGAATAGAGTATCAAAATCGCTCTCCCATTTAATCATATATGAAGTTTTTTCTCCAATATCAGAGCCGTTCAAAAAATCATATATATTTCTTGATCTCCAATGGACCTTAACATTAGGATTGCAAAGTAGCAAACTTGTAGATTCTGTAATGTAAGATTTTCTTTTCAAAAATTTTGAGATATTTTTCTTAATCGAGGGAAGGAGTTCCAAATCCTGGCAAGAAAAATTATGTTGAGATATTAAAGATTCGTTGCTTATAAATTTCTTACCATCGAACAAATCTCCTATCACCTTAATACCAAATTTTATCCAATCTTTCGGGATTTTTTTATCCATTAGTAAACCAAGAAATTTGATAGGAATATTTTTTAATTGAACGTATCTCTGGCTTCTGTTTCTCTTAACCTGCGACTTAGCCAGTTGCTTCCATGCAGAGAGAGTTGCGGAGATTATTGGGGAGTCATAACGTAAAGGAGTAGATGACCCCAAACACTCTAGAATTGCGCTTAAAAGAGTTTTGTTTTTATTAAAATATGTCTCGATTTCTACCCAAGCTGGGACGTTATTTGAATTAACCCAAGAAAAGGATTGTTTTATTAAATTGGCATAGTAATAATTAATTAAATTTGGAAGGGCTAGGCCTCCATTGACTTTGCTTCTGTATAGTATATGGGAAGCCACTCTCGCCCTTTTCTTATTCCAAACAAACTTATTTATAATAGACTGAAGTTTCCTAATAAATTTTAAGGGAACAAGTAAAGGTATTGCTCTAAAGATATATAGTATCTTTGGAAGAGTAAAAAGCTTAAATAGTGTTATCCTTCCCACCCATGAAATTTCGTGAGTCGCAAAATTGTTCAATTCGATCTGAGTCTTTTTTGTAATGTTTTGTATGTTCAACTCAACTGTCTTCCTAAAGTTCCTGGATATACGAATACCCAAGTATGAAACATCCTCTTTCTCCCAATCAAACCGGGAAATTTCCTTAATGCGTGAGATGGTTAGGTCGTCTAGAAAGAAATCCAAGATTTTAGATTTGTTCTCATTGATTTTGTAAAATGAGATTTTAGAGAAATTCTCGATAGTAGATAATACACCCCTAGTAGAGTTCAGTGGATCTGATAGACTCAGTATAATGTCATCAGCAAATAGACCAATTTTAAATTGGTGATCTTCAATTTGGATACCATGGATCTCATCATTGGTTCTTATTGCTTCTGCTAAGGGTTCCATAATCAGCGCAAATAACAGGGGGGAGAGTGGGCATCCCTGTCTAGTTCCGTTAGTTATCATGATGCGATCTGAAGTGTGGTTATTTGCATAAACATTAGCGGAAGGGTTTGTGTATAAAGCCATTATAGTTTTTATTATATTATCACTGAAGCCAAATTTATTCAGAGTTGCTTTGAGGAAGTCCCAATTAACCCTGTCGAAGGCTTTCTCTGCGTCTAAAGCCAGGAGGAGAGAGGGGATTTTCTTTCTTTTAATAAAATTTACCAAGTTCAATGTTCTCCTAGTGCCATCGATAGTCTGGCGTCCCTCTATAAACCCGAGTTGATCTTTATGAATAATGTTTGGGAGGTTGAATTTTCTCCAAAAGTAAAGTAGTTGCAAACTCATGCTTTTAGAGACTTGTTTGGGCTTATGAGAGGAGTAGAAAAACATCAAAAATTTCAGTCCTGCATGATTCTACCAAGAAATGTGTGTTCATTGAAACCGCTGGTTTTTGATAGTTTGGGCCCTATTGAATAATGAATGTTTTGAATTTTCTCCAAAAGTAAAGTAGTTGCAAACTCATCCTTTTAGAAACTTGTTTGGGCTGTTGAGAGGAGTAAAAAAACCATCAAAAATTTCAATCCTGCATGATTCTACCAAGAAATGTGATTCTTCATTCAAAACCTGATTTTTGCTATTGGGCTCTATTGAATAATGAATGTTTTGAATTTTCTCCAAAAGTAAAGTAGTTGCAAACTCATCCTTTTAGAAACTTGTTTGGGCTGTTGAGAGGAGTAAAAAACCATCAAAAATTTCAATCCTGCATGATTCTACCAAGAACTGTGATTCTTCATTCAAAACCTGATTTTTGCTATTGGGCTCTATTGAATAATGAATGTTTTGAATTTTCTCCAAAAGTAAAGTAGTTGCAAACTCATGCTTTTAGAGACTTGTTTGGGCTCATGAGAGGAGTAGAAAAACATCAAAAATTTCAGTCCTGCATGATTCTGCCAAGAAATGTGTGTTCATTGAAACCGCTGGTTTTTGATAGTTTGGGCCCTATTGAATAATGAATGTTTTGAATTTTCTCCAAAAGTAAAGTAGTTGCAAACTCATCCTTTTAGAAACTTGTTTGGGCTGTTGAGAGGAGTAAAAAACCATCAAAAATTTCAATCCTGCATGATTTTACCAAGAAATGTGATTCTTCATTCAAAACCTGATTTTTGCTATTGGGCTCTATTGAATAGTGAATGTTTTGAATTTTCTCCAAAAGTAAAGTAGTTGCAAACTCATGCTTTTAGAAACTTGTTTGGGCTCATGAGAGGAGTAGAAAAACATCAAAAATTTCAGTCCTGCATGATTCTACCAAGAAATGTGTGTTCATTGAAACCGCTGGTTTTTGATAGTTTGGGCCCTATTGAATAATGAATGTTTTGAATTTTCTCCAAAAGTAAAGTAGTTGCAAACTCATCCTTTTAGAAACTTGTTTGGGCTGTTGAGAGGAGTAAAAAACCATCAAAAATTTCAATCCTGCATGATTTTACCAAGAAATGTGATTCTTCATTCAAAACCTGATTTTTGCTATTGGGCTCTATTGAATAATGAATGTTTTGAATTTTCTCCAAAAGTAAAGTAGTTGCAAACTCATGCTTTTAGAGACTTGTTTGGGCTCATGAGAGGAGTAGAAAAACATCAAAAATTTCAGTCCTGCATGATTCTACCAAGAAATGTGTGTTCATTGAAACCGCTGGTTTTTGATAGTTTGGGCCCTATTGAATAATGAATGTTTTGAATTTTCTCCAAAAGTAAAGTAGTTGCAAACTCATCCTTTTAGAAACTTGTTTGGGCTGTTGAGAGGAGTAAAAAACCATCAAAAATTTCAATCCTGCATGATTCTACCAAGAAATGTGATTCTTCATTCAAAACCTGATTTTTGCTATTGGGCTCTATTGAATAATGAATGTTTTGAATTTTCTCCAAAAGTAAAGTAGTTGCAAACTCATCCTTTTAGAAACTTGTTTGGGCTGTTGAGAGGAGTAAAAAACCATCAAAAATTTCAATCCTGCATGATTCTACCAAGAACTGTGATTCTTCATTCAAAACCTGATTTTTGCTATTGGGCTCTATTGAATAATGAATGTTTTGAATTTTCTCCAAAAGTAAAGTAGTTGCAAACTCATGCTTTTAGAAACTTGTTTGGGCTCATGAGAGGAGTAGAAAAACATAAAAAATTTCAGCCCTGCATGATTCTTCCAAGAAATGTGTGTTCATTGAAACCGCTGGTTTTTGATAGTTTGGGCCCTATTGAATAATGAATGTTTTGAATTTTCTCCAAAAGTAAAGTAGTTGCAAACTCATCCTTTTAGAAACTTGTTTGGGCTGTTGAGAGGAGTAAAAAACCATCAAAAATTTCAATCCTGCATGATTCTACCAAGAAATGTGATTCTTCATTCAAAACCTGATTTTTGCTATTGGGCTCTATTGAATAATGAATGTTTTGAATTTTCTCCAAAAGTAAAGTAGTTGCAAACTCATGCTTTTAGAGACTTGTTTGGGCTCATGAGAGGAGTAGAAAAACATCAAAAATTTCAGTCCTGCATGATTCTACCAAGAAATGTGTGTTCATTGAAACCGCTGGTTTTTGATAGTTTGGGCCCTATTGAATAATGAATGTTTTGAATTTTCTCCAAAAGTAAAGTAGTTGCAAACTCATCCTTTTAGAAACTTGTTTGGGCTGTTGAGAGGAGTAAAAAACCATCAAAAATTTCAATCCTGCATGATTCTACCAAGAAATGTGATTCTTCATTCAAAACCTGATTTTTGCTATTGGGCTCTATTGAATAATGAATGTTTTGAATTTTCTCCAAAAGTAAAGTAGTTGCAAACTCATGCTTTTAGAAACTTGTTTGGGCTCATGAGAGGAGTAGAAAAACATCAAAAATTTGAGTCCTGCATGATTCTACCAAGAAATGTGTGTTCATTGAAACCGCTGGTTTTTGATAGTTTGGGCCCTATTGAATAATGAATGTTTTGAATTTTCTCCAAAAGTAAAGTAGTTGCAAACTCATCCTTTTAGAAACTTGTTTGGGCTGTTGAGAGGAGTAAAAAACCATCAAAAATTTCAATCCTGCATGATTCTACCAAGAACTGTGATTCTTCATTCAAAACCTGATTTTTGCTATTGGGCTCTATTGAATAATGAATGTTTTGAATTTTCTCCAAAAGTAAAGTAGTTGCAAACTCATGCTTTTAGAAACTTGTTTGGGCTCATGAGAGGAATAGAAAAACATAAAAAATTTCAGCCCTGCATGATTCTTCCAAGAAATGTGTGTTCATTGAAACCGCTGGTTTTTGATAGTTTGGGCCCTATTGAATAATGAATGTTTTGAATTTTCTCCAAAAGTAAAGTAGTTGCAAACTCATCCTTTTAGAAACTTGTTTGGGCTGTTGAGAGGAGTAAAAAACCATCAAAAATTTCAATCCTGCATGATTCTACCAAGAAATGTGATTCTTCATTCAAAACCTGATTTTTGCTATTGGGCTCTATTGAATAATGAATGTTTTGAATTTTCTCCAAAAGTAAAGTAGTTGCAAACTCATGCTTTTAGAGACTTGTTTGGGCTCATGAGAGGAGTAGAAAAACATCAAAAATTTCAGTCCTGCATGATTCTACCAAGAAATGTGTGTTCATTGAAACCGCTGGTTTTTGATAGTTTGGGCCCTATTGAATAATGAATGTTTTGAATTTTCTCCAAAAGTAAAGTAGTTGCAAACTCATCCTTTTAGAAACTTGTTTGGGCTGTTGAGAGGAGTAAAAAACCATCAAAAATTTCAATCCTGCATGATTCTACCAAGAAATGTGATTCTTCATTCAAAACCTGATTTTTGCTATTGGGCTCTATTGAATAATGAATGTTTTGAATTTTCTCCAAAAGTAAAGTAGTTGCAAACTCATGCTTTTAGAAACTTGTTTGGGCTCATGAGAGGAGTAGAAAAACATCAAAAATTTGAGTCCTGCATGATTCTACCAAGAAATGTGTGTTCATTCAAACCGCTGGTTTTTGATAGTTTGGGCCCTATTGAATAATGAATGTTTTGAATTGTCTCCAAAAGTAAAGCAGTTGCAAACTCATCCTTTTAGAAACTTGTTTGGGCTGTAGAGAGGAGTAAAAAACCATCAAAAATTTCAATCCTGCATGATTCTACCAAGAAATGTGATTCTTCATTCAAAACCTGATTTTTGCTATTGGGCTCTATTGAATAATGAATGTTTTGAATTTTCTCCAAAAGTAAAGTAGTTGCAAACTCATGCTTTTAGAGACTTGTTTGGGCTCATGAGAGGAGTAGAAAAACATCAAAAATTTCAGTCCTGCATGATTCTACCAAGAAATGTGTGTTCATTGAAACCGCTGGTTTTTGATAGTTTGGGCCCTATTGAATAATGAATGTTTTGAATTTTCTCCAAAAGTAAAGCAGTTGCAAACTCATCCTTTTAGAAACTTGTTTGGGCTGTTGAGAGGAGTAAAAAACCATCAAAAATTTCAATCCTGCATGATTCTACCAAGAAATGTGATTCTTCATTCAAAACCTGATTTTTGCTATTGGGCTCTATTGAATAATGAATGTTTTGAATTTTCTCCAAAAGTAAAGTAGTTGCAAACTCATGCTTTTAGAGACTTGTTTGGGCTCATGAGAGGAGTAGAAAAACATCAAAAATTTCAGTCCTGCATGATTCTACCAAGAAATGTGTGTTCATTCAAACCGCTGGTTTTTGATAGTTTGGGCCCTATTGAATAATGAATGTTTTGAATTTTCTCCAAAAGTAAAGTAGTTGCAAACTCATCCTTTTAGAAACTTGTTTGGGCTGTTGAGAGGAGTAAAAAACCATCAAAAATTTCAATCCTGCATGATTTTACCAAGAAATGTGATTCTTCATTCAAAACCTGATTTTTGCTATTGGGCTCTATTGAATAATGAATGTTTTGAATTTTCTCCAAAAGTAAAGTAGTTGCAAACTCATGCTTTTAGAGACTTGTTTGGGCTTATGAGAGGAGTAGAAAAACATCAAAAATTTCAGTCCTGCATGATTCTACCAAGAAATGTGTGTTCATTGAAACCGCTGGTTTTTGATAGTTTGGGCCCTATTGAATAATGAATGTTTTGAATTTTCTCCAAAAGTAAAGTAGTTGCAAACTCATCCTTTTAGAAACTTGTTTGGGCTGTTGAGAGGAGTAAAAAACCATCAAAAATTTCAATCCTGCAAGATTCTACCAAGAAATGTGATTCTTCATTCAAAACCTGATTTTTGCTATTGGGCTCTATTGAATAATGAATGTTTTGAATTTTCTCCAAAAGTAAAGTAGTTGCAAACTCATCCTTTTAGAAACTTGTTTGGGCTGTTGAGAGGAGTAAAAAACCATCAAAAATTTCAATCCTGCATGATTCTACCAAGAACTGTGAGTCTTCATTCAAAACCTGATTTTTGCTATTGGGCTCTATTGAATAATGAATGTTTTGAATTTTCTCCAAAAGTAAAGTAGTTGCAAACTCATGCTTTTAGAGACTTGTTTGGGCTCATGAGAGGAGTAGAAAAACATCAAAAATTTCAGTCCTGCATGATTCTACCAAGAAATGTGTGTTCATTGAAACCGCTGGTTTTTGATAGTTTGGGCCCTATTGAATAATGAATGTTTTGAATTTTCTCCAAAAGTAAAGTAGTTGCAAACTCATCCTTTTAGAAACTTGTTTGGGCTGTTGAGAGGAGTAAAAAACCATCAAAAATTTCAATCCTGCATGATTTTACCAAGAAATGTGATTCTTCATTCAAAACCTGATTTTTGCTATTGGGCTCTATTGAATAGTGAATGTTTTGAATTTTCTCCAAAAGTAAAGTAGTTGCAAACTCATGCTTTTAGAAACTTGTTTGGGCTCATGAGAGGAGTAGAAAAACATCAAAAATTTCAGTCCTGCATGATTCTACCAAGAAATGTGTGTTCATTGAAACCGCTGGTTTTTGATAGTTTGGGCCCTATTGAATAATGAATGTTTTGAATTTTCTCCAAAAGTAAAGTAGTTGCAAACTCATCCTTTTAGAAACTTGTTTGGGCTGTTGAGAGGAGTAAAAAACCATCAAAAATTTCAATCCTGCATGATTTTACCAAGAAATGTGATTCTTCATTCAAAACCTGATTTTTGCTATTGGGCTCTATTGAATAATGAATGTTTTGAATTTTCTCCAAAAGTAAAGTAGTTGCAAACTCATGCTTTTAGAGACTTGTTTGGGCTCATGAGAGGAGTAGAAAAACATCAAAAATTTCAGTCCTGCATGATTCTACCAAGAAATGTGTGTTCATTGAAACCGCTGGTTTTTGATAGTTTGGGCCCTATTGAATAATGAATGTTTTGAATTTTCTCCAAAAGTAAAGTAGTTGCAAACTCATCCTTTTAGAAACTTGTTTGGGCTGTTGAGAGGAGTAAAAAACCATCAAAAATTTCAATCCTGCATGATTCTACCAAGAAATGTGATTCTTCATTCAAAACCTGATTTTTGCTATTGGGCTCTATTGAATAATGAATGTTTTGAATTTTCTCCAAAAGTAAAGTAGTTGCAAACTCATGCTTTTAGAGACTTGTTTGGGCTCATGAGAGGAGTAGAAAAACATCAAAAATTTCAGTCCTGCATGATTCTACCAAGAAATGTGTGTTCATTGAAACCGCTGGTTTTTGATAGTTTGGGCCCTATTGAATAATGAATGTTTTGAATTTTCTCCAAAAGTAAAGTAGTTGCAAACTCATCCTTTTAGAAACTTGTTTGGGCTGTTGAGAGGAGTAAAAAACCATCAAAAATTTCAATCCTGCATGATTTTACCAAGAAATGTGATTCTTCATTCAAAACCTGATTTTTGCTATTGGGCTCTATTGAATAATGAATGTTTTGAATTTTCTCCAAAAGTAAAGTAGTTGCAAACTCATGCTTTTAGAGACTTGTTTGGGCTTATGAGAGGAGTAGAAAAACATCAAAAATTTCAGTCCTGCATGATTCTACCAAGAAATGTGTGTTCATTGAAACCGCTGGTTTTTGATAGTTTGGGCCCTATTGAATAATGAATGTTTTGAATTTTCTCCAAAAGTAAAGTAGTTGCAAACTCATCCTTTTAGAAACTTGTTTGGGCTGTTGAGAGGAGTAAAAAACCATCAAAAATTTCAATCCTGCATGATTCTACCAAGAAATGTGATTCTTCATTCAAAACCTGATTTTTGCTATTGGGCTCTATTGAATAATGAATGTTTTGAATTTTCTCCAAAAGTAAAGTAGATGCAAACTCATCCTTTTAGAAACTTGTTTGGGCTGTTGAGAGGAGTAAAAAACCATCAAAAATTTCAATCCTGCATGATTCTACCAAGAACTGTGATTCTTCATTCAAAACCTGATTTTTGCTATTGGGCTCTATTGAATAATGAATGTTTTGAATTTTCTCCAAAAGTAAAGTAGTTGCAAACTCATGCTTTTAGAGACTTGTTTGGGCTCATGAGAGGAGTAGAAAAACATCAAAAATTTCAGTCCTGCATGATTCTACCAAGAAATGTGTGTTCATTGAAACCGCTGGTTTTTGATAGTTTGGGCCCTATTGAATAATGAATGTTTTGAATTTTCTCCAAAAGTAAAGTAGTTGCAAACTCATCCTTTTAGAAACTTGTTTGGGCTGTTGAGAGGAGTAAAAAACCATCAAAAATTTCAATCCTGCATGATTTTACCAAGAAATGTGATTCTTCATTCAAAACCTGATTTTTGCTATTGGGCTCTATTGAATAGTGAATGTTTTGAATTTTCTCCAAAAGTAAAGTAGTTGCAAACTCATGCTTTTAGAAACTTGTTTGGGCTCATGAGAGGAGTAGAAAAACATCAAAAATTTCAGTCCTGCATGATTCTACCAAGAAATGTGTGTTCATTGAAACCGCTGGTTTTTGATAGTTTGGGCCCTATTGAATAATGAATGTTTTGAATTTTCTCCAAAAGTAAAGTAGTTGCAAACTCATCCTTTTAGAAACTTGTTTGGGCTGTTGAGAGGAGTAAAAAACCATCAAAAATTTCAATCCTGCATGATTTTACCAAGAAATGTGATTCTTCATTCAAAACCTGATTTTTGCTATTGGGCTCTATTGAATAATGAATGTTTTGAATTTTCTCCAAAAGTAAAGTAGTTGCAAACTCATGCTTTTAGAGACTTGTTTGGGCTCATGAGAGGAGTAGAAAAACATCAAAAATTTCAGTCCTGCATGATTCTACCAAGAAATGTGTGTTCATTGAAACCGCTGGTTTTTGATAGTTTGGGCCCTATTGAATAATGAATGTTTTGAATTTTCTCCAAAAGTAAAGTAGTTGCAAACTCATCCTTTTAGAAACTTGTTTGGGCTGTTGAGAGGAGTAAAAAACCATCAAAAATTTCAATCCTGCATGATTCTACCAAGAAATGTGATTCTTCATTCAAAACCTGATTTTTGCTATTGGGCTCTATTGAATAATGAATGTTTTGAATTTTCTCCAAAAGTAAAGTAGTTGCAAACTCATCCTTTTAGAAACTTGTTTGGGCTGTTGAGAGGAGTAAAAAACCATCAAAAATTTCAATCCTGCATGATTCTACCAAGAACTGTGATTCTTCATTCAAAACCTGATTTTTGCTATTGGGCTCTATTGAATAATGAATGTTTTGAATTTTCTCCAAAAGTAAAGTAGTTGCAAACTCATGCTTTTAGAAACTTGTTTGGGCTCATGAGAGGAGTAGAAAAACATCAAAAATTTCAGCCCTGCATGATTCTTCCAAGAAATGTGTGTTCATTGAAACCGCTGGTTTTTGATAGTTTGGGCCCTATTGAATAATGAATGTTTTGAATTTTCTCCAAAAGTAAAGTAGTTGCAAACTCATCCTTTTAGAAACTTGTTTGGGCTGTTGAGAGGAGTAAAAAACCATCAAAAATTTCAATCCTGCATGATTTTACCAAGAAATGTGATTCTTCATTCAAAACCTGATTTTTGCTATTGGGCTCTATTGAATAGTGAATGTTTTGAATTTTCTCCAAAAGTAAAGTAGTTGCAAACTCATGCTTTTAGAAACTTGTTTGGGCTCATGAGAGGAGTAGAAAAACATCAAAAATTTCAGTCCTGCATGATTCTACCAAGAAATGTGTGTTCATTGAAACCGCTGGTTTTTGATAGTTTGGGCCCTATTGAATAATGAATGTTTTGAATTTTCTCCAAAAGTAAAGTAGTTGCAAACTCATCCTTTTAGAAACTTGTTTGGGCTGTTGAGAGGAGTAAAAAACCATCAAAAATTTCAATCCTGCATGATTCTACCAAGAAATGTGATTCTTCATTCAAAACCTGATTTTTGCTATTGGGCTCTATTGAATAATGAATGTTTTGAATTTTCTCCAAAAGTAAAGTAGTTGCAAACTCATGCTTTTAGAGACTTGTTTGGGCTCATGAGAGGAGTAGAAAAACATCAAAAATTTCAGTCCTGCATGATTCTACCAAGAAATGTGTGTTCATTGAAACCGCTGGTTTTTGATAGTTTGGGCCCTATTGAATAATGAATGTTTTGAATTTTCTCCAAAAGTAAAGTAGTTGCAAACTCATCCTTTTAGAAACTTGTTTGGGCTGTTGAGAGGAGTAAAAAACCATCAAAAATTTCAATCCTGCATGATTTTACCAAGAAATGTGATTCTTCATTCAAAACCTGATTTTTGCTATTGGGCTCTATTGAATAGTGAATGTTTTGAATTTTCTCCAAAAGTAAAGTAGTTGCAAACTCATGCTTTTAGAAACTTGTTTGGGCTCATGAGAGGAGTAGAAAAACATCAAAAATTTCAGTCCTGCATGATTCTACCAAGAAATGTGTGTTCATTGAAACCGCTGGTTTTTGATAGTTTGGGCCCTATTGAATAATGAATGTTTTGAATTTTCTCCAAAAGTAAAGTAGTTGCAAACTCATCCTTTTAGAAACTTGTTTGGGCTGTTGAGAGGAGTAAAAAACCATCAAAAATTTCAATCCTGCATGATTTTACCAAGAAATGTGATTCTTCATTCAAAACCTGATTTTTGCTATTGGGCTCTATTGAATAATGAATGTTTTGAATTTTCTCCAAAAGTAAAGTAGTTGCAAACTCATGCTTTTAGAGACTTGTTTGGGCTCATGAGAGGAGTAGAAAAACATCAAAAATTTCAGTCCTGCATGATTCTACCAAGAAATGTGTGTTCATTGAAACCGCTGGTTTTTGATAGTTTGGGCCCTATTGAATAATGAATGTTTTGAATTTTCTCCAAAAGTAAAGTAGTTGCAAACTCATCCTTTTAGAAACTTGTTTGGGCTGTTGAGAGGAGTAAAAAACCATCAAAAATTTCAATCCTGCATGATTCTACCAAGAAATGTGATTCTTCATTCAAAACCTGATTTTTGCTATTGGGCTCTATTGAATAATGAATGTTTTGAATTTTCTCCAAAAGTAAAGTAGTTGCAAACTCATCCTTTTAGAAACTTGTTTGGGCTGTTGAGAGGAGTAAAAAACCATCAAAAATTTCAATCCTGCATGATTCTACCAAGAACTGTGATTCTTCATTCAAAACCTGATTTTTGCTATTGGGCTCTATTGAATAATGAATGTTTTGAATTTTCTCCAAAAGTAAAGTAGTTGCAAACTCATGCTTTTAGAAACTTGTTTGGGCTCATGAGAGGAGTAGAAAAACATCAAAAATTTCAGCCCTGCATGATTCTTCCAAGAAATGTGTGTTCATTGAAACCGCTGGTTTTTGATAGTTTGGGCCCTATTGAATAATGAATGTTTTGAATTTTCTCCAAAAGTAAAGTAGTTGCAAACTCATCCTTTTAGAAACTTGTTTGGGCTGTTGAGAGGAGTAAAAAACCATCAAAAATTTCAATCCTGCATGATTCTACCAAGAAATGTGATTCTTCATTCAAAACCTGATTTTTGCTATTGGGCTCTATTGAATAATGAATGTTTTGAATTTTCTCCAAAAGTAAAGTAGTTGCAAACTCATGCTTTTAGAGACTTGTTTGGGCTCATGAGAGGAGTAGAAAAACATCAAAAATTTCAGTCCTGCATGATTCTACCAAGAAATGTGTGTTCATTGAAACCGCTGGTTTTTGATAGTTTGGGCCCTATTGAATAATGAATGTTTTGAATTTTCTCCAAAAGTAAAGTAGTTGCAAACTCATCCTTTTAGAAACTTGTTTGGGCTGTTGAGAGGAGTAAAAAACCATCAAAAATTTCAATCCTGCATGATTTTACCAAGAAATGTGATTCTTCATTCAAAACCTGATTTTTGCTATTGGGCTCTATTGAATAATGAATGTTTTGAATTTTCTCCAAAAGTAAAGTAGTTGCAAACTCATGCTTTTAGAGACTTGTTTGGGCTTATGAGAGGAGTAGAAAAACATCAAAAATTTCAGTCCTGCATGATTCTACCAAGAAATGTGTGTTCATTGAAACCGCTGGTTTTTGATAGTTTGGGCCCTATTGAATAATGAATGTTTTGAATTTTCTCCAAAAGTAAAGTAGTTGCAAACTCATCCTTTTAGAAACTTGTTTGGGCTGTTGAGAGGAGTAAAAAACCATCAAAAATTTCAATCCTGCAAGATTCTACCAAGAAATGTGATTCTTCATTCAAAACCTGATTTTTGCTATTGGGCTCTATTGAATAATGAATGTTTTGAATTTTCTCCAAAAGTAAAGTAGTTGCAAACTCATCCTTTCAGAAACTTGTTTGGGCTGTTGAGAGGAGTAAAAAACCATCAAAAATTTCAATCCTGCATGATTCTACCAAGAACTGTGATTCTTCATTCAAAACCTGATTTTTGCTATTGGGCTCTATTGAATAATGAATGTTTTGAATTTTCTCCAAAAGTAAAGTAGTTGCAAACTCATGCTTTTAGAGACTTGTTTGGGCTCATGAGAGGAGTAGAAAAACATCAAAAATTTCAGTCCTGCATGATTCTACCAAGAAATGTGTGTTCATTGAAACCGCTGGTTTTTGATAGTTTGGGCCCTATTGAATAATGAATGTTTTGAATTTTCTCCAAAAGTAAAGTAGTTGCAAACTCATCCTTTTAGAAACTTGTTTGGGCTGTTGAGAGGAGTAAAAAACCATCAAAAATTTCAATCCTGCATGATTTTACCAAGAAATGTGATTCTTCATTCAAAACCTGATTTTTGCTATTGGGCTCTATTGAATAGTGAATGTTTTGAATTTTCTCCAAAAGTAAAGTAGTTGCAAACTCATGCTTTTAGAAACTTGTTTGGGCTCATGAGAGGAGTAGAAAAACATCAAAAATTTCAGTCCTGCATGATTCTACCAAGAAATGTGTGTTCATTGAAACCGCTGGTTTTTGATAGTTTGGGCCCTATTGAATAATGAATGTTTTGAATTTTCTCCAAAAGTAAAGTAGTTGCAAACTCATCCTTTTAGAAACTTGTTTGGGCTGTTGAGAGGAGTAAAAAACCATCAAAAATTTCAATCCTGCATGATTCTACCAAGAAATGTGATTCTTCATTCAAAACCTGATTTTTGCTATTGGGCTCTATTGAATAATGAATGTTTTGAATTTTCTCCAAAAGTAAAGTAGTTGCAAACTCATGCTTTTAGAGACTTGTTTGGGCTCATGAGAGGAGTAGAAAAACATCAAAAATTTCAGTCCTGCATGATTCTTCCAAGAAATGTGTGTTCATTGAAACCGCTGGTTTTTGATAGTTTGGGCCCTATTGAATAATGAATGTTTTGAATTTTCTCCAAAAGTAAAGTAGTTGCAAACTCATCCTTTTAGAAACTTGTTTGGGCTGTTGAGAGGAGTAAAAAACCATCAAAAATTTCAATCCTGCATGATTCTACCAAGAAATGTGATTCTTCATTCAAAACCTGATTTTTGCTATTGGGCTCTATTGAATAATGAATGTTTTGAATTTTCTCCAAAAGTAAAGTAGTTGCAAACTCATGCTTTTAGAGACTTGTTTGGGCTCATGAGAGGAGTAGAAAAACATCAAAAATTTCAGTCCTGCATGATTCTTCCAAGAAATGTGTGTTCATTGAAACCGCTGGTTTTTGATAGTTTGGGCCCTATTGAATAATGAATGTTTTGAATTTTCTCCAAAAGTAAAGTAGTTGCAAACTCATCCTTTTAGAAACTTGTTTGGGCTGTTGAGAGGAGTAAAAAACCATCAAAAATTTCAATCCTGCATGATTCTACCAAGAAATGTGATTCTTCATTCAAAACCTGATTTTTGCTATTGGGCTCTATTGAATAATGAATGTTTTGAATTTTCTCCAAAAGTAAAGTAGTTGCAAACTCATGCTTTTAGAGACTTGTTTGGGCTCATGAGAGGAGTAGAAAAACATCAAAAATTTCAGTCCTGCATGATTCTTCCAAGAAATGTGTGTTCATTGAAACCGCTGGTTTTTGATAGTTTGGGCCCTATTGAATAATGAATGTTTTGAATTTTCTCCAAAAGTAAAGTAGTTGCAAACTCATCCTTTTAGAAACTTGTTTGGGCTGTTGAGAGGAGTAAAAAACCATCAAAAATTTCAATCCTGCATGATTCTACCAAGAAATGTGATTCTTCATTCAAAACCTGATTTTTGCTATTGGGCTCTATTGAATAATGAATGTTTTGAATTTTCTCCAAAAGTAAAGTAGTTGCAAACTCATGCTTTTAGAGACTTGTTTGGGCTCATGAGAGGAGTAGAAAAACATCAAAAATTTCAGTCCTGCATGATTCTACCAAGAAATGTGTGTTCATTGAAACCGCTGGTTTTTGATAGTTTGGGCCCTATTGAATAATGAATGTTTTGAATTTTCTCCAAAAGTAAAGTAGTTGCAAACTCATCCTTTTAGAAACTTGTTTGGGCTGTTGAGAGGAGTAAAAAACCATCAAAAATTTCAATCCTGCATGATTTTACCAAGAAATGTGATTCTTCATTCAAAACCTGATTTTTGCTATTGGGCTCTATTGAATAGTGAATGTTTTGAATTTTCTCCAAAAGTAAAGTAGTTGCAAACTCATGCTTTTAGAAACTTGTTTGGGCTAATGAGAGGAGTAGAAAAACATCAAAAATTTCAGTCCTGCATGATTCTACCAAGAAATGTGTGTTCATTGAAACCGCTGGTTTTTGATAGTTTGGGCCCTATTGAATAATGAATGTTTTGAATTTTCTCCAAAAGTAAAGTAGTTGCAAACTCATCCTTTTAGAAACTTGTTTGGGCTGTTGAGAGGAGTAAAAAACCATCAAAAATTTCGATCCTGCATGATTTTACCAAGAAATGTGATTCTTCATTCAAAACCTGATTTTTGCTATTGGGCTCTATTGAATAATGAATGTTTTGAATTTTCTCCAAAAGTAAAGTAGTTGCAAACTCATGCTTTTAGAGATTTGTTTGGGCTTATGAGAGGAGTAGAAAAACATCAAAAATTTCAGTCCTGCATGATTCTACCAAGAAATGTGTGTTCATTGAAACCGCTGGTTTTTGATAGTTTGGGCCCTATTGAATAATGAATGTTTTGAATTTTCTCCAAAAGTAAAGTAGTTGCAAACTCATCCTTTTAGAAACTTGTTTGGGCTGTTGAGAGGAGTAAAAAACCATCAAAAATTTCAATCCTGCATGATTCTACCAAGAAATGTGATTCTTCATTCAAAACCTGATTTTTGCTATTGGGCTCTATTGAATAATGAATGTTTTGAATTTTCTCCAAAAGTAAAGTAGTTGCAAACTCATGCTTTTAGAGATTTGTTTGGGCTTATGAGAGGAGTAGAAAAACATCAAAAATTTCAGTCCTGCATGATTCTACCAAGAAATGTGTGTTCATTGAAACCGCTGGTTTTTGATAGTTTGGGCCCTATTGAATAATGAATGTTTTGAATTTTCTCCAAAAGTAAAGTAGTTGCAAACTCATCCTTTTAGAAACTTGTTTGGGCTGTTGAGAGGAGTAAAAAACCATCAAAAATTTCAATCCTGCATGATTCTACCAAGAAATGTGATTCTTCATTCAAAACCTGATTTTTGCTATTGGGCTCTATTGAATAATGAATGTTTTGAATTTTCTCCAAAAGTAAAGTAGATGCAAACTCATCCTTTTAGAAACTTGTTTGGGCTGTTGAGAGGAGTAAAAAACCATCAAAAATTTCAATCCTGCATGATTCTACCAAGAACTGTGATTCTTCATTCAAAACCTGATTTTTGCTATTGGGCTCTATTGAATAATGAATGTTTTGAATTTTCTCCAAAAGTAAAGTAGTTGCAAACTCATGCTTTTAGAAACTTGTTTGGGCTCATGAGAGGAGTAGAAAAACATCAAAAATTTCAGCCCTGCATGATTCTTCCAAGAAATGTGTGTTCATTGAAACCGCTGGTTTTTGATAGTTTGGGCCCTATTGAATAATGAATGTTTTGAATTTTCTCCAAAAGTAAAGTAGTTGCAAACTCATCCTTTTAGAAACTTGTTTGGGCTGTTGAGAGGAGTAAAAAACCATCAAAAATTTCAATCCTGCATGATTCTACCAAGAAATGTGATTCTTCATTCAAAACCTGATTTTTGCTATTGGGCTCTATTGAATAATGAATGTTTTGAATTTTCTCCAAAAGTAAAGTAGTTGCAAACTCATGCTTTTAGAGACTTGTTTGGGCTCATGAGAGGAGTAGAAAAACATCAAAAATTTCAGTCCTGCATGATTCTACCAAGAAATGTGTGTTCATTGAAACCGCTGGTTTTTGATAGTTTGGGCCCTATTGAATAATGAATGTTTTGAATTTTCTCCAAAAGTAAAGTAGTTGCAAACTCATCCTTTTAGAAACTTGTTTGGGCTGTTGAGAGGAGTAAAAAACCATCAAAAATTTCAATCCTGCATGATTTTACCAAGAAATGTGATTCTTCATTCAAAACCTGATTTTTGCTATTGGGCTCTATTGAATAATGAATGTTTTGAATTTTCTCCAAAAGTAAAGTAGTTGCAAACTCATGCTTTTAGAGACTTGTTTGTGCTTATGAGAGGAGTAGAAAAACATCAAAAATTTCAGTCCTGCATGATTCTACCAAGAAATGTGTGTTCATTGAAACCGCTGGTTTTTGATAGTTTGGGCCCTATTGAATAATGAATGTTTTGAATTTTCTCCAAAAGTAAAGTAGTTGCAAACTCATCCTTTTAGAAACTTGTTTGGGCTGTTGAGAGGAGTAAAAAACCATCAAAAATTTCAATCCTGCATGATTCTACCAAGAAATGTGATTCTTCATTCAAAACCTGATTTTTGCTATTGGGCTCTATTGAATAATGAATGTTTTGAATTTTCTCCAAAAGTAAAGTAGATGCAAACTCATCCTTTTAGAAACTTGTTTGGGCTGTTGAGAGGAGTAAAAAACCATCAAAAATTTCAGTCCTGCATGATTCTACCAAGAACTGTGATTCTTCATTCAAAACCTGATTTTTGCTATTGGGCTCTATTGAATAATGAATGTTTTGAATTTTCTCCAAAAGTAAAGTAGTTGCAAACTCATGCTTTTAGAGACTTGTTTGGGCTCATGAGAGGAGTAGAAAAACATCAAAAATTTCAGTCCTGCATGATTCTACCAAGAAATGTGTGTTCATTGAAACCGCTGGTTTTTGATAGTTTGGGCCCTATTGAATAATGAATGTTTTGAATTTTCTCCAAAAGTAAAGTAGTTGCAAACTCATCCTTTTAGAAACTTGTTTGGGCTGTTGAGAGGAGTAAAAAACCATCAAAAATTTCAATCCTGCATGATTTTACCAAGAAATGTGATTCTTCATTCAAAACCTGATTTTTGCTATTGGGCTCTATTGAATAGTGAATGTTTTGAATTTTCTCCAAAAGTAAAGTAGTTGCAAACTCATGCTTTTAGAAACTTGTTTGGGCTCATGAGAGGAGTAGAAAAACATCAAAAATTTCAGTCCTGCATGATTCTACCAAGAAATGTGTGTTCATTGAAACCGCTGGTTTTTGATAGTTTGGGCCCTATTGAATAATGAATGTTTTGAATTTTCTCCAAAAGTAAAGTAGTTGCAAACTCATCCTTTTAGAAACTTGTTTGGGCTGTTGAGAGGAGTAAAAAACCATCAAAAATTTCAATCCTGCATGATTTTACCAAGAAATGTGATTCTTCATTCAAAACCTGATTTTTGCTATTGGGCTCTATTGAATAATGAATGTTTTGAATTTTCTCCAAAAGTAAAGTAGTTGCAAACTCATGCTTTTAGAGACTTGTTTGGGCTCATGAGAGGAGTAGAAAAACATCAAAAATTTCAGTCCTGCATGATTCTACCAAGAAATGTGTGTTCATTGAAACCGCTGGTTTTTGATAGTTTGGGCCCTATTGAATAATGAATGTTTTGAATTTTCTCCAAAAGTAAAGTAGTTGCAAGCTCATCCTTTTAGAAACTTGTTTGGGCTGTTGAGAGGAGTAAAAAACCATCAAAAATTTCAATCCTGCATGATTCTACCAAGAAATGTGATTCTTCATTCAAAACCTGATTTTTGCTATTGGGCTCTATTGAATAATGAATGTTTTGAATTTTCTCCAAAAGTAAAGTAGTTGCAAACTCATCCTTTTAGAAACTTGTTTGGGCTGTTGAGAGGAGTAAAAAACCATCAAAAATTTCAATCCTGCATGATTCTACCAAGAACTGTGATTCTTCATTCAAAACCTGATTTTTGCTATTGGGCTCTATTGAATAATGAATGTTTTGAATTTTCTCCAAAAGTAAAGTAGTTGCAAACTCATGCTTTTAGAAACTTGTTTGGGCTCATGAGAGGAGTAGAAAAACATCAAAAATTTCAGCCCTGCATGATTCTTCCAAGAAATGTGTGTTCATTGAAACCGCTGGTTTTTGATAGTTTGGGCCCTATTGAATAATGAATGTTTTGAATTTTCTCCAAAAGTAAAGTAGTTGCAAACTCATCCTTTTAGAAACTTGTTTGGGCTGTTGAGAGGAGTAAAAAACCATCAAAAATTTCAATCCTGCATGATTCTACCAAGAAATGTGATTCTTCATTCAAAACCTGATTTTTGCTATTGGGCTCTATTGAATAATGAATGTTTTGAATTTTCTCCAAAAGTAAAGTAGTTGCAAACTCATGCTTTTAGAGACTTGTTTGGGCTCATGAGAGGAGTAGAAAAACATCAAAAATTTCAGTCCTGCATGATTCTACCAAGAAATGTGTGTTCATTGAAACCGCTGGTTTTTGATAGTTTGGGCCCTATTGAATAATGAATGTTTTGAATTTTCTCCAAAAGTAAAGTAGTTGCAAACTCATCCTTTTAGAAACTTGTTTGGGCTGTTGAGAGGAGTAAAAAACCATCAAAAATTTCAATCCTGCATGATTTTACCAAGAAATGTGATTCTTCATTCAAAACCTGATTTTTGCTATTGGGCTCTATTGAATAATGAATGTTTTGAATTTTCTCCAAAAGTAAAGTAGTTGCAAACTCATGCTTTTAGAGACTTGTTTGGGCTTATGAGAGGAGTAGAAAAACATCAAAAATTTCAGTCCTGCATGATTCTACCAAGAAATGTGTGTTCATTGAAACCGCTGGTTTTTGATAGTTTGGGCCCTATTGAATAATGAATGTTTTGAATTTTCTCCAAAAGTAAAGTAGTTGCAAACTCATCCTTTTAGAAACTTGTTTGGGCTGTTGAGAGGAGTAAAAAACCATCAAAAATTTCAATACTGCAAGATTCTACCAAGAAATGTGATTCTTCATTCAAAACCTGATTTTTGCTATTGGGCTCTATTGAATAATGAATGTTTTGAATTTTCTCCAAAAGTAAAGTAGTTGCAAACTCATCCTTTCAGAAACTTGTTTGGGCTGTTGAGAGCAGTAAAAAACCATCAAAAATTTCAATCCTGCATGATTCTACCAAGAACTGTGATTCTTCATTCAAAACCTGATTTTTGCTATTGGGCTCTATTGAATAATGAATGTTTTGAATTTTCTCCAAAAGTAAAGTAGTTGCAAACTCATGCTTTTAGAGACTTGTTTGGGCTCATGAGAGGAGTAGAAAAACATCAAAAATTTCAGTCCTGCATGATTCTACCAAGAAATGTGTGTTCATTGAAACCGCTGGTTTTTGATAGTTTGGGCCCTATTGAATAATGAATGTTTTGAATTTTCTCCAAAAGTAAAGTAGTTGCAAACTCATCCTTTTAGAAACTTGTTTGGGCTGTTGAGAGGAGTAAAAAACCATCAAAAATTTCAATCCTGCATGATTTTACCAAGAAATGTGATTCTTCATTCAAAACCTGATTTTTGCTATTGGGCTCTATTGAATAGTGAATGTTTTGAATTTTCTCCAAAAGTAAAGTAGTTGCAAACTCATGCTTTTAGAAACTTGTTTGGGCTCATGAGAGGAGTAGAAAAACATCAAAAATTTCAGTCCTGCATGATTCTACCAAGAAATGTGTGTTCATTGAAACCGCTGGTTTTTGATAGTTTGGGCCCTATTGAATAATGAATGTTTTGAATTTTCTCCAAAAGTAAAGTAGTTGCAAACTCATCCTTTTAGAAACTTGTTTGGGCTGTTGAGAGGAGTAAAAAACCATCAAAAATTTCAATCCTGCATGATTCTACCAAGAAATGTGATTCTTCATTCAAAACCTGATTTTTGCTATTGGGCTCTATTGAATAATGAATGTTTTGAATTTTCTCCAAAAGTAAAGTAGTTGCAAACTCATGCTTTTAGAGACTTGTTTGGGCTCATGAGAGGAGTAGAAAAACATCAAAAATTTCAGTCCTGCATGATTCTTCCAAGAAATGTGTGTTCATTGAAACCGCTGGTTTTTGATAGTTTGGGCCCTATTGAATAATGAATGTTTTGAATTTTCTCCAAAAGTAAAGTAGTTGCAAACTCATCCTTTTAGAAACTTGTTTGGGCTGTTGAGAGGAGTAAAAAACCATCAAAAATTTCAATCCTGCATGATTCTACCAAGAAATGTGATTCTTCATTCAAAACCTGATTTTTGCTATTGGGCTCTATTGAATAATGAATGTTTTGATTTTTCTCCAAAAGTAAAGTAGTTGCAAACTCATGCTTTTAGAGACTTGTTTGGGCTCATGAGAGGAGTAGAAAAACATCAAAAATTTCAGTCCTGCATGATTCTTCCAAGAAATGTGTGTTCATTGAAACCGCTGGTTTTTGATAGTTTGGGCCCTATTGAATAATGAATGTTTTGAATTTTCTCCAAAAGTAAAGTAGTTGCAAACTCATCCTTTTAGAAACTTGTTTGGGCTGTTGAGAGGAGTAAAAAACCATCAAAAATTTCAATCCTGCATGATTCTACCAAGAAATGTGATTCTTCATTGAAAACCTGATTTTTGCTATTGGGCTCTATTGAATAATGAATGTTTTGAATTTTCTCCAAAAGTAAAGTAGTTGCAAACTCATGCTTTTAGAGACTTGTTTGGGCTCATGAGAGGAGTAGAAAAACATCAAAAATTTCAGTCCTGCATGATTCTTCCAAGAAATGTGTGTTCATTGAAACCGCTGGTTTTTGATAGTTTGGGCCCTATTGAATAATGAATGTTTTGAATTTTCTCCAAAAGTAAAGTGGTTGCAAACTCATCCTTTTAGAAACTTGTTTGGGCTGTTGAGAGGAGTAAAAAACCATCAAAAATTTCAATCCTGCATGATTCTACCAAGAAATGTGATTCTTCATTCAAAACCTGATTTTTGCTATTGGGCTCTATTGAATAATGAATGTTTTGAATTTTCTCCAAAAGTAAAGTAGTTGCAAACTCATGCTTTTAGAGACTTGTTTGGGCTCATGAGCGGAGTAGAAAAACATCAAAAATTTCAGTCCTGCATGATTCTACCAAGAAATGTGTGTTCATTGAAACCGCTGGTTTTTGATAGTTTGGGCCCTATTGAATAATGAATGTTTTGAATTTTCTCCAAAAGTAAAGTAGTTGCAAACTCATCCTTTTAGAAACTTGTTTGGGCTGTTGAGAGGAGTAAAAAACCATCAAAAATTTCAATCCTGCATGATTTTACCAAGAAATGTGATTCTTCATTCAAAACCTGATTTTTGCTATTGGGCTCTATTGAATAGTGAATGTTTTGAATTTTCTCCAAAAGTAAAGTAGTTGCAAACTCATGCTTTTAGAAACTTGTTTGGGCTCATGAGAGGAGTAGAAAAACATCAAAAATTTCAGTCCTGCATGATTCTACCAAGAAATGTGTGTTCATTGAAACCGCTGGTTTTTGATAGTTTGGGCCCTATTGAATAATGAATGTTTTGAATTTTCTCCAAAAGTAAAGTAGTTGCAAACTCATCCTTTTAGAAACTTGTTTGGGCTGTTGAGAGGAGTAAAAAACCATCAAAAATTTCAATCCTGCATGATTTTACCAAGAAATGTGATTCTTCATTCAAAACCTGATTTTTGCTATTGGGCTCTATTGAATAATGAATGTTTTGAATTTTCTCCAAAAGTAAAGTAGTTGCAAACTCATGCTTTTAGAGACTTGTTTGGGCTTATGAGAGGAGTAGAAAAACATCAAAAATTTCAGTCCTGCATGATTCTACCAAGAAATGTGTGTTCATTGAAACCGCTGGTTTTTGATAGTTTGGGCCCTATTGAATAATGAATGTTTTGAATTTTCTCCAAAAGTAAAGTAGTTGCAAACTCATCCTTTTAGAAACTTGTTTGGGCTGTTGAGAGGAGTAAAAAACCATCAAAAATTTCAATCCTGCATGATTCTACCAAGAAATGTGATTCTTCATTCAAAACCTGATTTTTGCTATTGGGCTCTATTGAATAATGAATGTTTTGAATTTTCTCCAAAAGTAAAGTAGATGCAAACTCATCCTTTTAGAAACTTGTTTGGGCTGTTGAGAGGAGTAAAAAACCATCAAAAATTTCAATCCTGCATGATTCTACCAAGAACTGTGATTCTTCATTCAAAACCTGATTTTTGCTATTGGGCTCTATTGAATAATGAATGTTTTGAATTTTCTCCAAAAGTAAAGTAGTTGCAAACTCATGCTTTTAGAAACTTGTTTGGGCTCATGAGAGGAGTAGAAAAACATCAAAAATTTCAGCCCTGCATGATTCTTCCAAGAAATGTGTGTTCATTGAAACCGCTGGTTTTTGATAGTTTGGGCCCTATTGAATAATGAATGTTTTGAATTTTCTCCAAAAGTAAAGTAGTTGCAAACTCATCCTTTTAGAAACTTGTTTGGGCTGTTGAGAGAAGTAAAAAACCATCAAAAATTTCAATCCTGCATGATTCTACCAAGAAATGTGATTCTTCATTCAAAACCTGATTTTTGCTATTGGGCTCTATTGAATAATGAATGTTTTGAATTTTCTCCAAAAGTAAAGTAGTTGCAAACTCATGCTTTTAGAGACTTGTTTGGGCTCATGAGAGGAGTAGAAAAACATCAAAAATTTCAGTCCTGCATGATTCTACCAAGAAATGTGTGTTCATTGAAACCGCTGGTTTTTGATAGTTTGGGCCCTATTGAATAATGAATGTTTTGAATTTTCTCCAAAAGTAAAGTAGTTGCAAACTCATCCTTTTAGAAACTTGTTTGGGCTGTTGAGAGGAGTAAAAAACCATCAAAAATTTCAATCCTGCATGATTTTACCAAGAAATGTGATTCTTCATTCAAAACCTGATTTTTGCTATTGGGCTCTATTGAATAGTGAATGTTTTGAATTTTCTCCAAAAGTAAAGTAGTTGCAAACTCATGCTTTTAGAAACTTGTTTGGGCTCATGAGAGGAGTAGAAAAACATCAAAAATTTCAGTCCTGCATGATTCTACCAAGAAATGTGTGTTCATTGAAACCGCTGGTTTTTGATAGTTTGGGCCCTATTGAATAATGAATGTTTTGAATTTTCTCCAAAAGTAAAGTAGTTGCAAACTCATCCTTTTAGAAACTTGTTTGGGCTGTTGAGAGGAGTAAAAAACCATCAAAAATTTCAATCCTGCATGATTCTACCAAGAAATGTGATTCTTCATTCAAAACCTGATTTTTGCTATTGGGCTCTATTGAATAATGAATGTTTTGAATTTTCTCCAAAAGTAAAGTAGTTGCAAACTCATGCTTTTAGAGACTTGTTTGGGCTCATGAGAGGAGTAGAAAAACATCAAAAATTTCAGTCCTGCATGATTCTTCCAAGAAATGTGTGTTCATTGAAACCGCTGGTTTTTGATAGTTTGGGCCCTATTGAATAATGAATGTTTTGAATTTTCTCCAAAAGTAAAGTAGTTGCAAACTCATCCTTTTAGAAACTTGTTTGGGCTGTTGAGAGGAGTAAAAAACCATCAAAAATTTCAATCCTGCATGATTCTACCAAGAAATGTGATTCTTCATTCAAAACCTGATTTTTGCTATTGGGCTCTATTGAATAATGAATGTTTTGATTTTTCTCCAAAAGTAAAGTAGTTGCAAACTCATGCTTTTAGAGACTTGTTTGGGCTCATGAGAGGAGTAGAAAAACATCAAAAATTTCAGTCCTGCATGATTCTTCCAAGAAATGTGTGTTCATTGAAACCGCTGGTTTTTGATAGTTTGGGCCCTATTGAATAATGAATGTTTTGAATTTTCTCCAAAAGTAAAGTAGTTGCAAACTCATCCTTTTAGAAACTTGTTTGGGCTGTTGAGAGGAGTAAAAAACCATCAAAAATTTCAATCCTGCATGATTCTACCAAGAAATGTGATTCTTCATTGAAAACCTGATTTTTGCTATTGGGCTCTATTGAATAATGAATGTTTTGAATTTTCTCCAAAAGTAAAGTAGTTGCAAACTCATGCTTTTAGAGACTTGTTTGGGCTCATGAGAGGAGTAGAAAAACATCAAAAATTTCAGTCCTGCATGATTCTTCCAAGAAATGTGTGTTCATTGAAACCGCTGGTTTTTGATAGTTTGGGCCCTATTGAATAATGAATGTTTTGAATTTTCTCCAAAAGTAAAGTGGTTGCAAACTCATCCTTTTAGAAACTTGTTTGGGCTGTTGAGAGGAGTAAAAAACCATCAAAAATTTCAATCCTGCATGATTCTACCAAGAAATGTGATTCTTCATTCAAAACCTGATTTTTGCTATTGGGCTCTATTGAATAATGAATGTTTTGAATTTTCTCCAAAAGTAAAGTAGTTGCAAACTCATGCTTTTAGAGACTTGTTTGGGCTCATGAGAGGAGTAGAAAAACATCAAAAATTTCAGTCCTGCATGATTCTACCAAGAAATGTGTGTTCATTGAAACCGCTGGTTTTTGATAGTTTGGGCCCTATTGAATAATGAATGTTTTGAATTTTCTCCAAAAGTAAAGTAGTTGCAAACTCATCCTTTTAGAAACTTGTTTGGGCTGTTGAGAGGAGTAAAAAACCATCAAAAATTTCAATCCTGCATGATTTTACCAAGAAATGTGATTCTTCATTCAAAACCTGATTTTTGCTATTGGGCTCTATTGAATAGTGAATGTTTTGAATTTTCTCCAAAAGTAAAGTAGTTGCAAACTCATGCTTTTAGAAACTTGTTTGGGCTCATGAGAGGAGTAGAAAAACATCAAAAATTTCAGTCCTGCATGATTCTACCAAGAAATGTGTGTTCATTGAAACCGCTGGTTTTTGATAGTTTGGGCCCTATTGAATAATGAATGTTTTGAATTTTCTCCAAAAGTAAAGTAGTTGCAAACTCATCCTTTTAGAAACTTGTTTGGGCTGTTGAGAGGAGTAAAAAACCATCAAAAATTTCAATCCTGCATGATTTTACCAAGAAATGTGATTCTTCATTCAAAACCTGATTTTTGCTATTGGGCTCTATTGAATAATGAATGTTTTGAATTTTCTCCAAAAGTAAAGTAGTTGCAAACTCATGCTTTTAGAGACTTGTTTGGGCTTATGAGAGGAGTAGAAAAACATCAAAAATTTCAGTCCTGCATGATTCTACCAAGAAATGTGTGTTCATTGAAACCGCTGGTTTTTGATAGTTTGGGCCCTATTGAATAATGAATGTTTTGAATTTTCTCCAAAAGTAAAGTAGTTGCAAACTCATCCTTTTAGAAACTTGTTTGGGCTGTTGAGAGGAGTAAAAAACCATCAAAAATTTCAATCCTGCATGATTCTACCAAGAAATGTGATTCTTCATTCAAAACCTGATTTTTGCTATTGGGCTCTATTGAATAATGAATGTTTTGAATTTTCTCCAAAAGTAAAGTAGATGCAAACTCATCCTTTTAGAAACTTGTTTGGGCTGTTGAGAGGAGTAAAAAACCATCAAAAATTTCAATCCTGCATGATTCTACCAAGAACTGTGATTCTTCATTCAAAACCTGATTTTTGCTATTGGGCTCTATTGAATAATGAATGTTTTGAATTTTCTCCAAAAGTAAAGTAGTTGCAAACTCATGCTTTTAGAAACTTGTTTGGGCTCATGAGAGGAGTAGAAAAACATCAAAAATTTCAGCCCTGCATGATTCTTCCAAGAAATGTGTGTTCATTGAAACCGCTGGTTTTTGATAGTTTGGGCCCTATTGAATAATGAATGTTTTGAATTTTCTCCAAAAGTAAAGTAGTTGCAAACTTATCCTTTTAGAAACTTGTTTGGGCTGTTGAGAGAAGTAAAAAACCATCAAAAATTTCAATCCTGCATGATTCTACCAAGAAATGTGATTCTTCATTCAAAACCTGATTTTTGCTATTGGGCTCTATTGAATAATGAATGTTTTGAATTTTCTCCAAAAGTAAAGTAGTTGCAAACTCATGCTTTTAGAGACTTGTTTGGGCTCATGAGAGGAGTAGAAAAACATCAAAAATTTCAGTCCTGCATGATTCTACCAAGAAATGTGTGTTCATTGAAACCGCTGGTTTTTGATAGTTTGGGCCCTATTGAATAATGAATGTTTTGAATTTTCTCCAAAAGTAAAGTAGTTGCAAACTCATCCTTTTAGAAACTTGTTTGGGCTGTTGAGAGGAGTAAAAAACCATCAAAAATTTCAATCCTGCATGATTTTACCAAGAAATGTGATTCTTCATTCAAAACCTGATTTTTGCTATTGGGCTCTATTGAATAGTGAATGTTTTGAATTTTCTCCAAAAGTAAAGTAGTTGCAAACTCATGCTTTTAGAAACTTGTTTGGGCTCATGAGAGGAGTAGAAAAACATCAAAAATTTCAGTCCTGCATGATTCTACCAAGAAATGTGTGTTCATTGAAACCGCTGGTTTTTGATAGTTTGGGCCCTATTGAATAATGAATGTTTTGAATTTTCTCCAAAAGTAAAGTAGTTGCAAACTCATCCTTTTAGAAACTTGTTTGGGCTGTTGAGAGGAGTAAAAAACCATCAAAAATTTCAATCCTGCATGATTTTACCAAGAAATGTGATTCTTCATTCAAAACCTGATTTTTGCTATTGGGCTCTATTGAATAATGAATGTTTTGAATTTTCTCCAAAAGTAAAGTAGTTGCAAACTCATGCTTTTAGAGACTTGTTTGGGCTCATGAGAGGAGTAGAAAAACATCAAAAATTTCAGTCCTGCATGATTCTACCAAGAAATGTGTGTTCATTGAAACCGCTGGTTTTTGATAGTTTGGGCCCTATTGAATAATGAATGTTTTGAATTTTCTTAAACAATATTTTTATTGAGTTTTCAAAATAATAGGAATGTATAAACATACCTCATATATATCATGTTCGAATAGAGTCAAGATAATGTACATCAGGACATCATCATATGGTATCTGAACATCATATCATCATTTAAAGTATGTACAATTAACATTAATTGAAATAGATTTGAAAAACAATTACAACAGTACAGGCAAACACCAAATACATGTGAAATTTTGGCACACAAAAAGAGCAAAAATCAAGATATCAAGATATAAATTCTTCTTCTATCTTAGATTTGAGTTTCAACCATCTATGCCATCTGTCGTCAAATAACTTTATTGACATATTGTTAATATAATGAATTTTTTCATAAACACAATGTTTGTCCACCAACATGATCAATGTGGCAATGTTCGGAGGTTGCTTGTTGTTCCAACCTTTCGCTATAAGGTATATTGCAGACATGAGTATGTGGGCAACCAAATACTTTGTTGTTTTGAATCTGCAAATATCTATGAGTAGTAAGGCCAAGGCAGGGTGCAACTGAACACGCCAGTTGCATATGATCGAAATCAAATTGGAGACCTTAAGCCAGTATGGTTTCAGTACCGGGCATCCCCAGAAAATATGGAGTAAGTCAGCCTGAGACCCGCATCCCCGCCAACACAGATCAGATCCCCCTTCCCCAAAATGTTTAATCCTGTTTGGGGTCAAGTAATATCTGTGGACTAGTTTGTAATGTGTTTCCAAAATGTTCATGCAATTTGTAGACCTCACTGCAGTCTTAAAAGACAATGTCCACTGTGGGGCACAAATCTGCTTCTGCAGAGTAGTCTCCCATTTTTCAAAGCATCCACCCTTAGAAAAGGTGTATTTGCCGATCAGGAAGTTATACAGGGGTTTAAGAGAGCTCTTGTGCCTGGGGGTTGTGCTGGTTAGGAAATTATAAATGGTATGGTTGACCAAAACTATCTTGCAGAAATATCTCTTAAATTTGTTATATTCCTCTTTGAGTATGAGGTATTTCATATATTCCGTATTAGGGATTTTAAATTTAGCCTTGACCAACTCAAAAGGCATGACTTTATTATTGTCCAATAAATCATCCACATAAGCAATGGGGAATGTTTTCCAGTTATCAAACATGGGTCTCAAAGAAACCTTGACAGGTGCCAAAAAGTGAAGTCTCAGTCTTTTGGTTGAAACAGGGGAGACATTAAACCTTCTCCTGCACATATGTGACCAGCTCTGCACAGAGGCTCTGAGTATTGGGTTTTCTATGTCTCCAATCTCTCCTCTGTGCAGAAGAAAATAGGAAACATAAAGTGTCGGTTCTTTATTAGGCATTAAATCTCTTTCAATTTTTGGCCATCCCAATTCTGTCTGTTCTGTGAGCCACATTTTTGTCAATTCAGTTGTGGTGGCAAAGTAATACGCCTCCAAGTCTGGAAGGGCTATCCCCCCATTTTCTCTAGATTTAAGTAGTGTGTGTTTCTTTACCCTAGGCTTTTTATTATTCCAAATAAATCTGTTCATTTGATGAGTTAATTTTTGTATGTGTTGCATTGATAAAGGCAGAGGGACATTCCTGTACAAAAACAACACCTTTGGGAGGCAGAACATCTTATATAGTACTATTCTTCCCAACCAAGTGGCTGGGGTTTTTGACAATTCTCCCAACTTAGTGTCAAGGGATTTCAAAAGGCTATCTATGTTTACCTCACTTGTGTGTGTGAGGTCGCTTGTGAGCCAAATTCCTAGATATGGGATTTTAGTGCAGTCCCAAGTAAAAGGGTACTTATCTTGTAATTGCTGTTTTATAGGGGCTGAAATAAATAGTGACAAAACGTTAGTCTTTTTTACATTGAGTTTATAATATGATATTGAACCAAACAACTCTATGATGTCCCAAGTCGCCTTCAACGACTCAACAGGATCTGTCAGTGTGAGTATGATATCGTCTGCATATAAATTTATTTTATGCTCTACATCTCCCAACCGTACTCCCCTCACCTCACTCGAGTCCCTTATCCTTTGAGCCAGTGGTTCCAGACTCAGGATAAAAATAATTGGGGACAGAGGGCATCCCTGTCTTGTTCCGTTTGTTATGTCAAATTTCCCTGACATCGTGCTATTGACCAGCACAGAGGCAGACGGTTGGGAGTACAGAGCCTGAACACTTTTCAACATCTCCTCACCAAAACCCATCTTCTTTAATACTGCGAATGCATATGTCCAATTGATGCGGTCAAAAGCTTTCTCCGCATCAAGGGCCACAAACAGACTGGGAATTTTTTTCTTGTTACAAAAGTGTATATGGTGCAAGACACTTCTTGAACTGTCAGAAGTCTGTCTAAATTTTACAAAACCCACTTGATCGGGATGTATGAGATATTGGATAACATCCTGCACCCTTTCTGCCAGTATTTTTGCATAGACCTTGATGTCTGCATTCAGGAGGGATATGGGTCTATAGTTTTCTATCTTGGTGGGATCTTTGTCCGGTTTGGGGATTACCACTATGGTGGCTCTCAGCATATCTGCACTACATGTTCCTTTTGATTTTATAAAATTTAGGGTGTTTGTTAAATAGGGGACCAGATTTTCCTGAAATGTTTTATAATATTCCACAGGGAATCCGTCTGGACCAGGAGCCTTATTACATTTGAGATTTTTTATTGCCAGAGAGACCTCTCCCTCAGAGAAGGGTGCATCAAGCATTTCCCTTTGCTCAGAAGACAGAGATCTCAACTCTACTCCTCCCAGGAAATTATCTATCATCTCCTCTGTAGGAGGGGGATAAGTCCCATTTTTCCCTATATTGTAAAGGTTTGAGTAGTATTTTTCAAAAGCCAAAGCTATGTCCCTTGGCTTTTCTATATTCACTGAGTTCTGGGAAAGTTTTTTAATTAAATGCTTTTTATTTATGGGTTTGAATCTATTTGCCATAGTTTTTGAGTTTTTGTTGTTATTTATGTAGAACCCTGCCCTGTTAAACAGAGTCTTTTTTTCGTAAATATTTATGAGAAGATTTCTAAATTCCAATCTAAGGGAGTATAACTCCTTGTATTTAGTAAAAGATTTTTCCACTTTGGCCTGGTCTTCAAGTTTTTTGATTTGTTCTAGTAACAGCCTCTGTTTGCTCTCTCTTTCCCTCTTTTGTCTTGAGGCCATCTGAATTAAGTGGCCTCTAATGACACATTTATGTGCTAACCATAAGGTTTCAGGGGAGATTTCCTGGGAGTCATTTTCTTTAAAATAATTCATTATAGTGTTTTTTATTGTTGCTATATTATCTGGGGAGTCTACTACAAATTTGCTATATCTCCAATTGTAGTGTCTTTGAGTCGAAGAGGAAACCTGTAATGTTAATAGAATTGGAGCATGGTCCGACCATGTGATGGGGCCAGTTTGGAAATCTATATACGAATCTAATAAGGAAAAACTGGTAAATATATGATCTATTTTGGTATAAGATCTGTTGTGTGGGCAGAATCTGGTGTATTCTCTAGAATTAGGGTTCAATATTTTACAACTGTCGTGCAGGTTAGCATTGCTCAGCCACTTCCCCAAATTCACACTTCTGTAGTATGGAGCAGAGGATGAGCAATCAGTGCTTGGGTCAACAATACAATTAAAGTCTCCCCCCCATATGATTTGTCCCTTGCTAAATTTGGATAATTTTCTTTTGACTTTATTGAGAAAGCTAATTTGTCTCACATTAGGGGCGTATACATTAACCACAGTGTATTCCATTCCCTCCAAGGTAAAATTGATGATTAAATATCTGCCTTTATTGTCTTTATAAACATCTGAAATAACCACTGGTAGGTCTCTGTGGAAGGCAATGGCCACCCCAGCTTTTTTCCCTCCCTCGTTGTTGGAGAAGAAAATCTGAGGATAATCTTTGTTTTTAAATCTGTTATTATCAGTTTCCAGGAGGTGGGTTTCCTGTATCATAGCAACATTTGCTTTCAATCTTTTGATCTCCTTCCACAGAGCATACCTTTTAAAGGGACTATTAAGCCCATTTACATTAAATGATAGGATTTTCAACTCCATAATATATCAAAAAGAAAGAAATGTGTTAAATAACTCAATAAGATAGAATAGTCCATCTGGACATATATCCAAGAAGAGTGGTATTTCTCTAGAAATTTGTTGTCAGTGCCTGGTGTGCCTGTGAATAGAAACATGTTATAACCTGGAATAACCTAGAACAAAACAAACTTGTTAACAAGGAAGGTGAATTTCTCAAAAGAAATGATACCAAGAGAAATCTCTCGGTTAGTGTTTGGGGATGAAAGTTCAGGCCAAGAGCCAGGGTCAACACCTACCAAGTCCATTATCTTTTCTTTTGTGTGGTCCAGGACTGTGACAAACGTCTTGGCTGTCGTGAAGAGTTGCTCCTCTCTTGATTGTAGGATAAAGATGAGTTCTTCATTGGAGGAATACCAAGGTCCTGAAAGAATCTATCACAGTTATCAATGTTAGATAAGGCAAAAGTAGTGTTTTCCTTCATGACCAATATTTTTGTAGGAAAGCCCCATCTGTATAGCACCCTGTGCTCCCGTAGGTGTGCAGTGATAGGGAAAAAGTCTCTCCTTTTTTGCAACGTGGCTTTTGAAAAGTCTGCAAAGATCTTAATACCCTCATATGGTCTTGGTAAGATGGGTGACTGCTTGCTCTTCCTCAAAATGTCCTCCTTTGTCAGAAAATAGTGAAAGAATGCAATAACATCCCGCGGAGCTCTTTCAGGGGCATATTTGGACTTAGGTAGTCTGTGTATGCGTTCTATTAAGAGGTCTCCTTTGGAAGCACCTGGGAGCATAGCATGGAGCATTTTTTGCACATATGAATCAAGATCTCTGTCCTTGACATTCTCAGGTATTCCTCTGAATTTAAGGTTGTTTCTCCTACTCCTGTCCTCTTGTTCTATCAGTCTTGACTTTAGGAAGGTAACTTCTTTCTCTAAGGCATAATGTTCGTCTATCAAATTGTTGTGAGACTGGACTATCTCCTCCATTTTCGACTCCAAGTGATTCACCCTCTGACCCAGACTGTCTATATTGTTTTGGAGGTTTGTATTATATCCCTCTAGTTGTTTTTGGAATGTCTTTGCAAGAAGGCACACCATATTTTTTATGAACATTTCTGAAGCTGCTTTGTTGGTAGCCTCTACCTCAGTCAAAACATGTAAAAAGTTTTCAGGCATGGGGTTATCTGGAGTGCAGAAGTCCTCCATCTGCGTCTCACTTTGCAGCTCAGCCGAGCTACTGCTTAATCTGCAGCTATTTTGTGAGGCAGGGGACAGTTCCCTCTGTGGTGGCGTTAGAGGGGTGTCTGAAATTGTGGAGATATCTGGACAAGATGAGGAGGCCCTTATTGTATTTGTGGCCTCCATAGCGGCTGTGAGCGTTGCTGCTGTGCAAGATTTCACAGGCTGCGCAAGATTTTTGCTTAAGGTACGCAATTTGCGTACTTGCTGCGCAATCCCGTCTGTTTCCCGGTTAATCTCGCGATATTTTGCCTCCTTCTTCTCAGCGCTACTTTTAACACTGAATTTAGTGCTTTCTTTAATATATGGAGCGGCGGTTTTTGCAGGGATGGGGGCAGACTTACCCCCTGACTTGAATACTGCGTGTTTCAGTCTCTGTGGCGTTCTCTCCCGCTGTGCGCCGCTCAGGCTGGGGCTGCAGGCTGTGGCTGCTGTGTGGCGGGCGCCATCTTGGCTCCTCAGCATGAGGGGAGAGCGCTCCAGATTTTTTGATTTTCCTGCTTTTCTATTAAGCGGATCCATTATGTGGGGGCACCGCTGGTGCCTATGGAGGTTCCCACAAGTTTTCAGCCAGTCCTGGCTTGTAAGTCGCTTGTTAATAGCGCTTGGTAGGCTGCCCTGTGGAGGAGCTCAGAGCTCAGGCTTCCATTCAGCTCAGACGCTGGCCACGCCCCCCCAATGTTTTGAATTTTCTCCAAAAGTAAAGTAGTTGCAAACTCATCCTTTTAGAAACTTGTTTGGGCTGTTGAGAGGAGTAAAAAACCATCAAAAATTTCAATCCTGCATGATTCTACCAAGAAATGTGATTCTTCATTCAAAACCTGATTTTTGCTATTGGGCTCTATTGAATAATGAATGTTTTGAATTTTCTCCAAAAGTAAAGTAGTTGCAAACTCATCCTTTTAGAAACTTGTTTGGGCTGTTGAGAGGAGTAAAAAACCATCAAAAATTTCAATCCTGCATGATTCTACCAAGAACTGTGATTCTTCATTCAAAACCTGATTTTTGCTATTGGGCTCTATTGAATAATGAATGTTTTGAATTTTCTCCAAAAGTAAAGTAGTTGCAAACTCATGCTTTTAGAAACTTGTTTGGGCTCATGAGAGGAGTAGAAAAACATCAAAAATTTCAGCCCTGCATGATTCTTCCAAGAAATGTGTGTTCATTGAAACCGCTGGTTTTTGATAGTTTGGGCCCTATTGAATAATGAATGTTTTGAATTTTCTCCAAAAGTAAAGTAGTTGCAAACTCATCCTTTTAGAAACTTGTTTGGGCTGTTGAGAGGAGTAAAAAAAAAAAAAAAAAAACCATCAAAAATTTCAATCCTGCATGATTCTACCAAGAAATGTGATTCTTCATTCAAAACCTGATTTTTGCTATTGGGCTCTATTGAATAATGAATGTTTTGAATTTTCTCCAAAAGTAAAGTAGTTGCAAACTCATGCTTTTAGAGACTTGTTTGGGCTCATGAGAGGAGTAGAAAAACATCAAAAATTTCAGTCCTGCATGATTCTACCAAGAAATGTGTGTTCATTGAAACCGCTGGTTTTTGATAGTTTGGGCCCTATTGAATAATGAATGTTTTGAATTTTCTCCAAAAGTAAAGTAGTTGCAAACTCATCCTTTTAGAAACTTGTTTGGGCTGTTGAGAGGAGTAAAAAACCATCAAAAATTTCAATCCTGCATGATTTTACCAAGAAATGTGATTCTTCATTCAAAACCTGATTTTTGCTATTGGGCTCTATTGAATAATGAATGTTTTGAATTTTCTCCAAAAGTAAAGTAGTTGCAAACTCATGCTTTTAGAGACTTGTTTGGGCTTATGAGAGGAGTAGAAAAACATCAAAAATTTCAGTCCTGCATGATTCTACCAAGAAATGTGTGTTCATTGAAACCGCTGGTTTTTGATAGTTTGGGCCCTATTGAATAATGAATGTTTTGAATTTTCTCCAAAAGTAAAGTAGTTGCAAACTCATCCTTTTAGAAACTTGTTTGGGCTGTTGAGAGGAGTAAAAAACCATCAAAAATTTCAATCCTGCAAGATTCTACCAAGAAATGTGATTCTTCATTCAAAACCTGATTTTTGCTATTGGGCTCTATTGAATAATGAATGTTTTGAATTTTCTCCAAAAGTAAAGTAGTTGCAAACTCATCCTTTCAGAAACTTGTTTGGGCTGTTGAGAGGAGTAAAAAACCATCAAAAATTTCAATCCTGCATGATTCTACCAAGAACTGTGATTCTTCATTCAAAACCTGATTTTTGCTATTGGGCTCTATTGAATAATGAATGTTTTGAATTTTCTCCAAAAGTAAAGTAGTTGCAAACTCATGCTTTTAGAGACTTGTTTGGGCTCATGAGAGGAGTAGAAAAACATCAAAAATTTCAGTCCTGCATGATTCTACCAAGAAATGTGTGTTCATTGAAACTGCTGGTTTTTGATAGTTTGGGCCCTATTGAATAATGAATGTTTTGAATTTTCTCCAAAAGTAAAGTAGTTGCAAACTCATCCTTTTAGAAACTTGTTTGGGCTGTTGAGAGGAGTAAAAAACCATCAAAAATTTCAATCCTGCATGATTTTACCAAGAAATGTGATTCTTCATTCAAAACCTGATTTTTGCTATTGGGCTCTATTGAATAGTGAATGTTTTGAATTTTCTCCAAAAGTAAAGTAGTTGCAAACTCATGCTTTTAGAAACTTGTTTGGGCTCATGAGAGGAGTAGAAAAACATCAAAAATTTCAGTCCTGCATGATTCTACCAAGAAATGTGTGTTCATTGAAACCGCTGGTTTTTGATAGTTTGGGCCCTATTGAATAATGAATGTTTTGAATTTTCTCCAAAAGTAAAGTAGTTGCAAACTCATCCTTTTAGAAACTTGTTTGGGCTGTTGAGAGGAGTAAAAAACCATCAAAAATTTCAATCCTGCATGATTCTACCAAGAAATGTGATTCTTCATTCAAAACCTGATTTTTGCTATTGGGCTCTATTGAATAATGAATGTTTTGAATTTTCTCCAAAAGTAAAGTAGTTGCAAACTCATGCTTTTAGAGACTTGTTTGGGCTCATGAGAGGAGTAGAAAAACATCAAAAATTTCAGTCCTGCATGATTCTTCCAAGAAATGTGTGTTCATTGAAACCGCTGGTTTTTGATAGTTTGGGCCCTATTGAATAATGAATGTTTTGAATTTTCTCCAAAAGTAAAGTAGTTGCAAACTCATCCTTTTAGAAACTTGTTTGGGCTGTTGAGAGGAGTAAAAAACCATCAAAAATTTCAATCCTGCATGATTCTACCAAGAAATGTGATTCTTCATTCAAAACCTGATTTTTGCTATTGGGCTCTATTGAATAATGAATGTTTTGAATTTTCTCCAAAAGTAAAGTAGTTGCAAACTCATGCTTTTAGAGACTTGTTTGGGCTCATGAGAGGAGTAGAAAAACATCAAAAATTTCAGTCCTGCATGATTCTTCCAAGAAATGTGTGTTCATTGAAACCGCTGGTTTTTGATAGTTTGGGCCCTATTGAATAATGAATGTTTTGAATTTTCTCCAAAAGTAAAGTAGTTGCAAACTCATCCTTTTAGAAACTTGTTTGGGCTGTTGAGAGGAGTAAAAAACCATCAAAAATTTCAATCCTGCATGATTCTACCAAGAAATGTGATTCTTCATTCAAAACCTGATTTTTGCTATTGGGCTCTATTGAATAATGAATGTTTTGAATTTTCTCCAAAAGTAAAGTAGTTGCAAACTCATGCTTTTAGAGACTTGTTTGGGCTCATGAGAGGAGTAGAAAAACATCAAAAATTTCAGTCCTGCATGATTCTTCCAAGAAATGTGTGTTCATTGAAACCGCTGGTTTTTGATAGTTTGGGCCCTATTGAATAATGAATGTTTTGAATTTTCTCCAAAAGTAAAGTAGTTGCAAACTCATCCTTTTAGAAACTTGTTTGGGCTGTTGAGAGGAGTAAAAAACCATCAAAAATTTCAATCCTGCATGATTCTACCAAGAAATGTGATTCTTCATTCAAAACCTGATTTTTGCTATTGGGCTCTATTGAATAATGAATGTTTTGAATTTTCTCCAAAAGTAAAGTAGTTGCAAACTCATGCTTTTAGAGACTTGTTTGGGCTCATGAGAGGAGTAGAAAAACATCAAAAATTTCAGTCCTGCATGATTCTACCAAGAAATGTGTGTTCATTGAAACCGCTGGTTTTTGATAGTTTGGGCCCTATTGAATAATGAATGTTTTGAATTTTCTCCAAAAGTAAAGTAGTTGCAAACTCATCCTTTTAGAAACTTGTTTGGGCTGTTGAGAGGAGTAAAAAACCATCAAAAATTTCAATCCTGCATGATTTTACCAAGAAATGTGATTCTTCATTCAAAACCTGATTTTTGCTATTGGGCTCTATTGAATAGTGAATGTTTTGAATTTTCTCCAAAAGTAAAGTAGTTGCAAACTCATGCTTTTAGAAACTTGTTTGGGCTAATGAGAGGAGTAGAAAAACATCAAAAATTTCAGTCCTGCATGATTCTACCAAGAAATGTGTGTTCATTGAAACCGCTGGCTTTTGATAGTTTGGGCCCTATTGAATAATGAATGTTTTGAATTTTCTCCAAAAGTAAAGTAGTTGCAAACTCATCCTTTTAGAAACTTGTTTGGGCTGTTGAGAGGAGTAAAAAACCATCAAAAATTTCGATCCTGCATGATTTTACCAAGAAATGTGATTCTTCATTCAAAACCTGATTTTTGCTATTGGGCTCTATTGAATAATGAATGTTTTGAATTTTCTCCAAAAGTAAAATAGTTGCAAACTCATGCTTTTAGAGATTTGTTTGGGCTTATGAGAGGAGTAGAAAAACATCAAAAATTTCAGTCCTGCATGATTCTACCAAGAAATGTGTGTTCATTGAAACAGCTGGTTTTTGATAGTTTGGGCCCTATTGAATAATGAATGTTTTGAATTTTCTCCAAAAGTAAAGTAGTTGCAAACTCATCCTTTTAGAAACTTGTTTGGGCTGTTGAGAGGAGTAAAAAACCATCAAAAATTTCAATCCTGCATGATTCTACCAAGAAATGTGATTCTTCATTCAAAACCTGATTTTTGCTATTGGGCTCTATTGAATAATGAATGTTTTGAATTTTCTCCAAAAGTAAAGTAGATGCAAACTCATCCTTTTAGAAACTTGTTTGGGCTGTTGAGAGGAGTAAAAAACCATCAAAAATTTCAATCCTGCATGATTCTACCAAGAACTGTGATTCTTCATTCAAAACCTGATTTTTGCTATTGGGCTCTATTGAATAATGAATGTTTTGAATTTTCTCCAAAAGTAAAGTAGTTGCAAACTCATGCTTTTAGAAACTTGTTTGGGCTCATGAGAGGAGTAGAAAAACATCAAAAATTTCAGCCCTGCATGATTCTTCCAAGAAATGTGTGTTCATTGAAACCGCTGGTTTTTGATAGTTTGGGCCCTATTGAATAATGAATGTTTTGAATTTTCTCCAAAAGTAAAGTAGTTGCAAACTCATCCTTTTAGAAACTTGTTTGGGCTGTTGAGAGGAGTAAAAAACCATCAAAAATTTCAATCCTGCATGATTCTACCAAGAAATGTGATTCTTCATTCAAAACCTGATTTTTGCTATTGGGCTCTATTGAATAATGAATGTTTTGAATTTTCTCCAAAAGTAAAGTAGTTGCAAACTCATGCTTTTAGAGACTTGTTTGGGCTCATGAGAGGAGTAGAAAAACATCAAAAATTTCAGTCCTGCATGATTCTACCAAGAAATGTGTGTTCATTGAAACCGCTGGTTTTTGATAGTTTGGGCCCTATTGAATAATGAATGTTTTGAATTTTCTCCAAAAGTAAAGTAGTTGCAAACTCATCCTTTTAGAAACTTGTTTGGGCTGTTGAGAGGAGTAAAAAACCATCAAAAATTTCAATCCTGCATGATTTTACCAAGAAATGTGATTCTTCATTCAAAACCTGATTTTTGCTATTGGGCTCTATTGAATAATGAATGTTTTGAATTTTCTCCAAAAGTAAAGTAGTTGCAAACTCATGCTTTTAGAGACTTGTTTGTGCTTATGAGAGGAGTAGAAAAACATCAAAAATTTCAGTCCTGCATGATTCTACCAAGAAATGTGTGTTCATTGAAACCGCTGGTTTTTGATAGTTTGGGCCCTATTGAATAATGAATGTTTTGAATTTTCTCCAAAAGTAAAGTAGTTGCAAACTCATCCTTTTAGAAACTTGTTTGGGCTGTTGAGAGGAGTAAAAAACCATCAAAAATTTCAATCCTGCATGATTCTACCAAGAAATGTGATTCTTCATTCAAAACCTGATTTTTGCTATTGGGCTCTATTGAATAATGAATGTTTTGAATTTTCTCCAAAAGTAAAGTAGATGCAAACTCATCCTTTTAGAAACTTGTTTGGGCTGTTGAGAGGAGTAAAAAACCATCAAAAATTTCAGTCCTGCATGATTCTACCAAGAACTGTGATTCTTCATTCAAAACCTGATTTTTGCTATTGGGCTCTATTGAATAATGAATGTTTTGAATTTTCTCCAAAAGTAAAGTAGTTGCAAACTCATGCTTTTAGAGACTTGTTTGGGCTCATGAGAGGAGTAGAAAAACATCAAAAATTTCAGTCCTGCATGATTCTACCAAGAAATGTGTGTTCATTGAAACCGCTGGTTTTTGATAGTTTGGGCCCTATTGAATAATGAATGTTTTGAATTTTCTCCAAAAGTAAAGTAGTTGCAAACTCATCCTTTTAGAAACTTGTTTGGGCTGTTGAGAGGAGTAAAAAACCATCAAAAATTTCAATCCTGCATGATTTTACCAAGAAATGTGATTCTTCATTCAAAACCTGATTTTTGCTATTGGGCTCTATTGAATAGTGAATGTTTTGAATTTTCTCCAAAAGTAAAGTAGTTGCAAACTCATGCTTTTAGAAACTTGTTTGGGCTCATGAGAGGAGTAGAAAAACATCAAAAATTTCAGTCCTGCATGATTCTACCAAGAAATGTGTGTTCATTGAAACCGCTGGTTTTTGATAGTTTGGGCCCTATTGAATAATGAATGTTTTGAATTTTCTCCAAAAGTAAAGTAGTTGCAAACTCATCCTTTTAGAAACTTGTTTGGGCTGTTGAGAGGAGTAAAAAACCATCAAAAATTTCAATCCTGCATGATTTTACCAAGAAATGTGATTCTTCATTCAAAACCTGATTTTTGCTATTGGGCTCTATTGAATAATGAATGTTTTGAATTTTCTCCAAAAGTAAAGTAGTTGCAAACTCATGCTTTTAGAGACTTGTTTGGGCTCATGAGAGGAGTAGAAAAACATCAAAAATTTCAGTCCTGCATGATTCTACCAAGAAATGTGTGTTCATTGAAACCGCTGGTTTTTGATAGTTTGGGCCCTATTGAATAATGAATGTTTTGAATTTTCTCCAAAAGTAAAGTAGTTGCAAGCTCATCCTTTTAGAAACTTGTTTGGGCTGTTGAGAGGAGTAAAAAACCATCAAAAATTTCAATCCTGCATGATTCTACCAAGAAATGTGATTCTTCATTCAAAACCTGATTTTTGCTATTGGGCTCTATTGAATAATGAATGTTTTGAATTTTCTCCAAAAGTAAAGTAGTTGCAAACTCATCCTTTTAGAAACTTGTTTGGGCTGTTGAGAGGAGTAAAAAACCATCAAAAATTTCAATCCTGCATGATTCTACCAAGAACTGTGATTCTTCATTCAAAACCTGATTTTTGCTATTGGGCTCTATTGAATAATGAATGTTTTGAATTTTCTCCAAAAGTAAAGTAGTTGCAAACTCATGCTTTTAGAAACTTGTTTGGGCTCATGAGAGGAGTAGAAAAACATCAAAAATTTCAGCCCTGCATGATTCTTCCAAGAAATGTGTGTTCATTGAAACCGCTGGTTTTTGATAGTTTGGGCCCTATTGAATAATGAATGTTTTGAATTTTCTCCAAAAGTAAAGTAGTTGCAAACTCATCCTTTTAGAAACTTGTTTGGGCTGTTGAGAGGAGTAAAAAACCATCAAAAATTTCAATCCTGCATGATTCTACCAAGAAATGTGATTCTTCATTCAAAACCTGATTTTTGCTATTGGGCTCTATTGAATAATGAATGTTTTGAATTTTCTCCAAAAGTAAAGTAGTTGCAAACTCATGCTTTTAGAGACTTGTTTGGGCTCATGAGAGGAGTAGAAAAACATCAAAAATTTCAGTCCTGCATGATTCTACCAAGAAATGTGTGTTCATTGAAACCGCTGGTTTTTGATAGTTTGGGCCCTATTGAATAATGAATGTTTTGAATTTTCTCCAAAAGTAAAGTAGTTGCAAACTCATCCTTTTAGAAACTTGTTTGGGCTGTTGAGAGGAGTAAAAAACCATCAAAAATTTCAATCCTGCATGATTTTACCAAGAAATGTGATTCTTCATTCAAAACCTGATTTTTGCTATTGGGCTCTATTGAATAATGAATGTTTTGAATTTTCTCCAAAAGTAAAGTAGTTGCAAACTCATGCTTTTAGAGACTTGTTTGGGCTTATGAGAGGAGTAGAAAAACATCAAAAATTTCAGTCCTGCATGATTCTACCAAGAAATGTGTGTTCATTGAAACCGCTGGTTTTTGATAGTTTGGGCCCTATTGAATAATGAATGTTTTGAATTTTCTCCAAAAGTAAAGTAGTTGCAAACTCATCCTTTTAGAAACTTGTTTGGGCTGTTGAGAGGAGTAAAAAACCATCAAAAATTTCAATACTGCAAGATTCTACCAAGAAATGTGATTCTTCATTCAAAACCTGATTTTTGCTATTGGGCTCTATTGAATAATGAATGTTTTGAATTTTCTCCAAAAGTAAAGTAGTTGCAAACTCATCCTTTCAGAAACTTGTTTGGGCTGTTGAGAGCAGTAAAAAACCATCAAAAATTTCAATCCTGCATGATTCTACCAAGAACTGTGATTCTTCATTCAAAACCTGATTTTTGCTATTGGGCTCTATTGAATAATGAATGTTTTGAATTTTCTCCAAAAGTAAAGTAGTTGCAAACTCATGCTTTTAGAGACTTGTTTGGGCTCATGAGAGGAGTAGAAAAACATCAAAAATTTCAGTCCTGCATGATTCTACCAAGAAATGTGTGTTCATTGAAACCGCTGGTTTTTGATAGTTTGGGCCCTATTGAATAATGAATGTTTTGAATTTTCTCCAAAAGTAAAGTAGTTGCAAACTCATCCTTTTAGAAACTTGTTTGGGCTGTTGAGAGGAGTAAAAAACCATCAAAAATTTCAATCCTGCATGATTTTACCAAGAAATGTGATTCTTCATTCAAAACCTGATTTTTGCTATTGGGCTCTATTGAATAGTGAATGTTTTGAATTTTCTCCAAAAGTAAAGTAGTTGCAAACTCATGCTTTTAGAAACTTGTTTGGGCTCATGAGAGGAGTAGAAAAACATCAAAAATTTCAGTCCTGCATGATTCTACCAAGAAATGTGTGTTCATTGAAACCGCTGGTTTTTGATAGTTTGGGCCCTATTGAATAATGAATGTTTTGAATTTTCTCCAAAAGTAAAGTAGTTGCAAACTCATCCTTTTAGAAACTTGTTTGGGCTGTTGAGAGGAGTAAAAAACCATCAAAAATTTCAATCCTGCATGATTCTACCAAGAAATGTGATTCTTCATTCAAAACCTGATTTTTGCTATTGGGCTCTATTGAATAATGAATGTTTTGAATTTTCTCCAAAAGTAAAGTAGTTGCAAACTCATGCTTTTAGAGACTTGTTTGGGCTCATGAGAGGAGTAGAAAAACATCAAAAATTTCAGTCCTGCATGATTCTTCCAAGAAATGTGTGTTCATTGAAACCGCTGGTTTTTGATAGTTTGGGCCCTATTGAATAATGAATGTTTTGAATTTTCTCCAAAAGTAAAGTAGTTGCAAACTCATCCTTTTAGAAACTTGTTTGGGCTGTTGAGAGGAGTAAAAAACCATCAAAAATTTCAATCCTGCATGATTCTACCAAGAAATGTGATTCTTCATTCAAAACCTGATTTTTGCTATTGGGCTCTATTGAATAATGAATGTTTTGATTTTTCTCCAAAAGTAAAGTAGTTGCAAACTCATGCTTTTAGAGACTTGTTTGGGCTCATGAGAGGAGTAGAAAAACATCAAAAATTTCAGTCCTGCATGATTCTTCCAAGAAATGTGTGTTCATTGAAACCGCTGGTTTTTGATAGTTTGGGCCCTATTGAATAATGAATGTTTTGAATTTTCTCCAAAAGTAAAGTAGTTGCAAACTCATCCTTTTAGAAACTTGTTTGGGCTGTTGAGAGGAGTAAAAAACCATCAAAAATTTCAATCCTGCATGATTCTACCAAGAAATGTGATTCTTCATTGAAAACCTGATTTTTGCTATTGGGCTCTATTGAATAATGAATGTTTTGAATTTTCTCCAAAAGTAAAGTAGTTGCAAACTCATGCTTTTAGAGACTTGTTTGGGCTCATGAGAGGAGTAGAAAAACATCAAAAATTTCAGTCCTGCATGATTCTTCCAAGAAATGTGTGTTCATTGAAACCGCTGGTTTTTGATAGTTTGGGCCCTATTGAATAATGAATGTTTTGAATTTTCTCCAAAAGTAAAGTAGTTGCAAACTCATCCTTTTAGAAACTTGTTTGGGCTGTTGAGAGGAGTAAAAAACCATCAAAAATTTCAATCCTGCATGATTCTACCAAGAAATGTGATTCTTCATTCAAAACCTGATTTTTGCTATTGGGCTCTATTGAATAATGAATGTTTTGAATTTTCTCCAAAAGTAAAGTAGTTGCAAACTCATGCTTTTAGAGACTTGTTTGGGCTCATGAGAGGAGTAGAAAAACATCAAAAATTTCAGTCCTGCATGATTCTACCAAGAAATGTGTGTTCATTGAAACCGCTGGTTTTTGATAGTTTGGGCCCTATTGAATAATGAATGTTTTGAATTTTCTCCAAAAGTAAAGTAGTTGCAAACTCATCCTTTTAGAAACTTGTTTGGGCTGTTGAGAGGAGTAAAAAACCATCAAAAATTTCAATCCTGCATGATTTTACCAAGAAATGTGATTCTTCATTCAAAACCTGATTTTTGCTATTGGGCTCTTTTGAATAGTGAATGTTTTGAATTTTCTCCAAAAGTAAAGTAGTTGCAAACTCATGCTTTTAGAAACTTGTTTGGGCTCATGAGAGGAGTAGAAAAACATCAAAAATTTCAGTCCTGCATGATTCTACCAAGAAATGTGTGTTCATTGAAACCGCTGGTTTTTGATAGTTTGGGCCCTATTGAATAATGAATGTTTTGAATTTTCTCCAAAAGTAAAGTAGTTGCAAACTCATCCTTTTAGAAACTTGTTTGGGCTGTTGAGAGGAGTAAAAAACCATCAAAAATTTCAATCCTGCATGATTCTACCAAGAAATGTGATTCTTCATTCAAAACCTGATTTTTGCTATTGGGCTCTATTGAATAATGAATGTTTTGAATTTTCTCCAAAAGTAAAGTAGATGCAAACTCATCCTTTTAGAAACTTGTTTGGGCTGTTGAGAGGAGTAAAAAACCATCAAAAATTTCAATCCTGCATGATTCTACCAAGAACTGTGATTCTTCATTCAAAACCTGATTTTTGCTATTGGGCTCTATTGAATAATGAATGTTTTGAATTTTCTCCAAAAGTAAAGTAGTTGCAAACTCATGCTTTTAGAAACTTGTTTGGGCTCATGAGAGGAGTAGAAAAACATCAAAAATTTCAGCCCTGCATGATTCTTCCAAGAAATGTGTGTTCATTGAAACCGCTGGTTTTTGATAGTTTGGGCCCTATTGAATAATGAATGTTTTGAATTTTCTCCAAAAGTAAAGTAGTTGCAAACTCATCCTTTTAGAAACTTGTTTGGGCTGTTGAGAGAAGTAAAAAACCATCAAAAATTTCAATCCTGCATGATTCTACCAAGAAATGTGATTCTTCATTCAAAACCTGATTTTTGCTATTGGGCTCTATTGAATAATGAATGTTTTGAATTTTCTCCAAAAGTAAAGTAGTTGCAAACTCATGCTTTTAGAGACTTGTTTGGGCTCATGAGAGGAGTAGAAAAACATCAAAAATTTCAGTCCTGCATGATTCTACCAAGAAATGTGTGTTCATTGAAACCGCTGGTTTTTGATAGTTTGGGCCCTATTGAATAATGAATGTTTTGAATTTTCTCCAAAAGTAAAGTAGTTGCAAACTCATCCTTTTAGAAACTTGTTTGGGCTGTTGAGAGGAGTAAAAAACCATCAAAAATTTCAATCCTGCATGATTCTACCAAGAAATGTGATTCTTCATTCAAAACCTGATTTTTGCTATTGGGCTCTATTGAATAATGAATGTTTTGAATTTTCTCCAAAAGTAAAGTAGTTGCAAACTCATGCTTTTAGAAACTTGTTTGGGCTCATGAGAGGAGTAGAAAAACATCAAAAATTTGAGTCCTGCATGATTCTACCAAGAAATGTGTGTTCATTCAAACCGCTGGTTTTTGATAGTTTGGGCCCTATTGAATAATGAATGTTTTGAATTTTCTCCAAAAGTAAAGCAGTTGCAAACTCATCCTTTTAGAAACTTGTTTGGGCTGTAGAGAGGAGTAAAAAACCATCAAAAATTTCAATCCTGCATGATTCTACCAAGAAATGTGATTCTTCATTCAAAACCTGATTTTTGCTATTGGGCTCTATTGAATAATGAATGTTTTGAATTTTCTCCAAAAGTAAAGTAGTTGCAAACTCATGCTTTTAGAGACTTGTTTGGGCTCATGAGAGGAGTAGAAAAACATCAAAAATTTCAGTCCTGCATGATTCTACCAAGAAATGTGTGTTCATTCAAACCGCTGGTTTTTGATAGTTTGGGCCCTATTGAATAATGAATGTTTTGAATTTTCTCCAAAAGTAAAGCAGTTGCAAACTCATCCTTTTAGAAACTTGTTTGGGCTGTTGAGAGGAGTAAAAAACCATCAAAAATTTCAATCCTGCATGATTCTACCAAGAAATGTGATTCTTCATTCAAAACCTGATTTTTGCTATTGGGCTCTATTGAATAATGAATGTTTTGAATTTTCTCCAAAAGTAAAGTAGTTGCAAACTCATGCTTTTAGAGACTTGTTTGGGCTCATGAGAGGAGTAGAAAAACATCAAAAATTTCAGTCCTGCATGATTCTACCAAGAAATGTGTGTTCATTCAAACCGCTGGTTTTTGATAGTTTGGGCCCTATTGAATAATGAATGTTTTGAATTTTCTCCAAAAGTAAAGTAGTTGCAAACTCATCCTTTTAGAAACTTGTTTGGGCTGTTGAGAGGAGTAAAAAACCATCAAAAATTTCAATCCTGCATGATTCTACCAAGAAATGTGATTCTTCATTGAAAACCTGATTTTTGCTATTGGGCTCTATTGAATAATGAATGTTTTGAATTTTCTCCAAAAGTAAAGTAGTTGCAAACTCATGCTTTTAGAGACTTGTTTGGGCTTATGAGAGGAGTAGAAAAACATCAAAAATTTCAGTCCTGCATGATTCTACCAAGAAATGTGTGTTCATTGAAACCGCTGGTTTTTGATAGTTTGGGCCCTATTGAATAATGAATGTTTTGAATTTTCTCCAAAAGTAAAGTAGTTGCAAACTCATCCTTTTAGAAACTTGTTTGGGCTGTTAAGAGGAGTAAAAAACCATCAAAAATTTCAATCCTGCAAGATTCTACCAAGAAATGTGATTCTTCATTCAAAACCTGATTTTTGCTATTGGGCTCTATTGAATAATGAATGTTTTGAATTTTCTCCAAAAGTAAAGTAGTTGCAAACTCATCCTTTCAGAAACTTGTTTGGGCTGTTGAGAGGAGTAAAAAACCATCAAAAATTTCAATCCTGCATGATTCTACCAAGAACTGTGATTCTTCATTCAAAACCTGATTTTTGCTATTGGGCTCTATTGAATAATGAATGTTTTGAATTTTCTCCAAAAGTAAAGTAGTTGCAAACTCATGCTTTTAGAGACTTGTTTGGGCTCATGAGAGGAGTAGAAAAACATCAAAAATTTCAGTCCTGCATGATTCTACCAAGAAATGTGTGTTCATTGAAACCGCTGGTTTTTGATAGTTTGGGCCCTATTGAATAATGAATGTTTTGAATTTTCTCCAAAAGTAAAGTAGTTGCAAACTCATCCTTTTAGAAACTTGTTTGGGCTGTTGAGAGGAGTAAAAAACCATCAAAAATTTCAATCCTGCATGATTTTACCAAGAAATGTGATTCTTCATTCAAAACCTGATTTTTGCTATTGGGCTCTATTGAATAGTGAATGTTTTGAATTTTCTCCAAAAGTAAAGTAGTTGCAAACTCATGCTTTTAGAAACTTGTTTGGGCTCATGAGAGGAGTAGAAAAACATCAAAAATTTCAGTCCTGCATGATTCTACCAAGAAATGTGTGTTCATTGAAACCGCTGGTTTTTGATAGTTTGGGCCCTATTGAATAATGAATGTTTTGAATTTTCTCCAAAAGTAAAGTAGTTGCAAACTCATCCTTTTAGAAACTTGTTTGGGCTGTTGAGAGGAGTAAAAAACCATCAAAAATTTCAATCCTGCATGATTCTACCAAGAAATGTGATTCTTCATTCAAAACCTGATTTTTGCTATTGGGCTCTATTGAATAATGAATGTTTTGAATTTTCTCCAAAAGTAAAGTAGTTGCAAACTCATGCTTTTAGAGACTTGTTTGGGCTCATGAGAGGAGTAGAAAAACATCAAAAATTTCAGTCCTGCATGATTCTTCCAAGAAATGTGTGTTCATTGAAACCGCTGGTTTTTGATAGTTTGGGCCCTATTGAATAATGAATGTTTTGAATTTTCTCCAAAAGTAAAGTAGTTGCAAACTCATCCTTTTAGAAACTTGTTTGGGCTGTTGAGAGGAGTAAAAAACCATCAAAAATTTCAATCCTGCATGATTCTACCAAGAAATGTGATTCTTCATTCAAAACCTGATTTTTGCTATTGGGCTCTATTGAATAATGAATGTTTTGAATTTTCTCCAAAAGTAAAGTAGTTGCAAACTCATGCTTTTAGAGACTTGTTTGGGCTCATGAGAGGAGTAGAAAAACATCAAAAATTTCAGTCCTGCATGATTCTTCCAAGAAATGTGTGTTCATTGAAACCGCTGGTTTTTGATAGTTTGGGCCCTATTGAATAATGAATGTTTTGAATTTTCTCCAAAAGTAAAGTAGTTGCAAACTCATCCTTTTAGAAACTTGTTTGGGCTGTTGAGAGGAGTAAAAAACCATCAAAAATTTCAATCCTGCATGATTCTACCAAGAAATGTGATTCTTCATTCAAAACCTGATTTTTGCTATTGGGCTCTATTGAATAATGAATGTTTTGAATTTTCTCCAAAAGTAAAGTAGTTGCAAACTCATGCTTTTAGAGACTTGTTTGGGCTCATGAGAGGAGTAGAAAAACATCAAAAATTTCAGTCCTGCATGATTCTTCCAAGAAATGTGTGTTCATTGAAACCGCTGGTTTTTGATAGTTTGGGCCCTATTGAATAATGAATGTTTTGAATTTTCTCCAAAAGTAAAGTAGTTGCAAACTCATCCTTTTAGAAACTTGTTTGGGCTGTTGAGAGGAGTAAAAAACCATCAAAAATTTCAATCCTGCATGATTCTACCAAGAAATGTGATTCTTCATTCAAAACCTGATTTTTGCTATTGGGCTCTATTGAATAATGAATGTTTTGAATTTTCTCCAAAAGTAAAGTAGTTGCAAACTCATGCTTTTAGAGACTTGTTTGGGCTCATGAGAGGAGTAGAAAAACATCAAAAATTTCAGTCCTGCATGATTCTACCAAGAAATGTGTGTTCATTGAAACCGCTGGTTTTTGAGTTTGGGCCCTATTGAATAATGAATGTTTTGAATTTTCTCCAAAAGTAAAGTAGTTGCAAACTCATCCTTTTAGAAACTTGTTTGGGCTGTTGAGAGGAGTAAAAAACCATCAAAAATTTCAATCCTGCATGATTTTACCAAGAAATGTGATTCTTCATTCAAAACCTGATTTTTGCTATTGGGCTCTATTGAATAGTGAATGTTTTGAATTTTCTCCAAAAGTAAAGTAGTTGCAAACTCATGCTTTTAGAAACTTGTTTGGGCTCATGAGAGGAGTAGAAAAACATCAAAAATTTCAGTCCTGCATGATTCTACCAAGAAATGTGTGTTCATTGAAACCGCTGGTTTTTGATAGTTTGGGCCCTATTGAATAATGAATGTTTTGAATTTTCTCCAAAAGTAAAGTAGTTGCAAACTCATCCTTTTAGAAACTTGTTTGGGCTGTTGAGAGGAGTAAAAAACCATCAAAAATTTCAATCCTGCATGATTTTACCAAGAAATGTGATTCTTCATTCAAAACCTGATTTTTGCTATTGGGCTCTATTGAATAATGAATGTTTTGAATTTTCTCCAAAAGTAAAGTAGTTGCAAACTCATGCTTTTAGAGACTTGTTTGGGCTTATGAGAGGAGTAGAAAAACATCAAAAATTTCAGTCCTGCATGATTCTACCAAGAAATGTGTGTTCATTGAAACCGCTGGTTTTTGATAGTTTGGGCCCTATTGAATAATGAATGTTTTGAATTTTCTCCAAAAGTAAAGTAGTTGCAAACTCATCCTTTTAGAAACTTGTTTGGGCTGTTGAGAGGAGTAAAAAACCATCAAAAATTTCAATCCTGCATGATTTTACCAAGAAATGTGATTCTTCATTCAAAACCTGATTTTTGCTATTGGGCTCTATTGAATAGTGAATGTTTTGAATTTTCTCCAAAAGTAAAGTAGTTGCAAACTCATGCTTTTAGAAACTTGTTTGGGCTCATGAGAGGAGTAGAAAAACATCAAAAATTTCAGTCCTGCATGATTCTACCAAGAAATGTGTGTTCATTGAAACCGCTGGTTTTTGATAGTTTGGGCCCTATTGAATAATGAATGTTTTGAATTTTCTCCAAAAGTAAAGTAGTTGCAAACTCATCCTTTTAGAAACTTGTTTGGGCTGTTGAGAGGAGTAAAAAACCATCAAAAATTTCAATCCTGCATGATTCTACCAAGAAATGTGATTCTTCATTCAAAACCTGATTTTTGCTATTGGGCTCTATTGAATAATGAATGTTTTGAATTTTCTCCAAAAGTAAAGTAGTTGCAAACTCATGCTTTTAGAGACTTGTTTGGGCTCATGAGAGGAGTAGAAAAACATCAAAAATTTCAGTCCTGCATGATTCTTCCAAGAAATGTGTGTTCATTGAAACCGCTGGTTTTTGATAGTTTGGGCCCTATTGAATAATGAATGTTTTGAATTTTCTCCAAAAGTAAAGTAGTTGCAAACTCATCCTTTTAGAAACTTGTTTGGGCTGTTGAGAGGAGTAAAAAACCATCAAAAATTTCAATCCTGCATGATTCTACCAAGAAATGTGATTCTTCATTCAAAACCTGATTTTTGCTATTGGGCTCTATTGAATAATGAATGTTTTGAATTTTCTCCAAAAGTAAAGTAGTTGCAAACTCATGCTTTTAGAGACTTGTTTGGGCTCATGAGAGGAGTAGAAAAACATCAAAAATTTCAGTCCTGCATGATTCTTCCAAGAAACGTGTGTTCATTGAAACCGCTGGTTTTTGATAGTTTGGGCCCTATTGAATAATGAATGTTTTGAATTTTCTCCAAAAGTAAAGTAGTTGCAAACTCATGCTTTTAGAGACTTGTTTGGGCTGATGAGAGTAGAAAAACATCAAAAATTTCAGTCCTGCATGATTCTACCAAGAAATGTGTGTTCATTGAAACCGCTGGTTTTTGATAGTTTGGGCCCTATTGAATAATGAATGTTTTGAATTTTCTCCAAAAGTAAAGCAGTTGCAAACTCATCCTTTTAGAAACTTGTTTGGGCTTTTGAGAGGAGTAAAAAACCATCAAAAATTTCAATCCTGCATGATTCTACCAAGAAATGTGATTCTTCATTCAAAATCTGATTTTTGCTATTGGGCTCTATTGAATAATGAATGTTTTGAATTTTCTCCAAAAGTAAAGTAGTTGCAAACTCATGCTTTTAGAGACTTGTTTGGGCTCATGAGAGGAGTAGAAAAACATCAAAAATTTCAGTCCTGCATGATTCTACCAAGAAATGTGTGTTCATTGAAACCGCTGGTTTTTGATAGTTTGGGCCCTATTGAATAATGAATGTTTTGAATTTTCTCCAAAAGTAAAGTAGTTGCAAGCTCATCCTTTTAGAAACTTGTTTGGGCTGTTGAGAGGAGTAAAAAACCATCAAAAATTTCAATCCTGCATGATTCTACCAAGAAATGTGATTCTTCATTCAAAACCTGATTTTTGCTATTGGGCTCTATTGAATAATGAATGTTTTGAATTTTCTCCAAAGGTAAAGTAGTTGCAAACTCATGCTTTTAGAGACTTGTTTGGGCTCATGAGAGGAGTAGAAAAACATCAAAAATTTCAGTCCTGCATGATTCTTCCAAGAAATGTGTGTTCATTGAAACCGCTGGTTTTTGATAGTTTGGGCCCTATTGAATAATGAATGTTTTGAATTTTCTCCAAAAGTAAAGTAGTTGCAAACTCATCCTTTTAGAAACTTGTTTGGGCTGTTGAGAGGAGTAAAAAACCATCAAAAATTTCAATCCTGCATGATTCTACCAAGAAATGTGATTCTTCATTCAAAACCTGATTTTTGCTATTGGGCTCTATTGAATAATGAATGTTTTGAATTTTCTCCAAAAGTAAAGTAGTTGCAAACTCATGCTTTTAGAGACTTGTTTGGGCTCATGAGAGGAGTAGAAAAACATCAAAAATTTCAGTCCTGCATGATTCTTCCAAGAAATGTGTGTTCATTGAAACCGCTGGTTTTTGATAGTCTGGGCCCTAATGAATAATGAATGTTTTGAATTTTCTCCAAAAGTAAAGTAGTTGCAAACTCATCCTTTTAGAAACTTGTTTGGGCTGTTGAGAGGAGTAAAAAACCATCAAAAATTTCAATCCTGCATGATTCTACCAAGAAATGTGATTCTTCATTCAAAACCTGATTTTTGCTATTGGGCTCTATTGAATAATGAATGTTTTGAATTTTCTCCAAAAGTAAAGTAGTTGCAAACTCATGCTTTTAGAGACTTGTTTGGGCTCATGAGAGGAGTAGAAAAACATCAAAAATTTCAGTCCTGCATGATTCTACCAAGAAATGTGTGTTCATTCAAACCGCTGGTTTTTGATAGTTTGGGCCCTATTGAATAATGAATGTTTTGAATTTTCTCCAAAAGTAAAGTAGTTGCAAACTCATCCTTTTAGAAACTTGTTTGGGCTGTTGAGAGGAGTAAAAAACCATCAAAAATTTCAATCCTGCATGATTCTACCAAGAAATGTGATTCTTCATTCAAAACCTGATTTTTGCTATTGGGCTCTATTGAATAATGAATGTTTTGAATTTTCTCCAAAAGTAAAGTAGTTGCAAACTCATGCTTTTAGAGACTTGTTTGGGCTCATGAGAGGAGTAGAAAAACATCAAAAATTTCAGTCCTGCATGATTCTTCCAAGAAACGTGTGTTCATTGAAACCGCTGGTTTTTGATAGTTTGGGCCCTATTGAATAATGAATGTTTTGAATTTTCTCCAAAAGTAAAGTAGTTGCAAACTCATGCTTTTAGAGACTTGTTTGGGCTGATGAGAGTAGAAAAACATCAAAAATTTCAGTCCTGCATGATTCTACCAAGAAATGTGTGTTCATTGAAACCGCTGGTTTTTGATAGTTTGGGCCCTATTGAATAATGAATGTTTTGAATTTTCTCCAAAAGTAAAGCAGTTGCAAACTCATCCTTTTAGAAACTTGTTTGGGCTTTTGAGAGGAGTAAAAAACCATCAAAAATTTCAATCCTGCATGATTCTACCAAGAAATGTGATTCTTCATTCAAAATCTGATTTTTGCTATTGGGCTCTATTGAATAATGAATGTTTTGAATTTTCTCCAAAAGTAAAGTAGTTGCAAACTCATGCTTTTAGAGACTTGTTTGGGCTCATGAGAGGAGTAGAAAAACATCAAAAATTTCAGTCCTGCATGATTCTACCAAGAAATGTGTGTTCATTGAAACCGCTGGTTTTTGATAGTTTGGGCCCTATTGAATAATGAATGTTTTGAATTTTCTCCGAAAGTAAAGTAGTTGCAAACTCATCCTTTTAGAAACTTGTTTGGGCTGTTGAGAGGAGTAAAAAACCATCAAAAATTTCAATCCTGCATGATTCTACCAAGAAATGTGATTCTTCATTCAAAACCTGATTTTTGCTATTGGGCTCCATTGAATAATGAATGTTTTGAATTTTCTCCAAAAGTAAAGTAGTTGCAAACTCATGCTTTTAGAGACTTGTTTGGGCTCATGAGAGGAGTAGAAAAACATCAAAAATTTCAGTCCTGCATGATTCTACCAAGAAATGTGTGTTCATTGAAACCGCTGGTTTTTGATAGTTTGGGCCCTATTGAATAATGAATGTTTTGAATTTTCTCCAAAAGTAAAGTAGTTGCAAGCTCATCCTTTTAGAAACTTGTTTGGGCTGTTGAGAGGAGTAAAAAACCATCAAAAATTTCAATCCTGCATGATTCTACCAAGAAATGTGATTCTTCATTCAAAACCTGATTTTTGCTATTGGGCTCTATTGAATAATGAATGTTTTGAATTTTCTCCAAAGGTAAAGTAGTTGCAAACTCATGCTTTTAGAGACTTGTTTGGGCTCATGAGAGGAGTAGAAAAACATCAAAAATTTCAGTCCTGCATGATTCTTCCAAGAAATGTGTGTTCATTGAAACCGCTGGTTTTTGATAGTTTGGGCCCTATTGAATAATGAATGTTTTGAATTTTCTCCAAAAGTAAAGTAGTTGCAAACTCATCCTTTTAGAAACTTGTTTGGGCTGTTGAGAGGAGTAAAAAACCATCAAAAATTTCAATCCTGCATGATTCTACCAAGAAATGTGATTCTTCATTCAAAACCTGATTTTTGCTATTGGGCTCTATTGAATAATGAATGTTTTGAATTTTCTCCAAAAGTAAAGTAGTTGCAAACTCATGCTTTTAGAGACTTGTTTGGGCTCATGAGAGGAGTAGAAAAACATCAAAAATTTCAGTCCTGCATGATTCTTCCAAGAAATGTGTGTTCATTGAAACCGCTGGTTTTTGATAGTTTGGGCCCTATTGAATAATGAATGTTTTGAATTTTCTCCAAAAGTAAAGTAGTTGCAAACTCATCCTTTTAGAAACTTGTTTGGGCTGTTGAGAGGAGTAAAAAACCATCAAAAATTTCAATCCTGCATGATTCTACCAAGAACTGTGATTCTTCATTCAAAACCTGATTTTTGCTATTGGGCTCTATTGAATAATGAATGTTTTGAATTTTCTCCAAAAGTAAAGTAGTTGCAAACTCATGCTTTTAGAGACTTGTTTGGGCTCATGAGAGGAGTAGAAAAACATCAAAAATTTCAGTCCTGCATGATTCTTCCAAGAAACGTGTGTTCATTGAAACCGCTGGTTTTTGATAGTTTGGGCCCTATTGAATAATGAATGTTTTGAATTTTCTCCAAAAGTAAAGTAGTTGCAAACTCATGCTTTTAGAGACTTGTTTGGGCTGATGAGAGTAGAAAAACATCAAAAATTTCAGTCCTGCATGATTCTACCAAGAAATGTGTGTTCATTGAAACCGCTGGTTTTTGATAGTTTGGGCCCTATTGAATAATGAATGTTTTGAATTTTCTCCAAAAGTAAAGCAGTTGCAAACTCATCCTTTTAGAAACTTGTTTGGGCTTTTGAGAGGAGTAAAAAACCATCAAAAATTTCAATCCTGCATGATTCTACCAAGAAATGTGATTCTTCATTCAAAATCTGATTTTTGCTATTGGGCTCTATTGAATAATGAATGTTTTGAATTTTCTCCAAAAGTAAAGTAGTTGCAAACTCATGCTTTTAGAGACTTGTTTGGGCTCATGAGAGGAGTAGAAAAACATCAAAAATTTCAGTCCTGCATGATTCTACCAAGAAATGTGTGTTCATTGAAACCGCTGGTTTTTGATAGTTTGGGCCCTATTGAATAATGAATGTGTTGAATTTTCTCCAAAAGTAAAGTAGTTGCAAGCTCATCCTTTTAGAAACTTGTTTGGGCTGTTGAGAGGAGTAAAAAACCATCAAAAATTTCAATCCTGCATGATTCTACCAAGAAATGTGATTCTTCATTCAAAACCTGATTTTTGCTATTGGGCTCTATTGAATAATGAATGTTTTGAATTTTCTCCAAAGGTAAAGTAGTTGCAAACTCATGCTTTTAGAGACTTGTTTGGGCTCATGAGAGGAGTAGAAAAACATCAAAAATTTCAGTCCTGCATGATTCTTCCAAGAAATGTGTGTTCATTGAAACCGCTGGTTTTTGATAGTTTGGGCCCTATTGAATAATGAATGTTTTGAATTTTCTCCAAAAGTAAAGTAGTTGCAAACTCATCCTTTTAGAAACTTGTTTGGGCTGTTGAGAGGAGTAAAAAACCATCAAAAATTTCAATCCTGCATGATTCTACCAAGAAATGTGATTCTTCATTCAAAACCTGATTTTTGCTATTGGGCTCTATTGAATAATGAATGTTTTGAATTTTCTCCAAAAGTAAAGTAGTTGCAAACTCATGCTTTTAGAGACTTGTTTGGGCTCATGAGAGGAGTAGAAAAACATCAAAAATTTCAGTCCTGCATGATTCTTCCAAGAAATGTGTGTTCATTGAAACCGCTGGTTTTTGATAGTCTGGGCCCTATTGAATAATGAATGTTTTGAATTTTCTCCAAAAGTAAAGTAGTTGCAAACTCATCCTTTTAGAAACTTGTTTGGGCTGTTGAGAGGAGTAAAAAACCATCAAAAATTTCAATCCTGCATGATTCTACCAAGAAATGTAATTCTTCATTCAAAACCTGATTTTTGCTATTGGGCTCTATTGAATAATGAATGTTTTGAATTTTCTCCAAAAGTAAAGTAGTTGCAAACTCATGCTTTTAGAGACTTGTTTGGGCTCATGAGAGGAGTAGAAAAACATCAAAAATTTCAGTCCTGCATGATTCTACCAAGAAATGTGTGTTCATTGAAACCGCTGGTTTTTGATAGTTTGGGCCCTATTGAATAATGAATGTTTTGAATTTTCTCCAAAAGTAAAGTAGTTGCAAACTCATCCTTTTAGAAACTTGTTTGGGCTGTTGAGAGGAGTAAAAAACCATCAAAAATTTCAATCCTGCATGATTTTACCAAGAAATGTGATTCTTCATTCAAAACCTGATTTTTGCTATTGGGCTCTATTGAATAATGAATGTTTTGAATTTTCTCCAAAAGTAAAGTAGTTGCAAACTCATGCTTTTAGAGACTTGTTTGGGCTTATGAGAGGAGTAGAAAAACATCAAAAATTTCAGTCCTGCATGATTCTACCAAGAAATGTGTGTTCATTGAAACCGCTGGTTTTTGATAGTTTGGGCCCTATTGAATAATGAATGTTTTGAATTTTCTCCAAAAGTAAAGTAGTTGCAAACTCATCCTTTTAGAAACTTGTTTGGGCTGTTGAGAGGAGTAAAAAACCATCAAAAATTTCAATCCTGCATGATTCTACCAAGAACTGTGATTCTTCATTCAAAACCTGATTTTTGCTATTGGGCTCTATTGAATAATGAATGTTTTGAATTTTCTCCAAAAGTAAAGTAGTTGCAAACTCATGCTTTTAGAAACTTGTTTGGGCTCATCAGAGTAGAAAAACATCAAAAATTTCAGCCCTGCATGATTCTTCCAAGAAATGTGTGTTCATTGAAACCGCTGGTTTTTGATAGTTTGGGCCCTATTGAATAATGAATGTTTTGAATTTTCTCCAAAAGTAAAGTAGTTGCAAACTCATCCTTTTAGAAACTTGTTTGGGCTGTTGAGAGGAGTAAAAAACCATCAAAAATTTCAATCCTGCATGATTCTACCAAGAAATGTGATTCTTCATTCAAAACCTGATTTTTGCTATTGGGCTCTATTGAATAATGAATGTTTTGAATTTTCTCCAAAAGTAAAGTAGTTGCAAACTCATGCTTTTAGAGACTTGTTTGGGCTCATGAGAGGAGTAGAAAAACATCAAAAATTTCAGTCCTGCATGATTCTACCAAGAAATGTGTGTTCATTGAAACCGCTGGTTTTTGATAGTTTGGGCCCTATTGAATAATGAATGTTTTGAATTTTCTCCAAAAGTAAAGTAGTTGCAAACTCATCCTTTTAGAAACTTGTTTGGGCTGTTGAGAGGAGTAAAAAACCATCAAAAATTTCAATCCTGCATGATTCTACCAAGAAATGTGATTCTTCATTCAAAACCTGATTTTTGCTATTGGGCTCTATTGAATAATGAATGTTTTGAATTTTCTCCAAAAGTAAAGTAGTTGCAAACTCATGCTTTTAGAAACTTGTTTGGGCTCATGAGAGGAGTAGAAAAACATCAAAAATTTGAGTCCTGCATGATTCTACCAAGAAATGTGTGTTCATTCAAACCGCTGGTTTTTGATAGTTTGGGCCCTATTGAATAATGAATGTTTTGAATTTTCTCCAAAAGTAAAGCAGTTGCAAACTCATCCTTTTAGAAACTTGTTTGGGCTGTAGAGAGGAGTAAAAAACCATCAAAAATTTCAATCCTGCATGATTCTACCAAGAAATGTGATTCTTCATTCAAAACCTGATTTTTGCTATTGGGCTCTATTGAATAATGAATGTTTTGAATTTTCTCCAAAAGTAAAGTAGTTGCAAACTCATGCTTTTAGAGACTTGTTTGGGCTCATGAGAGGAGTAGAAAAACATCAAAAATTTCAGTCCTGCATGATTCTACCAAGAAATGTGTGTTCATTGAAACCGCTGGTTTTTGATAGTTTGGGCCCTATTGAATAATGAATGTTTTGAATTTTCTCCAAAAGTAAAGCAGTTGCAAACTCATCCTTTTAGAAACTTGTTTGGGCTGTTGAGAGGAGTAAAAAACCATCAAAAATTTCAATCCTGCATGATTCTACCAAGAAATGTGATTCTTCATTCAAAACCTGATTTTTGCTATTGGGCTCTATTGAATAATGAATGTTTTGAATTTTCTCCAAAAGTAAAGTAGTTGCAAACTCATGCTTTTAGAGACTTGTTTGGGCTCATGAGAGGAGTAGAAAAACATCAAAAATTTCAGTCCTGCATGATTCTTCCAAGAAACGTGTGTTCATTGAAACCGCTGGTTTTTGATAGTTTGGGCCCTATTGAATAATGAATGTTTTGAATTTTCTCCAAAAGTAAAGTAGTTGCAAACTCATGCTTTTAGAGACTTGTTTGGGCTCATGAGAGTAGAAAAACATCAAAAATTTCAGTCCTGCATGATTCTACCAAGAAATGTGTGTTCATTGAAACCGCTGGTTTTTGATAGTTTGGGCCCTATTGAATAATGAATGTTTTGAATTTTCTCCAAAAGTAAAGCAGTTGCAAACTCATCCTTTTAGAAACTTGTTTGGGCTGTTGAGAGGAGTAAAAAACCATCAAAAATTTCAATCCTGCATGATTCTACCAAGAAATGTGATTCTTCATTCAAAACCTGATTTTTGCTATTGGGCTCTATTGAATAATGAATGTTTTGAATTTTCTCCAAAAGTAAAGTAGTTGCAAACTCATGCTTTTAGAGACTTGTTTGGGCTCATGAGAGGAGTAGAAAAACATCAAAAATTTCAGTCCTGCATGATTCTTCCAAGAAACGTGTGTTCATTGAAACCGCTGGTTTTTGATAGTTTGGGCCCTATTGAATAATGAATGTTTTGAATTTTCTCCAAAAGTAAAGTAGTTACAAACTCATCCTTTTAGAAACTTGTTTGGTCTGTTGAGAGGAGTAAAAAACCATCAAAAATTTCAATCCTGCATGATTCTACCAAGAAATGTGATTCTTCATTCAAAACCTGATTTTTGCTATTGGGCTCTATTGAATAATGAATGTTTTGAATTTTCTCCAAAAGTAAAGTAGTTGCAAACTCATGCTTTTAGAGACTTGTTTGGGCTCATGAGAGGAGTAGAAAAACATCAAAAATTTCAGTCCTGCATGATTCTACCAAGAAATGTGTGTTCATTGAAACCGCTGGTTTTTGATAGTTTGGGCCCTATTGAATAATGAATGTTTTGAATTTTCTCCGAAAGTAAAGTAGTTGCAAACTCATCCTTTTAGAAACTTGTTTGGGCTGTTGAGAGGAGTAAAAAACCATCAAAAATTTCAATCCTGCATGATTCTACCAAGAAATGTGATTCTTCATTCAAAACCTGATTTTTGCTATTGGGCTCTATTGAATAATGAATGTTTTGAATTTTCTCCAAAAGTAAAGTAGTTGCAAACTCATGCTTTTAGAGACTTGTTTGGGCTCATGAGAGGAGTAGAAAAACATCAAAAATTTCAGTCCTGCATGATTCTACCAAGAAATGTGTGTTCATTGAAACCGCTGGTTTTTGATAGTTTGGGCCCTATTGAATAATGAATGTTTTGAATTTTCTCCAAAAGTAAAGTAGTTGCAAGCTCATCCTTTTAGAAACTTGTTTGGGCTGTTGAGAGGAGTAAAAAACCATCAAAAATTTCAATCCTGCATGATTCTACCAAGAAATGTGATTCTTCATTCAAAACCTGATTTTTGCTATTGGGCTCTATTGAATAATGAATGTTTTGAATTTTCTCCAAAAGTAAAGTAGTTGCAAACTCATGCTTTTAGAGACTTGTTTGGGCTCATGAGAGGAGTAGAAAAACATCAAAAATTTCAGTCCTGCATGATTCTTCCAAGAAATGTGTGTTCATTGAAACCGCTGGTTTTTGATAGTTTGGGCCCTATTGAATAATGAATGTTTTGAATTTTCTCCAAAAGTAAAGTAGTTGCAAACTCATCCTTTTAGAAACTTGTTTGGGCTGTTGAGAGGAGTAAAAAACCATCAAAAATTTCAATCCTGCATGATTCTACCAAGAAATGTGATTCTTCATTCAAAACCTGATTTTTGCTATTGGGCTCTATTGAATAATGAATGTTTTGAATTTTCTCCAAAAGTAAAGTAGTTGCAAACTCATGCTTTTAGAGACTTGTTTGGGCTCATGAGAGGAGTAGAAAAACATCAAAAATTTCAGTCCTGCATGATTCTACCAAGAAATGTGTGTTCATTGAAACCGCTGGTTTTTGATAGTTTGGGCCCTATTGAATAATGAATGTTTTGAATTTTCTCCAAAAGTAAAGTAGTTGCAAACTCATCCTTTTAGAAACTTGTTTGGGCTGTTGAGAGGAGTAAAAAACCATCAAAAATTTCAATCCTGCATGATTTTACCAAGAAATGTGATTCTTCATTCAAAACCTGATTTTTGCTATTGGGCTCTATTGAATAATGAATGTTTTGAATTTTCTCCAAAAGTAAAGTAGTTGCAAACTCATGCTTTTAGAGACTTGTTTGGGCTCATGAGAGGAGTAGAAAAACATCAAAAATTTCAGTCCTGCATGATTCTACCAAGAAATGTGTGTTCATTGAAACCGCTGGTTTTTGATAGTTTGGGCCCTATTGAATAATGAATGTTTTGAATTTTCTCCAAAAGTAAAGTAGTTGCAAACTCATCCTTTTAGAAACTTGTTTGGGCTGTTGAGAGGAGTAAAAAACCATCAAAAATTTCAATCCTGCATGATTCTACCAAGAAATGTGATTCTTCATTCAAAACCTGATTTTTGCTATTGGGCTCTATTGAATAATGAATGTTTTGAATTTTCTCCAAAAGTAAAGTAGTTGCAAACTCATGCTTTTAGAAACTTGTTTGGGCTCATGAGAGGAGTAGAAAAACATCAAAAATTTCAGTCCTGCATGATTCTTCCAAGAAACGTGTGTTCATTGAAACCGCTGGTTTTTGATAGTTTGGGCCCTATTGAATAATGAATGTTTTGAATTTTCTCCAAAAGTAAAGTAGTTACAAACTCATGCTTTTAGAGACTTGTTTGGGCTCATGAGAGTAGAAAAACATCAAAAATTTCAGTCCTGCATGATTCTACCAAGAAATGTGTGTTCATTGAAACCGCTGGTTTTTGATAGTTTGGGCCCTATTGAATAATGAATGTTTTGAATTTTCTCCAAAAGTAAAGCAGTTGCAAACTCATCCTTTTAGAAACTTGTTTGGTCTGTTGAGAGGAGTAAAAAACCATCAAAAATTTCAATCCTGCATGATTCTACCAAGAAATGTGATTCTTCATTCAAAACCTGATTTTTGCTATTGGGCTCTATTGAATAATGAATGTTTTGAATTTTCTCCAAAAGTAAAGTAGTTGCAAACTCATGCTTTTAGAGACTTGTTTGGGCTTATGAGAGGAGTAGAAAAACATCAAAAATTTCAGTCCTGCATGATTCTACCAAGAAATGTGTGTTCATTGAAACCGCTGGTTTTTGATAGTTTGGGCCCTATTGAATAATGAATGTTTTGAATTTTCTCCAAAAGTAAAGTAGTTGCAAACTCATCCTTTTAGAAACTTGTTTGGGCTGTTGAGAGGAGTAAAAAACCATCAAAAATTTCAATCCTGCATGATTCTACCAAGAAATGTGATTCTTCATTCAAAACCTGATTTTTGCTATTGGGCTCTATTGAATAATGAATGTTTTGAATTTTCTCCAAAAGTAAAGTAGTTGCAAACTCATCCTTTTAGAAACTTGTTTGGGCTGTTGAGAGGAGTAAAAAACCATCAAAAATTTCAATCCTGCATGATTCTACCAAGAACTGTGATTCTTCATTCAAAACCTGATTTTTGCTATTGGGCTCTATTGAATAATGAATGTTTTGAATTTTCTCCAAAAGTAAAGTAGTTGCAAACTCATGCTTTTAGAAACTTGTTTGGGCTCATGAGAGTAGAAAAACATCAAAAATTTCAGCCCTGCATGATTCTTCCAAGAAATGTGTGTTCATTGAAACCGCTGGTTTTTGATAGTTTGGGCCCTATTGAATAATGAATGTTTTGAATTTTCTCCAAAAGTAAAGTAGTTGCAAACTCATCCTTTTAGAAACTTGTTTGGGCTGTTGAGAGGAGTAAAAAACCATCAAAAATTTCAATCCTGCATGATTCTACCAAGAAATGTGATTCTTCATTCAAAACCTGATTTTTGCTATTGGGCTCTATTGAATAATGAATGTTTTGAATTTTCTCCAAAAGTAAAGTAGTTGCAAACTCATGCTTTTAGAGACTTGTTTGGGCTCATGAGAGGAGTAGAAAAACATCAAAAATTTCAGTCCTGCATGATTCTACCAAGAAATGTGTGTTCATTGAAACCGCTGGTTTTTGATAGTTTGGGCCCTATTGAATAATGAATGTTTTGAATTTTCTCCAAAAGTAAAGTAGTTGCAAACTCATCCTTTTAGAAACTTGTTTGGGCTGTTGAGAGGAGTAAAAAACCATCAAAAATTTCAATCCTGCATGATTCTACCAAGAAATGTGATTCTTCATTCAAAACCTGATTTTTGCTATTGGGCTCTATTGAATAATGAATGTTTTGAATTTTCTCCAAAAGTAAAGTAGTTGCAAACTCATGCTTTTAGAAACTTGTTTGGGCTCATGAGAGGAGTAGAAAAACATCAAAAATTTGAGTCCTGCATGATTCTACCAAGAAATGTGTGTTCATTCAAACCGCTGGTTTTTGATAGTTTGGGCCCTATTGAATAATGAATGTTTTGAATTTTCTCCAAAAGTAAAGCAGTTGCAAACTCATCCTTTTAGAAACTTGTTTGGGCTGTAGAGAGGAGTAAAAAACCATCAAAAATTTCAATCCTGCATGATTCTACCAAGAAATGTGATTCTTCATTCAAAACCTGATTTTTGCTATTGGGCTCTATTGAATAATGAATGTTTTGAATTTTCTCCAAAAGTAAAGTAGTTGCAAACTCATGCTTTTAGAGACTTGTTTGGGCTCATGAGAGGAGTAGAAAAACATCAAAAATTTCAGTCCTGCATGATTCTACCAAGAAATGTGTGTTCATTGAAACCGCTGGTTTTTGATAGTTTGGGCCCTATTGAATAATGAATGTTTTGAATTTTCTCCAAAAGTAAAGCAGTTGCAAACTCATCCTTTTAGAAACTTGTTTGGGCTGTTGAGAGGAGTAAAAAACCATCAAAAATTTCAATCCTGCATGATTCTACCAAGAAATGTGATTCTTCATTCAAAACCTGATTTTTGCTATTGGGCTCTATTGAATAATGAATGTTTTGAATTTTCTCCAAAAGTAAAGTAGTTGCAAACTCATGCTTTTAGAGACTTGTTTGGGCTCATGAGAGGAGTAGAAAAACATCAAAAATTTCAGTCCTGCATGATTCTTCCAAGAAACGTGTGTTCATTGAAACCGCTGGTTTTTGATAGTTTGGGCCCTATTGAATAATGAATGTTTTGAATTTTCTCCAAAAGTAAAGTAGTTGCAAACTCATGCTTTTAGAGACTTGTTTGGGCTCATGAGAGTAGAAAAACATCAAAAATTTCAGTCCTGCATGATTCTACCAAGAAATGTGTGTTCATTGAAACCGCTGGTTTTTGATAGTTTGGGCCCTATTGAATAATGAATGTTTTGAATTTTCTCCAAAAGTAAAGCAGTTGCAAACTCATCCTTTTAGAAACTTGTTTGGGCTGTTGAGAGGAGTAAAAAACCATCAAAAATTTCAATCCTGCATGATTCTACCAAGAAATGTGATTCTTCATTCAAAACCTGATTTTTGCTATTGGGCTCTATTGAATAATGAATGTTTTGAATTTTCTCCAAAAGTAAAGTAGTTGCAAACTCATGCTTTTAGAGACTTGTTTGGGCTCATGAGAGGAGTAGAAAAACATCAAAAATTTCAGTCCTGCATGATTCTTCCAAGAAACGTGTGTTCATTGAAACCGCTGGTTTTTGATAGTTTGGGCCCTATTGAATAATGAATGTTTTGAATTTTCTCCAAAAGTAAAGTAGTTACAAACTCATCCTTTTAGAAACTTGTTTGGTCTGTTGAGAGGAGTAAAAAACCATCAAAAATTTCAATCCTGCATGATTCTACCAAGAAATGTGATTCTTCATTCAAAACCTGATTTTTGCTATTGGGCTCTATTGAATAATGAATGTTTTGAATTTTCTCCAAAAGTAAAGTAGTTGCAAACTCATGCTTTTAGAGACTTGTTTGGGCTCATGAGAGGAGTAGAAAAACATCAAAAATTTCAGTCCTGCATGATTCTACCAAGAAATGTGTGTTCATTGAAACCGCTGGTTTTTGATAGTTTGGGCCCTATTGAATAATGAATGTTTTGAATTTTCTCCGAAAGTAAAGTAGTTGCAAACTCATCCTTTTAGAAACTTGTTTGGGCTGTTGAGAGGAGTAAAAAACCATCAAAAATTTCAATCCTGCATGATTCTACCAAGAAATGTGATTCTTCATTCAAAACCTGATTTTTGCTATTGGGCTCTATTGAATAATGAATGTTTTGAATTTTCTCCAAAAGTAAAGTAGTTGCAAACTCATGCTTTTAGAGACTTGTTTGGGCTCATGAGAGGAGTAGAAAAACATCAAAAATTTCAGTCCTGCATGATTCTACCAAGAAATGTGTGTTCATTGAAACCGCTGGTTTTTGATAGTTTGGGCCCTATTGAATAATGAATGTTTTGAATTTTCTCCAAAAGTAAAGTAGTTGCAAGCTCATCCTTTTAGAAACTTGTTTGGGCTGTTGAGAGGAGTAAAAAACCATCAAAAATTTCAATCCTGCATGATTCTACCAAGAAATGTGATTCTTCATTCAAAACCTGATTTTTGCTATTGGGCTCTATTGAATAATGAATGTTTTGAATTTTCTCCAAAAGTAAAGTAGTTGCAAACTCATGCTTTTAGAGACTTGTTTGGGCTCATGAGAGGAGTAGAAAAACATCAAAAATTTCAGTCCTGCATGATTCTTCCAAGAAATGTGTGTTCATTGAAACCGCTGGTTTTTGATAGTTTGGGCCCTATTGAATAATGAATGTTTTGAATTTTCTCCAAAAGTAAAGTAGTTGCAAACTCATCCTTTTAGAAACTTGTTTGGGCTGTTGAGAGGAGTAAAAAACCATCAAAAATTTCAATCCTGCATGATTCTACCAAGAAATGTGATTCTTCATTCAAAACCTGATTTTTGCTATTGGGCTCTATTGAATAATGAATGTTTTGAATTTTCTCCAAAAGTAAAGTAGTTGCAAACTCATGCTTTTAGAGACTTGTTTGGGCTCATGAGAGGAGTAGAAAAACATCAAAAATTTCAGTCCTGCATGATTCTACCAAGAAATGTGTGTTCATTGAAACCGCTGGTTTTTGATAGTTTGGGCCCTATTGAATAATGAATGTTTTGAATTTTCTCCAAAAGTAAAGTAGTTGCAAACTCATCCTTTTAGAAACTTGTTTGGGCTGTTGAGAGGAGTAAAAAACCATCAAAAATTTCAATCCTGCATGATTTTACCAAGAAATGTGATTCTTCATTCAAAACCTGATTTTTGCTATTGGGCTCTATTGAATAATGAATGTTTTGAATTTTCTCCAAAAGTAAAGTAGTTGCAAACTCATGCTTTTAGAGACTTGTTTGGGCTCATGAGAGGAGTAGAAAAACATCAAAAATTTCAGTCCTGCATGATTCTACCAAGAAATGTGTGTTCATTGAAACCGCTGGTTTTTGATAGTTTGGGCCCTATTGAATAATGAATGTTTTGAATTTTCTCCAAAAGTAAAGTAGTTGCAAACTCATCCTTTTAGAAACTTGTTTGGGCTGTTGAGAGGAGTAAAAAACCATCAAAAATTTCAATCCTGCATGATTCTACCAAGAAATGTGATTCTTCATTCAAAACCTGATTTTTGCTATTGGGCTCTATTGAATAATGAATGTTTTGAATTTTCTCCAAAAGTAAAGTAGTTGCAAACTCATGCTTTTAGAAACTTGTTTGGGCTCATGAGAGGAGTAGAAAAACATCAAAAATTTCAGTCCTGCATGATTCTTCCAAGAAACGTGTGTTCATTGAAACCGCTGGTTTTTGATAGTTTGGGCCCTATTGAATAATGAATGTTTTGAATTTTCTCCAAAAGTAAAGTAGTTACAAACTCATGCTTTTAGAGACTTGTTTGGGCTCATGAGAGTAGAAAAACATCAAAAATTTCAGTCCTGCATGATTCTACCAAGAAATGTGTGTTCATTGAAACCGCTGGTTTTTGATAGTTTGGGCCCTATTGAATAATGAATGTTTTGAATTTTCTCCAAAAGTAAAGCAGTTGCAAACTCATCCTTTTAGAAACTTGTTTGGTCTGTTGAGAGGAGTAAAAAACCATCAAAAATTTCAATCCTGCATGATTCTACCAAGAAATGTGATTCTTCATTCAAAACCTGATTTTTGCTATTGGGCTCTATTGAATAATGAATGTTTTGAATTTTCTCCAAAAGTAAAGTAGTTGCAAACTCATGCTTTTAGAGACTTGTTTGGGCTCATGAGAGGAGTAGAAAAACATCAAAAATTTCAGTCCTGCATGATTCTACCAAGAAATGTGTGTTCATTGAAACCGCTGGTTTTTGATAGTTTGGGCCCTATTGAATAATGAATGTTTTGAATTTTCTCCGAAAGTAAAGTAGTTGCAAACTCATCCTTTTAGAAACTTGTTTGGGCTGTTGAGAGGAGTAAAAAACCATCAAAAATTTCAATCCTGCATGATTCTACCAAGAAATGTGATTCTTCATTCAAAACCTGATTTTTGCTATTGGGCTCTATTGAATAATGAATGTTTTGAATTTTCTCCAAAAGTAAAGTAGTTGCAAACTCATGCTTTTAGAGACTTGTTTGGGCTCATGAGAGGAGTAGAAAAACATCAAAAATTTCAGTCCTGCATGATTCTACCAAGAAATGTGTGTTCATTGAAACCGCTGGTTTTTGATAGTTTGGGCCCTATTGAATAATGAATGTTTTGAATTTTCTCCAAAAGTAAAGTAGTTGCAAGCTCATCCTTTTAGAAACTTGTTTGGGCTGTTGAGAGGAGTAAAAAACCATCAAAAATTTCAATCCTGCATGATTCTACCAAGAAATGTGATTCTTCATTCAAAACCTGATTTTTGCTATTGGGCTCTATTGAATAATGAATGTTTTGAATTTTCTCCAAAAGTAAAGTAGTTGCAAACTCATGCTTTTAGAGACTTGTTTGGGCTCATGAGAGGAGTAGAAAAACATCAAAAATTTCAGTCCTGCATGATTCTTCCAAGAAATGTGTGTTCATTGAAACCGCTGGTTTTTGATAGTTTGGGCCCTATTGAATAATGAATGTTTTGAATTTTCTCCAAAAGTAAAGTAGTTGCAAACTCATCCTTTTAGAAACTTGTTTGGGCTGTTGAGAGGAGTAAAAAACCATCAAAAATTTCAATCCTGCATGATTCTACCAAGAAATGTGATTCTTCATTCAAAACCTGATTTTTGCTATTGGGCTCTATTGAATAATGAATGTTTTGAATTTTCTCCAAAAGTAAAGTAGTTGCAAACTCATGCTTTTAGAGACTTGTTTGGGCTCATGAGAGGAGTAGAAAAACATCAAAAATTTCAGTCCTGCATGATTCTACCAAGAAATGTGTGTTCATTGAAACCGCTGGTTTTTGATAGTTTGGGCCCTATTGAATAATGAATGTTTTGAATTTTCTCCAAAAGTAAAGTAGTTGCAAACTCATCCTTTTAGAGACTTGTTTGGGCTGTTGAGAGGAGTAAAAAACCATCAAAAATTTCAATCCTGCATGATTTTACCAAGAAATGTGATTCTTCATTCAAAACCTGATTTTTGCTATTGGGCTCTATTGAATAGTGAATGTTTTGAATTTTCTCCAAAAGTAAAGTAGTTGCAAACTCATGCTTTTAGAAACTTGTTTGGGCTCATGAGAGGAGTAGAAAAACATCAAAAATTTCAGTCCTGCATGATTCTACCAAGAAATGTGTGTTCATTGAAACCGCTGGTTTTTGATAGTTTGGGCCTTATTGAATAATGAATGTTTTGAATTTTCTCCAAAAGTAAAGTAGTTGCAAACTCATCCTTTTAGAAACTTGTTTGGGCTGTTGAGAGGAGTAAAAAACCATCAAAAATTTCAATCCTGCATGATTTTACCAAGAAATGTGATTCTTCATTCAAAACCTGATTTTTGCTATTGGGCTCTATTGAATAATGAATGTTTTGAATTTTCTCCAAAAGTAAAGTAGTTGCAAACTCATGCTTTTAGAGACTTGTTTGGGCTTATGAGAGGAGTAGAAAAACATCAAAAATTTCAGTCCTGCATGATTCTACCAAGAAATGTGTGTTCATTGAAACCGCTGGTTTTTGATAGTTTGGGCCCTATTGAATAATGAATGTTTTGAATTTTCTCCAAAAGTAAAGTAGTTGCAAACTCATCCTTTTAGAAACTTGTTTGGGCTGTTGAGAGGAGTAAAAAACCATCAAAAATTTCAATCCTGCAAGATTCTACCAAGAAATGTGATTCTCCATTCAAAACCTGATTTTTGCTATTGGGCTCTATTGAATAATGAATGTTTTGAATTTTCTCCAAAAGTAAAGTAGTTGCAAACTCATCCTTTTAGAAACTTGTTTGGGCTGTTGAGAGGAGTAAAAAACCATCAAAAATTTCAATCCTGCATGATTCTACCAAGACCTGTGATTCTTCATTCAAAACCTGATTTTTGCTATTGGGCTCTATTGAATAATGAATGTTTTGAATTTTCTCCAAAACTAAAGTAGTTGCAAACTCATGCTTTTAGAGACTTGTTTGGGCTCATGAGAGGAGTAGAAAAACATCAAAAATTTCAGTCCTGCATGATTCTACCAAGAAATGTGTGTTCATTGAAACCGCTGGTTTTTGATAGTTTGGGCCCTATTGAATAATGAATGTTTTGAATTTTCTCCAAAAGTAAAGTAGTTGCAAACTCATCCTTTTAGAAACTTGTTTGGGCTGTTGAGAGGAGTAAAAAACCATCAAAAATTTCAATCCTGCATGATTCTACCAAGAAATGTGATTCTTCATTCAAAACCTGATTTTTGCTATTGGGCTCTATTGAATAATGAATGTTTTGAATTTTCTCCAAAAGTAAAGTAGTTGCAAACTCATGCTTTTAGAGACTTGTTTGGGCTCATGAGAGGAGTAGAAAAACATCAAAAATTTCAGTCCTGCATGATTCTTCCAAGAAATGTGTGTTCATTGAAACCGCTGGTTTTTGATAGTTTGGGCCCTATTGAATAATGAATGTTTTGAATTTTCTCCAAAAGTAAAGTAGTTGCAAACTCATCCTTTTAGAAACTTGTTTGGGCTGTTGAGAGGAGTAAAAAACCATCAAAAATTTCAATCCTGCATGATTCTACCAAGAAATGTGATTCTTCATTCAAAACCTGATTTTTGCTATTGGGCTCTATTGAATAATGAATGTTTTGAATTTTCTCCAAAAGTAAAGTAGTTGCAAACTCATGCTTTTAGAGACTTGTTTGGGCTCATGAGAGGAGTAGAAAAACATCAAAAATTTCAGTCCTGCATGATTCTTCCAAGAAATGTGTGTTCATTGAAACCGCTGGTTTTTGATAGTTTGGGCCCTATTGAATAATGAATGTTTTGAATTTTCTCCAAAAGTAAAGTAGTTGCAAACTCATCCTTTTAGAAACTTGTTTGGGCTCTTGAGAGGAGTAAAAAACCATCAAAAATTTCAATCCTGCATGATTCTACCAAGAAATGTGATTCTTCATTCAAAACCTGATTTTTGCTATTGGGCTCTATTGAATAATGAATGTTTTGAATTTTCTCCAAAAGTAAAGTAGTTGCAAACTCATGCTTTTAGAGTCTTGTTTGGGCTCATGAGAGGAGTAGAAAAACATCAAAAATTTCAGTCCTGCATGATTCTTCCAAGAAACGTGTGTTCATTGAAACCGCTGGTTTTTGATAGTTTGGGCCCTATTGAATAATGAATGTTTTGAATTTTCTCCAAAAGTAAAGTAGTTGCAAACTCATGCTTTTAGAGACTTGTTTGGGCTGATGAGAGTAGAAAAACATCAAAAATTTCAGTCCTGCATGATTCTACCAAGAAATGTGTGTTCATTGAAACCGCTGGTTTTTGATAGTTTGGGCCCTATTGAATAATGAATGTTTTGAATTTTCTCCAAAAGTAAAGCAGTTGCAAACTCATCCTTTTAGAAACTTGTTTGGGCTTTTGAGAGGAGTAAAAAACCATCAAAAATTTCAATCCTGCATGATTCTACCAAGAAATGTGATTCTTCATTCAAAATCTGATTTTTGCTATTGGGCTCTATTGAATAATGAATGTTTTGAATTTTCTCCAAAAGTAAAGTAGTTGCAAACTCATGCTTTTAGAGACTTGTTTGGGCTCATGAGAGGAGTAGAAAAACATCAAAAATTTCAGTCCTGCATGATTCTACCAAGAAATGTGTGTTCATTGAAACCGCTGGTTTTTGATAGTTTGGGCCCTATTGAATAATGAATGTTTTGAATTTTCTCCGAAAGTAAAGTAGTTGCAAACTCATGCTTTTAGAGACTTGTTTGGGCTCATGAGAGGAGTAGAAAAACATCAAAAATTTCAGTCCTGCATGATTCTACCAAGAAATGTGTGTTCATTGAAACCGCTGGTTTTTGATAGTTTGGGCCCTATTGAATAATGAATGTTTTGAATTTTCTCCAAAAGTAAAGTAGTTGCAAGCTCATCCTTTTAGAAACTTGTTTGGGCTGTTGAGAGGAGTAAAAAACCATCAAAAATTTCAATCCTGCATGATTCTACCAAGAAATGTGATTCTTCATTCAAAACCTGATTTTTGCTATTGGGCTCTATTGAATAATGAATGTTTTGAATTTTCTCCAAAGGTAAAGTAGTTGCAAACTCATGCTTTTAGAGACTTGTTTGGGCTCATGAGAGGAGTAGAAAAACATCAAAAATTTCAGTCCTGCATGATTCTTCCAAGAAATGTGTGTTCATTGAAACCGCTGGTTTTTGATAGTTTGGGCCCTATTGAATAATGAATGTTTTGAATTTTCTCCAAAAGTAAAGTAGTTGCAAACTCATCCTTTTAGAAACTTGTTTGGGCTGTTGAGAGGAGTAAAAAACCATCAAAAATTTCAATCCTGCATGATTCTACCAAGAAATGTGATTCTTCATTCAAAACCTGATTTTTGCTATTGGGCTCTATTGAATAATGAATGTTTTGAATTTTCTCCAAAAGTAAAGTAGTTGCAAACTCATGCTTTTAGAGACTTGTTTGGGCTCATGAGAGGAGTAGAAAAACATCAAAAATTTCAGTCCTGCATGATTCTTCCAAGAAATGTGTGTTCATTGAAACCGCTGGTTTTTGATAGTTTGGGCCCTATTGAATAATGAATGTTTTGAATTTTCTCCAAAAGTAAAGTAGTTGCAAACTCATCCTTTTAGAAACTTGTTTGGGCTGTTGAGAGGAGTAAAAAACCATCAAAAATTTCAATCCTGCATGATTCTACCAAGAAATGTGATTCTTCATTCAAAACCTGATTTTTGCTATTGGGCTCTATTGAATAATGAATGTTTTGAATTTTCTCCAAAAGTAAAGTAGTTGCAAACTCATGCTTTTAGAGACTTGTTTGGGCTAATGAGAGGAGTAGAAAAACATCAAAAATTTCAGTCCTGCATGATTCTTCCAAGAAACGTGTGTTCATTGAAACCGCTGGTTTTTGATAGTTTGGGCCCTATTGAATAATGAATGTTTTGAATTTTCTCCAAAAGTAAAGTAGTTGCAAACTCATGCTTTTAGAGACTTGTTTGGGCTGATGAGAGTAGAAAAACATCAAAAATTTCAGTCCTGCATGATTCTACCAAGAAATGTGTGTTCATTGAAACCGCTGGTTTTTGATAGTTTGGGCCCTATTGAATAATGAATGTTTTGAATTTTCTCCAAAAGTAAAGCAGTTGCAAACTCATCCTTTTAGAAACTTGTTTGGGCTTTTGAGAGGAGTAAAAAACCATCAAAAATTTCAATCCTGCATGATTCTACCAAGAAATGTGATTCTTCATTCAAAATCTGATTTTTGCTATTGGGCTCTATTGAATAATGAATGTTTTGAATTTTCTCCAAAAGTAAAGTAGTTGCAAACTCATGCTTTTAGAGACTTGTTTGGGCTCATGAGAGGAGTAGAAAAACATCAAAAATTTCAGTCCTGCATGATTCTACCAAGAAATGTGTGTTCATTGAAACCGCTGGTTTTTGATAGTTTGGGCCCTATTGAATAATGAATGTTTTGAATTTTCTCCAAAAGTAAAGTAGTTGCAAGCTCATCCTTTTAGAAACTTGTTTGGGCTGTTGAGAGGAGTAAAAAACCATCAAAAATTTCAATCCTGCATGATTCTACCAAGAAATGTGATTCTTCATTCAAAACCTGATTTTTGCTATTGGGCTCTATTGAATAATGAATGTTTTGAATTTTCTCCAAAGGTAAAGTAGTTGCAAACTCATGCTTTTAGAGACTTGTTTGGGCTCATGAGAGGAGTAGAAAAACATCAAAAATTTCAGTCCTGCATGATTCTTCCAAGAAATGTGTGTTCATTGAAACCGCTGGTTTTTGATAGTTTGGGCCCTATTGAATAATGAATGTTTTGAATTTTCTCCAAAAGTAAAGTAGTTGCAAACTCATCCTTTTAGAAACTTGTTTGGGCTGTTGAGAGGAGTAAAAAACCATCAAAAATTTCAATCCTGCATGATTCTACCAAGAAATGTGATTCTTCATTCAAAACCTGATTTTTGCTATTGGGCTCTATTGAATAATGAATGTTTTGAATTTTCTCCAAAAGTAAAGTAGTTGCAAACTCATGCTTTTAGAGACTTGTTTGGGCTCATGAGAGGAGTAGAAAAACATCAAAAATTTCAGTCCTGCATGATTCTTCCAAGAAATGTGTGTTCATTGAAACCGCTGGTTTTTGATAGTCTGGGCCCTAATGAATAATGAATGTTTTGAATTTTCTCCAAAAGTAAAGTAGTTGCAAACTCATCCTTTTAGAAACTTGTTTGGGCTGTTGAGAGGAGTAAAAAACCATCAAAAATTTCAATCCTGCATGATTCTACCAAGAAATGTGATTCTTCATTCAAAACCTGATTTTTGCTATTGGGCTCTATTGAATAATGAATGTTTTGAATTTTCTCCAAAAGTAAAGTAGTTGCAAACTCATGCTTTTAGAGACTTGTTTGGGCTCATGAGAGGAGTAGAAAAACATCAAAAATTTCAGTCCTGCATGATTCTACCAAGAAATGTGTGTTCATTCAAACCGCTGGTTTTTGATAGTTTGGGCCCTATTGAATAATGAATGTTTTGAATTTTCTCCAAAAGTAAAGTAGTTGCAAACTCATCCTTTTAGAAACTTGTTTGGGCTGTTGAGAGGAGTAAAAAACCATCAAAAATTTAAATCCTGCATGATTCTACCAAGAAATGTGATTCTTCATTCAAAACCTGATTTTTGCTATTGGGCTCTATTGAATAATGAATGTTTTGAATTTTCTCCAAAAGTAAAGTAGTTGCAAACTCATGCTTTTAGAGACTTGTTTGGGCTCATGAGAGGAGTAGAAAAACATCAAAAATTTCAGTCCTGCATGATTCTTCCAAGAAACGTGTGTTCATTGAAACCGCTGGTTTTTGATAGTTTGGGCCCTATTGAATAATGAATGTTTTGAATTTTCTCCAAAAGTAAAGTAGTTGCAAACTCATGCTTTTAGAGACTTGTTTGGGCTGATGAGAGTAGAAAAACATCAAAAATTTCAGTCCTGCATGATTCTACCAAGAAATGTGTGTTCATTGAAACCGCTGGTTTTTGATAGTTTGGGCCCTATTGAATAATGAATGTTTTGAATTTTCTCCAAAAGTAAAGCAGTTGCAAACTCATCCTTTTAGAAACTTGTTTGGGCTTTTGAGAGGAGTAAAAAACCATCAAAAATTTCAATCCTGCATGATTCTACCAAGAAATGTGATTCTTCATTCAAAATCTGATTTTTGCTATTGGGCTCTATTGAATAATGAATGTTTTGAATTTTCTCCAAAAGTAAAGTAGTTGCAAACTCATGCTTTTAGAGACTTGTTTGGGCTCATGAGAGGAGTAGAAAAACATCAAAAATTTCAGTCCTGCATGATTCTACCAAGAAATGTGTGTTCATTGAAACCGCTGGTTTTTGATAGTTTGGGCCCTATTGAATAATGAATGTTTTGAATTTTCTCCGAAAGTAAAGTAGTTGCAAACTCATCCTTTTAGAAACTTGTTTGGGCTGTTGAGAGGAGTAAAAAACCATCAAAAATTTCAATCCTGCATGATTCTACCAAGAAATGTGATTCTTCATTCAAAACCTGATTTTTGCTATTGGGCTCCATTGAATAATGAATGTTTTGAATTTTCTCCAAAAGTAAAGTAGTTGCAAACTCATGCTTTTAGAGACTTGTTTGGGCTCATGAGAGGAGTAGAAAAACATCAAAAATTTCAGTCCTGCATGATTCTACCAAGAAATGTGTGTTCATTGAAACCGCTGGTTTTTGATAGTTTGGGCCCTATTGAATAATGAATGTTTTGAATTTTCTCCAAAAGTAAAGTAGTTGCAAGCTCATCCTTTTAGAAACTTGTTTGGGCTGTTGAGAGGAGTAAAAAACCATCAAAAATTTCAATCCTGCATGATTCTACCAAGAAATGTGATTCTTCATTCAAAACCTGATTTTTGCTATTGGGCTCTATTGAATAATGAATGTTTTGAATTTTCTCCAAAGGTAAAGTAGTTGCAAACTCATGCTTTTAGAGACTTGTTTGGGCTCATGAGAGGAGTAGAAAAACATCAAAAATTTCAGTCCTGCATGATTCTTCCAAGAAATGTGTGTTCATTGAAACCGCTGGTTTTTGATAGTTTGGGCCCTATTGAATAATGAATGTTTTGAATTTTCTCCAAAAGTAAAGTAGTTGCAAACTCATCCTTTTAGAAACTTGTTTGGGCTGTTGAGAGGAGTAAAAAACCATCAAAAATTTCAATCCTGCATGATTCTACCAAGAAATGTGATTCTTCATTCAAAACCTGATTTTTGCTATTGGGCTCTATTGAATAATGAATGTTTTGAATTTTCTCCAAAAGTAAAGTAGTTGCAAACTCATGCTTTTAGAGACTTGTTTGGGCTCATGAGAGGAGTAGAAAAACATCAAAAATTTCAGTCCTGCATGATTCTTCCAAGAAATGTGTGTTCATTGAAACCGCTGGTTTTTGATAGTTTGGGCCCTATTGAATAATGAATGTTTTGAATTTTCTCCAAAAGTAAAGTAGTTGCAAACTCATCCTTTTAGAAACTTGTTTGGGCTGTTGAGAGGAGTAAAAAACCATCAAAAATTTCAATCCTGCATGATTCTACCAAGAAATGTGATTCTTCATTCAAAACCTGATTTTTGCTATTGGGCTCTATTGAATAATGAATGTTTTGAATTTTCTCCAAAAGTAAAGTAGTTGCAAACTCATGCTTTTAGAGACTTGTTTGGGCTCATGAGAGGAGTAGAAAAACATCAAAAATTTCAGTCCTGCATGATTCTTCCAAGAAACGTGTGTTCATTGAAACCGCTGGTTTTTGATAGTTTGGGCCCTATTGAATAATGAATGTTTTGAATTTTCTCCAAAAGTAAAGTAGTTGCAAACTCATGCTTTTAGAGACTTGTTTGGGCTGATGAGAGTAGAAAAACATCAAAAATTTCAGTCCTGCATGATTCTACCAAGAAATGTGTGTTCATTGAAACCGCTGGTTTTTGATAGTTTGGGCCCTATTGAATAATGAATGTTTTGAATTTTCTCCAAAAGTAAAGCAGTTGCAAACTCATCCTTTTAGAAACTTGTTTGGGCTTTTGAGAGGAGTAAAAAACCATCAAAAATTTCAATCCTGCATGATTCTACCAAGAAATGTGATTCTTCATTCAAAATCTGATTTTTGCTATTGGGCTCTATTGAATAATGAATGTTTTGAATTTTCTCCAAAAGTAAAGTAGTTGCAAACTCATGCTTTTAGAGACTTGTTTGGGCTCATGAGAGGAGTAGAAAAACATCAAAAATTTCAGTCCTGCATGATTCTACCAAGAAATGTGTGTTCATTGAAACCGCTGGTTTTTGATAGTTTGGGCCCTATTGAATAATGAATGTGTTGAATTTTCTCCAAAAGTAAAGTAGTTGCAAGCTCATCCTTTTAGAAACTTGTTTGGGCTGTTGAGAGGAGTAAAAAACCATCAAAAATTTCAATCCTGCATGATTCTACCAAGAAATGTGATTCTTCATTCAAAACCTGATTTTTGCTATTGGGCTCTATTGAATAATGAATGTTTTGAATTTTCTCCAAAGGTAAAGTAGTTGCAAACTCATGCTTTTAGAGACTTGTTTGGGCTCATGAGAGGAGTAGAAAAACATCAAAAATTTCAGTCCTGCATGATTCTTCCAAGAAATGTGTGTTCATTGAAACCGCTGGTTTTTGATAGTTTGGGCCCTATTGAATAATGAATGTTTTGAATTTTCTCCAAAAGTAAAGTAGTTGCAAACTCATCCTTTTAGAAACTTGTTTGGGCTGTTGAGAGGAGTAAAAAACCATCAAAAATTTCAATCCTGCATGATTCTACCAAGAAATGTGATTCTTCATTCAAAACCTGATTTTTGCTATTGGGCTCTATTGAATAATGAATGTTTTGAATTTTCTCCAAAAGTAAAGTAGTTGCAAACTCATGCTTTTAGAGACTTGTTTGGGCTCATGAGAGGAGTAGAAAAACATCAAAAATTTCAGTCCTGCATGATTCTTCCAAGAAATGTGTGTTCATTGAAACCGCTGGTTTTTGATAGTCTGGGCCCTATTGAATAATGAATGTTTTGAATTTTCTCCAAAAGTAAAGTAGTTGCAAACTCATCCTTTTAGAAACTTGTTTGGGCTGTTGAGAGGAGTAAAAAACCATCAAAAATTTCAATCCTGCATGATTCTACCAAGAAATGTGATTCTTCATTCAAAACCTGATTTTTGCTATTGGGCTCTATTGAATAATGAATGTTTTGAATTTTCTCCAAAAGTAAAGTAGTTGCAAACTCATGCTTTTAGAGACTTGTTTGGGCTCATGAGAGGAGTAGAAAAACATCAAAAATTTCAGTCCTGCATGATTCTACCAAGAAATGTGTGTTCATTGAAACCGCTGGTTTTTGATAGTTTGGGCCCTATTGAATAATGAATGTTTTGAATTTTCTCCAAAAGTAAAGTAGTTGCAAACTCATCCTTTTAGAAACTTGTTTGGGCTGTTGAGAGGAGTAAAAAACCATCAAAAATTTCAATCCTGCATGATTTTACCAAGAAATGTGATTCTTCATTCAAAACCTGATTTTTGCTATTGGGCTCTATTGAATAATGAATGTTTTGAATTTTCTCCAAAAGTAAAGTAGTTGCAAACTCATGCTTTTAGAGACTTGTTTGGGCTTATGAGAGGAGTAGAAAAACATCAAAAATTTCAGTCCTGCATGATTCTACCAAGAAATGTGTGTTCATTGAAACCGCTGGTTTTTGATAGTTTGGGCCCTATTGAATAATGAATGTTTTGAATTTTCTCCAAAAGTAAAGTAGTTGCAAACTCATCCTTTTAGAAACTTGTTTGGGCTGTTGAGAGGAGTAAAAAACCATCAAAAATTTCAATCCTGCATGATTCTACCAAGAAATGTGATTCTTCATTCAAAACCTGATTTTTGCTATTGGGCTCTATTGAATAATGAATGTTTTGAATTTTCTCCAAAAGTAAAGTAGTTGCAAACTCATCCTTTTAGAAACTTGTTTGGGCTGTTGAGAGGAGTAAAAAACCATCAAAAATTTCAATCCTGCATGATTCTACCAAGAACTGTGATTCTTCATTCAAAACCTGATTTTTGCTATTGGGCTCTATTGAATAATGAATGTTTTGAATTTTCTCCAAAAGTAAAGTAGTTGCAAACTCATGCTTTTAGAAACTTGTTTGGGCTCATGAGAGTAGAAAAACATCAAAAATTTCAGCCCTGCATGATTCTTCCAAGAAATGTGTGTTCATTGAAACCGCTGGTTTTTGATAGTTTGGGCCCTATTGAATAATGAATGTTTTGAATTTTCTCCAAAAGTAAAGTAGTTGCAAACTCATCCTTTTAGAAACTTGTTTGGGCTGTTGAGAGGAGTAAAAAACCATCAAAAATTTCAATCCTGCATGATTCTACCAAGAAATGTGATTCTTCATTCAAAACCTGATTTTTGCTATTGGGCTCTATTGAATAATGAATGTTTTGAATTTTCTCCAAAAGTAAAGTAGTTGCAAACTCATGCTTTTAGAGACTTGTTTGGGCTCATGAGAGGAGTAGAAAAACATCAAAAATTTCAGTCCTGCATGATTCTACCAAGAAATGTGTGTTCATTGAAACCGCTGGTTTTTGATAGTTTGGGCCCTATTGAATAATGAATGTTTTGAATTTTCTCCAAAAGTAAAGTAGTTGCAAACTCATCCTTTTAGAAACTTGTTTGGGCTGTTGAGAGGAGTAAAAAACCATCAAAAATTTCAATCCTGCATGATTCTACCAAGAAATGTGATTCTTCATTCAAAACCTGATTTTTGCTATTGGGCTCTATTGAATAATGAATGTTTTGAATTTTCTCCAAAAGTAAAGTAGTTGCAAACTCATGCTTTTAGAAACTTGTTTGGGCTCATGAGAGGAGTAGAAAAACATCAAAAATTTGAGTCCTGCATGATTCTACCAAGAAATGTGTGTTCATTCAAACCGCTGGTTTTTGATAGTTTGGGCCCTATTGAATAATGAATGTTTTGAATTTTCTCCAAAAGTAAAGCAGTTGCAAACTCATCCTTTTAGAAACTTGTTTGGGCTGTAGAGAGGAGTAAAAAACCATCAAAAATTTCAATCCTGCATGATTCTACCAAGAAATGTGATTCTTCATTCAAAACCTGATTTTTGCTATTGGGCTCTATTGAATAATGAATGTTTTGAATTTTCTCCAAAAGTAAAGTAGTTGCAAACTCATGCTTTTAGAGACTTGTTTGGGCTCATGAGAGGAGTAGAAAAACATCAAAAATTTCAGTCCTGCATGATTCTACCAAGAAATGTGTGTTCATTGAAACCGCTGGTTTTTGATAGTTTGGGCCCTATTGAATAATGAATGTTTTGAATTTTCTCCAAAAGTAAAGTAGTTGCAAACTCATCCTTTTAGAAACTTGTTTGGGCTGTTGAGAGGAGTAAAAAACCATCAAAAATTTCAATCCTGCATGATTCTACCAAGAAATGTGATTCTTCATTCAAAACCTGATTTTTGCTATTGGGCTCTATTGAATAATGAATGTTTTGAATTTTCTCCAAAAGTAAAGTAGTTGCAAACTCATGCTTTTAGAGACTTGTTTGGGCTCATGAGAGGAGTAGAAAAACATCAAAAATTTCAGTCCTGCATGATTCTTCCAAGAAACGTGTGTTCATTGAAACCGCTGGTTTTTGATAGTTTGGGCCCTATTGAATAATGAATGTTTTGAATTTTCTCCAAAAGTAAAGTAGTTGCAAACTCATGCTTTTAGAGACTTGTTTGGGCTCATGAGAGTAGAAAAACATCAAAAATTTCAGTCCTGCATGATTCTACCAAGAAATGTGTGTTCATTGAAACCGCTGGTTTTTGATAGTTTGGGCCCTATTGAATAATGAATGTTTTGAATTTTCTCCAAAAGTAAAGCAGTTGCAAACTCATCCTTTTAGAAACTTGTTTGGGCTGTTGAGAGGAGTAAAAAACCATCAAAAATTTCAATCCTGCATGATTCTACCAAGAAATGTGATTCTTCATTCAAAACCTGATTTTTGCTATTGGGCTCTATTGAATAATGAATGTTTTGAATTTTCTCCAAAAGTAAAGTAGTTGCAAACTCATGCTTTTAGAGACTTGTTTGGGCTCATGAGAGGAGTAGAAAAACATCAAAAATTTCAGTCCTGCATGATTCTTCCAAGAAACGTGTGTTCATTGAAACCGCTGGTTTTTGATAGTTTGGGCCCTATTGAATAATGAATGTTTTGAATTTTCTCCAAAAGTAAAGTAGTTACAAACTCATCCTTTTAGAAACTTGTTTGGTCTGTTGAGAGGAGTAAAAAACCATCAAAAATTTCAATCCTGCATGATTCTACCAAGAAATGTGATTCTTCATTCAAAACCTGATTTTTGCTATTGGGCTCTATTGAATAATGAATGTTTTGAATTTTCTCCAAAAGTAAAGTAGTTGCAAACTCATGCTTTTAGAGACTTGTTTGGGCTCATGAGAGGAGTAGAAAAACATCAAAAATTTCAGTCCTGCATGATTCTACCAAGAAATGTGTGTTCATTGAAACCGCTGGTTTTTGATAGTTTGGGCCCTATTGAATAATGAATGTTTTGAATTTTCTCCGAAAGTAAAGTAGTTGCAAACTCATCCTTTTAGAAACTTGTTTGGGCTGTTGAGAGGAGTAAAAAACCATCAAAAATTTCAATCCTGCATGATTCTACCAAGAAATGTGATTCTTCATTCAAAACCTGATTTTTGCTATTGGGCTCTATTGAATAATGAATGTTTTGAATTTTCTCCAAAAGTAAAGTAGTTGCAAACTCATGCTTTTAGAGACTTGTTTGGGCTCATGAGAGGAGTAGAAAAACATCAAAAATTTCAGTCCTGCATGATTCTACCAAGAAATGTGTGTTCATTGAAACCGCTGGTTTTTGATAGTTTGGGCCCTATTGAATAATGAATGTTTTGAATTTTCTCCAAAAGTAAAGTAGTTGCAAGCTCATCCTTTTAGAAACTTGTTTGGGCTGTTGAGAGGAGTAAAAAACCATCAAAAATTTCAATCCTGCATGATTCTACCAAGAAATGTGATTCTTCATTCAAAACCTGATTTTTGCTATTGGGCTCTATTGAATAATGAATGTTTTGAATTTTCTCCAAAAGTAAAGTAGTTGCAAACTCATGCTTTTAGAGACTTGTTTGGGCTCATGAGAGGAGTAGAAAAACATCAAAAATTTCAGTCCTGCATGATTCTTCCAAGAAATGTGTGTTCATTGAAACCGCTGGTTTTTGATAGTTTGGGCCCTATTGAATAATGAATGTTTTGAATTTTCTCCAAAAGTAAAGTAGTTGCAAACTCATCCTTTTAGAAACTTGTTTGGGCTGTTGAGAGGAGTAAAAAACCATCAAAAATTTCAATCCTGCATGATTCTACCAAGAAATGTGATTCTTCATTCAAAACCTGATTTTTGCTATTGGGCTCTATTGAATAATGAATGTTTTGAATTTTCTCCAAAAGTAAAGTAGTTGCAAACTCATGCTTTTAGAGACTTGTTTGGGCTCATGAGAGGAGTAGAAAAACATCAAAAATTTCAGTCCTGCATGATTCTACCAAGAAATGTGTGTTCATTGAAACCGCTGGTTTTTGATAGTTTGGGCCCTATTGAATAATGAATGTTTTGAATTTTCTCCAAAAGTAAAGTAGTTGCAAACTCATCCTTTTAGAAACTTGTTTGGGCTGTTGAGAGGAGTAAAAAACCATCAAAAATTTCAATCCTGCATGATTTTACCAAGAAATGTGATTCTTCATTCAAAACCTGATTTTTGCTATTGGGCTCTATTGAATAATGAATGTTTTGAATTTTCTCCAAAAGTAAAGTAGTTGCAAACTCATGCTTTTAGAGACTTGTTTGGGCTCATGAGAGGAGTAGAAAAACATCAAAAATTTCAGTCCTGCATGATTCTACCAAGAAATGTGTGTTCATTGAAACCGCTGGTTTTTGATAGTTTGGGCCCTATTGAATAATGAATGTTTTGAATTTTCTCCAAAAGTAAAGTAGTTGCAAACTCATCCTTTTAGAAACTTGTTTGGGCTGTTGAGAGGAGTAAAAAACCATCAAAAATTTCAATCCTGCATGATTCTACCAAGAAATGTGATTCTTCATTCAAAACCTGATTTTTGCTATTGGGCTCTATTGAATAATGAATGTTTTGAATTTTCTCCAAAAGTAAAGTAGTTGCAAACTCATGCTTTTAGAAACTTGTTTGGGCTCATGAGAGGAGTAGAAAAACATCAAAAATTTCAGTCCTGCATGATTCTTCCAAGAAACGTGTGTTCATTGAAACCGCTGGTTTTTGATAGTTTGGGCCCTATTGAATAATGAATGTTTTGAATTTTCTCCAAAAGTAAAGTAGTTACAAACTCATGCTTTTAGAGACTTGTTTGGGCTCATGAGAGTAGAAAAACATCAAAAATTTCAGTCCTGCATGATTCTACCAAGAAATGTGTGTTCATTGAAACCGCTGGTTTTTGATAGTTTGGGCCCTATTGAATAATGAATGTTTTGAATTTTCTCCAAAAGTAAAGCAGTTGCAAACTCATCCTTTTAGAAACTTGTTTGGTCTGTTGAGAGGAGTAAAAAACCATCAAAAATTTCAATCCTGCATGATTCTACCAAGAAATGTGATTCTTCATTCAAAACCTGATTTTTGCTATTGGGCTCTATTGAATAATGAATGTTTTGAATTTTCTCCAAAAGTAAAGTAGTTGCAAACTCATGCTTTTAGAGACTTGTTTGGGCTCATGAGAGGAGTAGAAAAACATCAAAAATTTCAGTCCTGCATGATTCTACCAAGAAATGTGTGTTCATTGAAACCGCTGGTTTTTGATAGTTTGGGCCCTATTGAATAATGAATGTTTTGAATTTTCTCCGAAAGTAAAGTAGTTGCAAACTCATCCTTTTAGAAACTTGTTTGGGCTGTTGAGAGGAGTAAAAAACCATCAAAAATTTCAATCCTGCATGATTCTACCAAGAAATGTGATTCTTCATTCAAAACCTGATTTTTGCTATTGGGCTCTATTGAATAATGAATGTTTTGAATTTTCTCCAAAAGTAAAGTAGTTGCAAACTCATGCTTTTAGAGACTTGTTTGGGCTCATGAGAGGAGTAGAAAAACATCAAAAATTTCAGTCCTGCATGATTCTACCAAGAAATGTGTGTTCATTGAAACCGCTGGTTTTTGATAGTTTGGGCCCTATTGAATAATGAATGTTTTGAATTTTCTCCAAAAGTAAAGTAGTTGCAAGCTCATCCTTTTAGAAACTTGTTTGGGCTGTTGAGAGGAGTAAAAAACCATCAAAAATTTCAATCCTGCATGATTCTACCAAGAAATGTGATTCTTCATTCAAAACCTGATTTTTGCTATTGGGCTCTATTGAATAATGAATGTTTTGAATTTTCTCCAAAAGTAAAGTAGTTGCAAACTCATGCTTTTAGAGACTTGTTTGGGCTCATGAGAGGAGTAGAAAAACATCAAAAATTTCAGTCCTGCATGATTCTTCCAAGAAATGTGTGTTCATTGAAACCGCTGGTTTTTGATAGTTTGGGCCCTATTGAATAATGAATGTTTTGAATTTTCTCCAAAAGTAAAGTAGTTGCAAACTCATCCTTTTAGAAACTTGTTTGGGCTGTTGAGAGGAGTAAAAAACCATCAAAAATTTCAATCCTGCATGATTCTACCAAGAAATGTGATTCTTCATTCAAAACCTGATTTTTGCTATTGGGCTCTATTGAATAATGAATGTTTTGAATTTTCTCCAAAAGTAAAGTAGTTGCAAACTCATGCTTTTAGAGACTTGTTTGGGCTCATGAGAGGAGTAGAAAAACATCAAAAATTTCAGTCCTGCATGATTCTACCAAGAAATGTGTGTTCATTGAAACCGCTGGTTTTTGATAGTTTGGGCCCTATTGAATAATGAATGTTTTGAATTTTCTCCAAAAGTAAAGTAGTTGCAAACTCATCCTTTTAGAAACTTGTTTGGGCTGTTGAGAGGAGTAAAAAACCATCAAAAATTTCAATCCTGCATGATTTTACCAAGAAATGTGATTCTTCATTCAAAACCTGATTTTTGCTATTGGGCTCTATTGAATAGTGAATGTTTTGAATTTTCTCCAAAAGTAAAGTAGTTGCAAACTCATGCTTTTAGAAACTTGTTTGGGCTCATGAGAGGAGTAGAAAAACATCAAAAATTTCAGTCCTGCATGATTCTACCAAGAAATGTGTGTTCATTGAAACCGCTGGTTTTTGATAGTTTGGGCCTTATTGAATAATGAATGTTTTGAATTTTCTCCAAAAGTAAAGTAGTTGCAAACTCATCCTTTTAGAAACTTGTTTGGGCTGTTGAGAGGAGTAAAAAACCATCAAAAATTTCAATCCTGCATGATTTTACCAAGAAATGTGATTCTTCATTCAAAACCTGATTTTTGCTATTGGGCTCTATTGAATAATGAATGTTTTGAATTTTCTCCAAAAGTAAAGTAGTTGCAAACTCATGCTTTTAGAGACTTGTTTGGGCTTATGAGAGGAGTAGAAAAACATCAAAAATTTCAGTCCTGCATGATTCTACCAAGAAATGTGTGTTCATTGAAACCGCTGGTTTTTGATAGTTTGGGCCCTATTGAATAATGAATGTTTTGAATTTTCTCCAAAAGTAAAGTAGTTGCAAACTCATCCTTTTAGAAACTTGTTTGGGCTGTTGAGAGGAGTAAAAAACCATCAAAAATTTCAATCCTGCAAGATTCTACCAAGAAATGTGATTCTTCATTCAAAACCTGATTTTTGCTATTGGGCTCTATTGAATAATGAATGTTTTGAATTTTCTCCAAAAGTAAAGTAGTTGCAAACTCATCCTTTTAGAAACTTGTTTGGGCTGTTGAGAGGAGTAAAAAACCATCAAAAATTTCAATCCTGCATGATTCTACCAAGACCTGTGATTCTTCATTCAAAACCTGATTTTTGCTATTGGGCTCTATTGAATAATGAATGTTTTGAATTTTCTCCAAAAGTAAAGTAGTTGCAAACTCATGCTTTTAGAGACTTGTTTGGGCTCATGAGAGGAGTAGAAAAACATCAAAAATTTCAGTCCTGCATGATTCTACCAAGAAATGTGTGTTCATTGAAACCGCTGGTTTTTGATAGTTTGGGCCCTATTGAATAATGAATGTTTTGAATTTTCTCCAAAAGTAAAGTAGTTGCAAACTCATCCTTTTAGAAACTTGTTTGGGCTGTTGAGAGGAGTAAAAAACCATCAAAAATTTCAATCCTGCATGATTCTACCAAGAAATGTGATTCTTCATTCAAAACCTGATTTTTGCTATTGGGCTCTATTGAATAATGAATGTTTTGAATTTTCTCCAAAAGTAAAGTAGTTGCAAACTCATGCTTTTAGAGACTTGTTTGGGCTCATGAGAGGAGTAGAAAAACATCAAAAATTTCAGTCCTGCATGATTCTTCCAAGAAATGTGTGTTCATTGAAACCGCTGGTTTTTGATAGTTTGGGCCCTATTGAATAATGAATGTTTTGAATTTTCTCCAAAAGTAAAGTAGTTGCAAGCTCATCCTTTTAGAAACTTGTTTGGGCTGTTGAGAGGAGTAAAAAACCATCAAAAATTTCAATCCTGCATGATTCTACCAAGAAATGTGATTCTTCATTCAAAACCTGATTTTTGCTATTGGGCTCTATTGAATAATGAATGTTTTGAATTTTCTCCAAAAGTAAAGTAGTTGCAAACTCATGCTTTTAGAGACTTGTTTGGGCTCATGAGAGGAGTAGAAAAACATCAAAAATTTCAGTCCTGCATGATTCTTCCAAGAAACGTGTGTTCATTGAAACCGCTGGTTTTTGATAGTTTGGGCCCTATTGAATAATGAATGTTTTGAATTTTCTCCAAAAGTAAAGTAGTTGCAAACTCATGCTTTTAGAGACTTGTTTGGGCTGATGAGAGTAGAAAAACATCAAAAATTTCAGTCCTGCATGATTCTACCAAGAAATGTGTGTTCATTGAAACCGCTGGTTTTTGATAGTTTGGGCCCTATTGAATAATGAATGTTTTGAATTTTCTCCAAAAGTAAAGCAGTTGCAAACTCATCCTTTTAGAAACTTGTTTGGGCTTTTGAGAGGAGTAAAAAACCATCAAAAATTTCAATCCTGCATGATTCTACCAAGAAATGTGATTCTTCATTCAAAATCTGATTTTTGCTATTGGGCTCTATTGAATAATGAATGTTTTGAATTTTCTCCAAAAGTAAAGTAGTTGCAAACTCATGCTTTTAGAGACTTGTTTGGGCTCATGAGAGGAGTAGAAAAACATCAAAAATTTCAGTCCTGCATGATTCTACCAAGAAATGTGTGTTCATTGAAACCGCTGGTTTTTGATAGTTTGGGCCCTATTGAATAATGAATGTTTTGAATTTTCTCCAAAAGTAAAGTAGTTGCAAGCTCATCCTTTTAGAAACTTGTTTGGGCTGTTGAGAGGAGTAAAAAACCATCAAAAATTTCAATCCTGCATGATTCTACCAAGAAATGTGATTCTTCATTCAAAACCTGATTTTTGCTATTGGGCTCTATTGAATAATGAATGTTTTGAATTTTCTCCAAAGGTAAAGTAGTTGCAAACTCATGCTTTTAGAGACTTGTTTGGGCTCATGAGAGGAGTAGAAAAACATCAAAAATTTCAGTCCTGCATGATTCTTCCAAGAAATGTGTGTTCATTGAAACCGCTGGTTTTTGATAGTTTGGGCCCTATTGAATAATGAATGTTTTGAATTTTCTCCAAAAGTAAAGTAGTTGCAAACTCATCCTTTTAGAAACTTGTTTGGGCTGTTGAGAGGAGTAAAAAACCATCAAAAATTTCAATCCTGCATGATTCTACCAAGAAATGTGATTCTTCATTCAAAACCTGATTTTTGCTATTGGGCTCTATTGAATAATGAATGTTTTGAATTTTCTCCAAAAGTAAAGTAGTTGCAAACTCATGCTTTTAGAGACTTGTTTGGGCTCATGAGAGGAGTAGAAAAACATCAAAAATTTCAGTCCTGCATGATTCTTCCAAGAAATGTGTGTTCATTGAAACCGCTGGTTTTTGATAGTCTGGGCCCTAATGAATAATGAATGTTTTGAATTTTCTCCAAAAGTAAAGTAGTTGCAAACTCATCCTTTTAGAAACTTGTTTGGGCTGTTGAGAGGAGTAAAAAACCATCAAAAATTTCAATCCTGCATGATTCTACCAAGAAATGTGATTCTTCATTCAAAACCTGATTTTTGCTATTGGGCTCTATTGAATAATGAATGTTTTGAATTTTCTCCAAAAGTAAAGTAGTTGCAAACTCATGCTTTTAGAGACTTGTTTGGGCTCATGAGAGGAGTAGAAAAACATCAAAAATTTCAGTCCTGCATGATTCTACCAAGAAATGTGTGTTCATTCAAACCGCTGGTTTTTGATAGTTTGGGCCCTATTGAATAATGAATGTTTTGAATTTTCTCCAAAAGTAAAGTAGTTGCAAACTCATCCTTTTAGAAACTTGTTTGGGCTGTTGAGAGGAGTAAAAAACCATCAAAAATTTCAATCCTGCATGATTCTACCAAGAAATGTGATTCTTCATTCAAAACCTGATTTTTGCTATTGGGCTCTATTGAATAATGAATGTTTTGAATTTTCTCCAAAAGTAAAGTAGTTGCAAACTCATGCTTTTAGAGACTTGTTTGGGCTCATGAGAGGAGTAGAAAAACATCAAAAATTTCAGTCCTGCATGATTCTTCCAAGAAACGTGTGTTCATTGAAACCGCTGGTTTTTGATAGTTTGGGCCCTATTGAATAATGAATGTTTTGAATTTTCTCCAAAAGTAAAGTAGTTGCAAACTCATGCTTTTAGAGACTTGTTTGGGCTGATGAGAGTAGAAAAACATCAAAAATTTCAGTCCTGCATGATTCTACCAAGAAATGTGTGTTCATTGAAACCGCTGGTTTTTGATAGTTTGGGCCCTATTGAATAATGAATGTTTTGAATTTTCTCCAAAAGTAAAGCAGTTGCAAACTCATCCTTTTAGAAACTTGTTTGGGCTTTTGAGAGGAGTAAAAAACCATCAAAAATTTCAATCCTGCATGATTCTACCAAGAAATGTGATTCTTCATTCAAAATCTGATTTTTGCTATTGGGCTCTATTGAATAATGAATGTTTTGAATTTTCTCCAAAAGTAAAGTAGTTGCAAACTCATGCTTTTAGAGACTTGTTTGGGCTCATGAGAGGAGTAGAAAAACATCAAAAATTTCAGTCCTGCATGATTCTACCAAGAAATGTGTGTTCATTGAAACCGCTGGTTTTTGATAGTTTGGGCCCTATTGAATAATGAATGTTTTGAATTTTCTCCGAAAGTAAAGTAGTTGCAAACTCATCCTTTTAGAAACTTGTTTGGGCTGTTGAGAGGAGTAAAAAACCATCAAAAATTTCAATCCTGCATGATTCTACCAAGAAATGTGATTCTTCATTCAAAACCTGATTTTTGCTATTGGGCTCTATTGAATAATGAATGTTTTGAATTTTCTCCAAAAGTAAAGTAGTTGCAAACTCATGCTTTTAGAGACTTGTTTGGGCTCATGAGAGGAGTAGAAAAACATCAAAAATTTCAGTCCTGCATGATTCTACCAAGAAATGTGTGTTCATTGAAACCGCTGGTTTTTGATAGTTTGGGCCCTATTGAATAATGAATGTTTTGAATTTTCTCCAAAAGTAAAGTAGTTGCAAGTTCATCCTTTTAGAAACTTGTTTGGGCTGTTGAGAGGAGTAAAAAACCATCAAAAATTTCAATCCTGCATGATTCTACCAAGAAATGTGATTCTTCATTCAAAACCTGATTTTTGCTATTGGGCTCTATTGAATAATGAATGTTTTGAATTTTCTCCAAAGGTAAAGTAGTTGCAAACTCATGCTTTTAGAGACTTGTTTGGGCTCATGAGAGGAGTAGAAAAACATCAAAAATTTCAGTCCTGCATGATTCTTCCAAGAAATGTGTGTTCATTGAAACCGCTGGTTTTTGATAGTTTGGGCCCTATTGAATAATGAATGTTTTGAATTTTCTCCAAAAGTAAAGTAGTTGCAAACTCATCCTTTTAGAAACTTGTTTGGGCTGTTGAGAGGAGTAAAAAACCATCAAAAATTTCAATCCTGCATGATTCTACCAAGAAATGTGATTCTTCATTCAAAACCTGATTTTTGCTATTGGGCTCTATTGAATAATGAATGTTTTGAATTTTCTCCAAAAGTAAAGTAGTTGCAAACTCATGCTTTTAGAGACTTGTTTGGGCTCATGAGAGGAGTAGAAAAACATCAAAAATTTCAGTCCTGCATGATTCTTCCAAGAAATGTGTGTTCATTGAAACCGCTGGTTTTTGATAGTTTGGGCCCTATTGAATAATGAATGTTTTGAATTTTCTCCAAAAGTAAAGTAGTTGCAAACTCATCCTTTTAGAAACTTGTTTGGGCTGTTGAGAGGAGTAAAAAACCATCAAAAATTTCAATCCTGCATGATTCTACCAAGAAATGTGATTCTTCATTCAAAACCTGATTTTTGCTATTGGGCTCTATTGAATAATGAATGTTTTGAATTTTCTCCAAAAGTAAAGTAGTTGCAAACTCATGCTTTTAGAGACTTGTTTGGGCTCATGAGAGGAGTAGAAAAACATCAAAAATTTCAGTCCTGCATGATTCTTCCAAGAAACGTGTGTTCATTGAAACCGCTGGTTTTTGATAGTTTGGGCCCTATTGAATAATGAATGTTTTGAATTTTCTCCAAAAGTAAAGTAGTTGCAAACTCATGCTTTTAGAGACTTGTTTGGGCTGATGAGAGTAGAAAAACATCAAAAATTTCAGTCCTGCATGATTCTACCAAGAAATGTGTGTTCATTGAAACCGCTGGTTTTTGATAGTTTGGGCCCTATTGAATAATGAATGTTTTGAATTTTCTCCAAAAGTAAAGCAGTTGCAAACTCATCCTTTTAGAAACTTGTTTGGGCTTTTGAGAGGAGTAAAAAACCATCAAAAATTTCAATCCTGCATGATTCTACCAAGAAATGTGATTCTTCATTCAAAATCTGATTTTTGCTATTGGGCTCTATTGAATAATGAATGTTTTGAATTTTCTCCAAAAGTAAAGTAGTTGCAAACTCATGCTTTTAGAGACTTGTTTGGGCTCATGAGAGGAGTAGAAAAACATCAAAAATTTCAGTCCTGCATGATTCTACCAAGAAATGTGTGTTCATTGAAACCGCTGGTTTTTGATAGTTTGGGCCCTATTGAATAATGAATGTGTTGAATTTTCTCCAAAAGTAAAGTAGTTGCAAGCTCATCCTTTTAGAAACTTGTTTGGGCTGTTGAGAGGAGTAAAAAACCATCAAAAATTTCAATCCTGCATGATTCTACCAAGAAATGTGATTCTTCATTCAAAACCTGATTTTTGCTATTGGGCTCTATTGAATAATGAATGTTTTGAATTTTCTCCAAAGGTAAAGTAGTTGCAAACTCATGCTTTTAGAGACTTGTTTGGGCTCATGAGAGGAGTAGAAAAACATCAAAAATTTCAGTCCTGCATGATTCTTCCAAGAAATGTGTGTTCATTGAAACCGCTGGTTTTTGATAGTTTGGGCCCTATTGAATAATGAATGTTTTGAATTTTCTCCAAAAGTAAAGTAGTTGCAAACTCATCCTTTTAGAAACTTGTTTGGGCTGTTGAGAGGAGTAAAAAACCATCAAAAATTTCAATCCTGCATGATTCTACCAAGAAATGTGATTCTTCATTCAAAACCTGATTTTTGCTATTGGGCTCTATTGAATAATGAATGTTTTGAATTTTCTCCAAAAGTAAAGTAGTTGCAAACTCATGCTTTTAGAGACTTGTTTGGGCTCATGAGAGGAGTAGAAAAACATCAAAAATTTCAGTCCTGCATGATTCTTCCAAGAAATGTGTGTTCATTGAAACCGCTGGTTTTTGATAGTCTGGGCCCTATTGAATAATGAATGTTTTGAATTTTCTCCAAAAGTAAAGTAGTTGCAAACTCATCCTTTTAGAAACTTGTTTGGGCTGTTGAGAGGAGTAAAAAACCATCAAAAATTTCAATCCTGCATGATTCTACCAAGAAATGTGATTCTTCATTCAAAACCTGATTTTTGCTATTGGGCTCTATTGAATAATGAATGTTTTGAATTTTCTCCAAAAGTAAAGTAGTTGCAAACTCATGCTTTTAGAGACTTGTTTGGGCTCATGAGAGGAGTAGAAAAACATCAAAAATTTCAGTCCTGCATGATTCTACCAAGAAATGTGTGTTCATTGAAACCGCTGGTTTTTGATAGTTTGGGCCCTATTGAATAATGAATGTTTTGAATTTTCTCCAAAAGTAAAGTAGTTGCAAACTCATCCTTTTAGAAACTTGTTTGGGCTGTTGAGAGGAGTAAAAAACCATCAAAAATTTCAATCCTGCATGATTTTACCAAGAAATGTGATTCTTCATTCAAAACCTGATTTTTGCTATTGGGCTCTATTGAATAATGAATGTTTTGAATTTTCTCCAAAAGTAAAGTAGTTGCAAACTCATGCTTTTAGAGACTTGTTTGGGCTTATGAGAGGAGTAGAAAAACATCAAAAATTTCAGTCCTGCATGATTCTACCAAGAAATGTGTGTTCATTGAAACCGCTGGTTTTTGATAGTTTGGGCCCTATTGAATAATGAATGTTTTGAATTTTCTCCAAAAGTAAAGTAGTTGCAAACTCATCCTTTTAGAAACTTGTTTGGGCTGTTGAGAGGAGTAAAAAACCATCAAAAATTTCAATCCTGCATGATTCTACCAAGAAATGTGATTCTTCATTCAAAACCTGATTTTTGCTATTGGGCTCTATTGAATAATGAATGTTTTGAATTTTCTCCAAAAGTAAAGTAGTTGCAAACTCATCCTTTTAGAAACTTGTTTGGGCTGTTGAGAGGAGTAAAAAACCATCAAAAATTTCAATCCTGCATGATTCTACCAAGAACTGTGATTCTTCATTCAAAACCTGATTTTTGCTATTGGGCTCTATTGAATAATGAATGTTTTGAATTTTCTCCAAAAGTAAAGTAGTTGCAAACTCATGCTTTTAGAAACTTGTTTGGGCTCATGAGAGTAGAAAAACATCAAAAATTTCAGCCCTGCATGATTCTTCCAAGAAATGTGTGTTCATTGAAACCGCTGGTTTTTGATAGTTTGGGCCCTATTGAATAATGAATGTTTTGAATTTTCTCCAAAAGTAAAGTAGTTGCAAACTCATCCTTTTAGAAACTTGTTTGGGCTGTTGAGAGGAGTAAAAAACCATCAAAAATTTCAATCCTGCATGATTCTACCAAGAAATGTGATTCTTCATTCAAAACCTGATTTTTGCTATTGGGCTCTATTGAATAATGAATGTTTTGAATTTTCTCCAAAAGTAAAGTAGTTGCAAACTCATGCTTTTAGAGACTTGTTTGGGCTCATGAGAGGAGTAGAAAAACATCAAAAATTTCAGTCCTGCATGATTCTACCAAGAAATGTGTGTTCATTGAAACCGCTGGTTTTTGATAGTTTGGGCCCTATTGAATAATGAATGTTTTGAATTTTCTCCAAAAGTAAAGCAGTTGCAAACTCATCCTTTTAGAAACTTGTTTGGGCTGTTGAGAGGAGTAAAAAACCATCAAAAATTTCAATCCTGCATGATTCTACCAAGAAATGTGATTCTTCATTCAAAACCTGATTTTTGCTATTGGGCTCTATTGAATAATGAATGTTTTGAATTTTCTCCAAAAGTAAAGTAGTTGCAAACTCATGCTTTTAGAGACTTGTTTGGGCTCATGAGAGGAGTAGAAAAACATCAAAAATTTCAGTCCTGCATGATTCTTCCAAGAAACGTGTGTTCATTGAAACCGCTGGTTTTTGATAGTTTGGGCCCTATTGAATAATGAATGTTTTGAATTTTCTCCAAAAGTAAAGTAGTTACAAACTCATCCTTTTAGAAACTTGTTTGGTCTGTTGAGAGGAGTAAAAAACCATCAAAAATTTCAATCCTGCATGATTCTACCAAGAAATGTGATTCTTCATTCAAAACCTGATTTTTGCTATTGGGCTCTATTGAATAATGAATGTTTTGAATTTTCTCCAAAAGTAAAGTAGTTGCAAACTCATGCTTTTAGAGACTTGTTTGGGCTCATGAGAGGAGTAGAAAAACATCAAAAATTTCAGTCCTGCATGATTCTACCAAGAAATGTGTGTTCATTGAAACCGCTGGTTTTTGATAGTTTGGGCCCTATTGAATAATGAATGTTTTGAATTTTCTCCGAAAGTAAAGTAGTTGCAAACTCATCCTTTTAGAAACTTGTTTGGGCTGTTGAGAGGAGTAAAAAACCATCAAAAATTTCAATCCTGCATGATTCTACCAAGAAATGTGATTCTTCATTCAAAACCTGATTTTTGCTATTGGGCTCTATTGAATAATGAATGTTTTGAATTTTCTCCAAAAGTAAAGTAGTTGCAAACTCATGCTTTTAGAGACTTGTTTGGGCTCATGAGAGGAGTAGAAAAACATCAAAAATTTCAGTCCTGCATGATTCTACCAAGAAATGTGTGTTCATTGAAACCGCTGGTTTTTGATAGTTTGGGCCCTATTGAATAATGAATGTTTTGAATTTTCTCCAAAAGTAAAGTAGTTGCAAGCTCATCCTTTTAGAAACTTGTTTGGGCTGTTGAGAGGAGTAAAAAACCATCAAAAATTTCAATCCTGCATGATTCTACCAAGAAATGTGATTCTTCATTCAAAACCTGATTTTTGCTATTGGGCTCTATTGAATAATGAATGTTTTGAATTTTCTCCAAAAGTAAAGTAGTTGCAAACTCATGCTTTTAGAGACTTGTTTGGGCTCATGAGAGGAGTAGAAAAACATCAAAAATTTCAGTCCTGCATGATTCTTCCAAGAAATGTGTGTTCATTGAAACCGCTGGTTTTTGATAGTTTGGGCCCTATTGAATAATGAATGTTTTGAATTTTCTCCAAAAGTAAAGTAGTTGCAAACTCATCCTTTTAGAAACTTGTTTGGGCTGTTGAGAGGAGTAAAAAACCATCAAAAATTTCAATCCTGCATGATTCTACCAAGAAATGTGATTCTTCATTCAAAACCTGATTTTTGCTATTGGGCTCTATTGAATAATGAATGTTTTGAATTTTCTCCAAAAGTAAAGTAGTTGCAAACTCATGCTTTTAGAGACTTGTTTGGGCTCATGAGAGGAGTAGAAAAACATCAAAAATTTCAGTCCTGCATGATTCTACCAAGAAATGTGTGTTCATTGAAACCGCTGGTTTTTGATAGTTTGGGCCCTATTGAATAATGAATGTTTTGAATTTTCTCCAAAAGTAAAGTAGTTGCAAACTCATCCTTTTAGAAACTTGTTTGGGCTGTTGAGAGGAGTAAAAAACCATCAAAAATTTCAATCCTGCATGATTTTACCAAGAAATGTGATTCTTCATTCAAAACCTGATTTTTGCTATTGGGCTCTATTGAATAATGAATGTTTTGAATTTTCTCCAAAAGTAAAGTAGTTGCAAACTCATGCTTTTAGAGACTTGTTTGGGCTCATGAGAGGAGTAGAAAAACATCAAAAATTTCAGTCCTGCATGATTCTACCAAGAAATGTGTGTTCATTGAAACCGCTGGTTTTTGATAGTTTGGGCCCTATTGAATAATGAATGTTTTGAATTTTCTCCAAAAGTAAAGTAGTTGCAAACTCATCCTTTTAGAAACTTGTTTGGGCTGTTGAGAGGAGTAAAAAACCATCAAAAATTTCAATCCTGCATGATTCTACCAAGAAATGTGATTCTTCATTCAAAACCTGATTTTTGCTATTGGGCTCTATTGAATAATGAATGTTTTGAATTTTCTCCAAAAGTAAAGTAGTTGCAAACTCATGCTTTTAGAAACTTGTTTGGGCTCATGAGAGGAGTAGAAAAACATCAAAAATTTCAGTCCTGCATGATTCTTCCAAGAAACGTGTGTTCATTGAAACCGCTGGTTTTTGATAGTTTGGGCCCTATTGAATAATGAATGTTTTGAATTTTCTCCAAAAGTAAAGTAGTTACAAACTCATGCTTTTAGAGACTTGTTTGGGCTCATGAGAGTAGAAAAACATCAAAAATTTCAGTCCTGCATGATTCTACCAAGAAATGTGTGTTCATTGAAACCGCTGGTTTTTGATAGTTTGGGCCCTATTGAATAATGAATGTTTTGAATTTTCTCCAAAAGTAAAGCAGTTGCAAACTCATCCTTTTAGAAACTTGTTTGGTCTGTTGAGAGGAGTAAAAAACCATCAAAAATTTCAATCCTGCATGATTCTACCAAGAAATGTGATTCTTCATTCAAAACCTGATTTTTGCTATTGGGCTCTATTGAATAATGAATGTTTTGAATTTTCTCCAAAAGTAAAGTAGTTGCAAACTCATGCTTTTAGAGACTTGTTTGGGCTCATGAGAGGAGTAGAAAAACATCAAAAATTTCAGTCCTGCATGATTCTACCAAGAAATGTGTGTTCATTGAAACCGCTGGTTTTTGATAGTTTGGGCCCTATTGAATAATGAATGTTTTGAATTTTCTCCGAAAGTAAAGTAGTTGCAAACTCATCCTTTTAGAAACTTGTTTGGGCTGTTGAGAGGAGTAAAAAACCATCAAAAATTTCAATCCTGCATGATTCTACCAAGAAATGTGATTCTTCATTCAAAACCTGATTTTTGCTATTGGGCTCTATTGAATAATGAATGTTTTGAATTTTCTCCAAAAGTAAAGTAGTTGCAAACTCATGCTTTTAGAGACTTGTTTGGGCTCATGAGAGGAGTAGAAAAACATCAAAAATTTCAGTCCTGCATGATTCTACCAAGAAATGTGTGTTCATTGAAACCGCTGGTTTTTGATAGTTTGGGCCCTATTGAATAATGAATGTTTTGAATTTTCTCCAAAAGTAAAGTAGTTGCAAGCTCATCCTTTTAGAAACTTGTTTGGGCTGTTGAGAGGAGTAAAAAACCATCAAAAATTTCAATCCTGCATGATTCTACCAAGAAATGTGATTCTTCATTCAAAACCTGATTTTTGCTATTGGGCTCTATTGAATAATGAATGTTTTGAATTTTCTCCAAAAGTAAAGTAGTTGCAAACTCATGCTTTTAGAGACTTGTTTGGGCTCATGAGAGGAGTAGAAAAACATCAAAAATTTCAGTCCTGCATGATTCTTCCAAGAAATGTGTGTTCATTGAAACCGCTGGTTTTTGATAGTTTGGGCCCTATTGAATAATGAATGTTTTGAATTTTCTCCAAAAGTAAAGTAGTTGCAAACTCATCCTTTTAGAAACTTGTTTGGGCTGTTGAGAGGAGTAAAAAACCATCAAAAATTTCAATCCTGCATGATTCTACCAAGAAATGTGATTCTTCATTCAAAACCTGATTTTTGCTATTGGGCTCTATTGAATAATGAATGTTTTGAATTTTCTCCAAAAGTAAAGTAGTTGCAAACTCATGCTTTTAGAGACTTGTTTGGGCTCATGAGAGGAGTAGAAAAACATCAAAAATTTCAGTCCTGCATGATTCTACCAAGAAATGTGTGTTCATTGAAACCGCTGGTTTTTGATAGTTTGGGCCCTATTGAATAATGAATGTTTTGAATTTTCTCCGAAAGTAAAGTAGTTGCAAACTCATCCTTTTAGAAACTTGTTTGGGCTGTTGAGAGGAGTAAAAAACCATCAAAAATTTCAATCCTGCATGATTCTACCAAGAAATGTGATTCTTCATTCAAAACCTGATTTTTGCTATTGGGCTCTATTGAATAATGAATGTTTTGAATTTTCTCCAAAAGTAAAGTAGTTGCAAACTCATGCTTTTAGAGACTTGTTTGGGCTCATGAGAGGAGTAGAAAAACATCAAAAATTTCAGTCCTGCATGATTCTACCAAGAAATGTGTGTTCATTGAAACCGCTGGTTTTTGATAGTTTGGGCCCTATTGAATAATGAATGTTTTGAATTTTCTCCAAAAGTAAAGTAGTTGCAAGCTCATCCTTTTAGAAACTTGTTTGGGCTGTTGAGAGGAGTAAAAAACCATCAAAAATTTCAATCCTGCATGATTCTACCAAGAAATGTGATTCTTCATTCAAAACCTGATTTTTGCTATTGGGCTCTATTGAATAATGAATGTTTTGAATTTTCTCCAAAAGTAAAGTAGTTGCAAACTCATGCTTTTAGAGACTTGTTTGGGCTCATGAGAGGAGTAGAAAAACATCAAAAATTTCAGTCCTGCATGATTCTTCCAAGAAATGTGTGTTCATTGAAACCGCTGGTTTTTGATAGTTTGGGCCCTATTGAATAATGAATGTTTTGAATTTTCTCCAAAAGTAAAGTAGTTGCAAACTCATCCTTTTAGAAACTTGTTTGGGCTGTTGAGAGGAGTAAAAAACCATCAAAAATTTCAATCCTGCATGATTCTACCAAGAAATGTGATTCTTCATTCAAAACCTGATTTTTGCTATTGGGCTCTATTGAATAATGAATGTTTTGAATTTTCTCCAAAAGTAAAGTAGTTGCAAACTCATGCTTTTAGAGACTTGTTTGGGCTCATGAGAGGAGTAGAAAAACATCAAAAATTTCAGTCCTGCATGATTCTACCAAGAAATGTGTGTTCATTGAAACCGCTGGTTTTTGATAGTTTGGGCCCTATTGAATAATGAATGTTTTGAATTTTCTCCAAAAGTAAAGTAGTTGCAAACTCATCCTTTTAGAAACTTGTTTGGGCTGTTGAGAGGAGTAAAAAACCATCAAAAATTTCAATCCTGCATGATTTTACCAAGAAATGTGATTCTTCATTCAAAACCTGATTTTTGCTATTGGGCTCTATTGAATAATGAATGTTTTGAATTTTCTCCAAAAGTAAAGTAGTTGCAAACTCATGCTTTTAGAGACTTGTTTGGGCTCATGAGAGGAGTAGAAAAACATCAAAAATTTCAGTCCTGCATGATTCTACCAAGAAATGTGTGTTCATTGAAACCGCTGGTTTTTGATAGTTTGGGCCCTATTGAATAATGAATGTTTTGAATTTTCTCCAAAAGTAAAGTAGTTGCAAACTCATCCTTTTAGAAACTTGTTTGGGCTGTTGAGAGGAGTAAAAAACCATCAAAAATTTCAATCCTGCATGATTCTACCAAGAAATGTGATTCTTCATTCAAAACCTGATTTTTGCTATTGGGCTCTATTGAATAATGAATGTTTTGAATTTTCTCCAAAAGTAAAGTAGTTGCAAACTCATGCTTTTAGAAACTTGTTTGGGCTCATGAGAGGAGTAGAAAAACATCAAAAATTTCAGTCCTGCATGATTCTTCCAAGAAACGTGTGTTCATTGAAACCGCTGGTTTTTGATAGTTTGGGCCCTATTGAATAATGAATGTTTTGAATTTTCTCCAAAAGTAAAGTAGTTACAAACTCATGCTTTTAGAGACTTGTTTGGGCTCATGAGAGTAGAAAAACATCAAAAATTTCAGTCCTGCATGATTCTACCAAGAAATGTGTGTTCATTGAAACCGCTGGTTTTTGATAGTTTGGGCCCTATTGAATAATGAATGTTTTGAATTTTCTCCAAAAGTAAAGCAGTTGCAAACTCATCCTTTTAGAAACTTGTTTGGTCTGTTGAGAGGAGTAAAAAACCATCAAAAATTTCAATCCTGCATGATTCTACCAAGAAATGTGATTCTTCATTCAAAACCTGATTTTTGCTATTGGGCTCTATTGAATAATGAATGTTTTGAATTTTCTCCAAAAGTAAAGTAGTTGCAAACTCATGCTTTTAGAGACTTGTTTGGGCTCATGAGAGGAGTAGAAAAACATCAAAAATTTCAGTCCTGCATGATTCTACCAAGAAATGTGTGTTCATTGAAACCGCTGGTTTTTGATAGTTTGGGCCCTATTGAATAATGAATGTTTTGAATTTTCTCCGAAAGTAAAGTAGTTGCAAACTCATCCTTTTAGAAACTTGTTTGGGCTGTTGAGAGGAGTAAAAAACCATCAAAAATTTCAATCCTGCATGATTCTACCAAGAAATGTGATTCTTCATTCAAAACCTGATTTTTGCTATTGGGCTCTATTGAATAATGAATGTTTTGAATTTTCTCCAAAAGTAAAGTAGTTGCAAACTCATGCTTTTAGAGACTTGTTTGGGCTCATGAGAGGAGTAGAAAAACATCAAAAATTTCAGTCCTGCATGATTCTACCAAGAAATGTGTGTTCATTGAAACCGCTGGTTTTTGATAGTTTGGGCCCTATTGAATAATGAATGTTTTGAATTTTCTCCAAAAGTAAAGTAGTTGCAAGCTCATCCTTTTAGAAACTTGTTTGGGCTGTTGAGAGGAGTAAAAAACCATCAAAAATTTCAATCCTGCATGATTCTACCAAGAAATGTGATTCTTCATTCAAAACCTGATTTTTGCTATTGGGCTCTATTGAATAATGAATGTTTTGAATTTTCTCCAAAAGTAAAGTAGTTGCAAACTCATGCTTTTAGAGACTTGTTTGGGCTCATGAGAGGAGTAGAAAAACATCAAAAATTTCAGTCCTGCATGATTCTTCCAAGAAATGTGTGTTCATTGAAACCGCTGGTTTTTGATAGTTTGGGCCCTATTGAATAATGAATGTTTTGAATTTTCTCCAAAAGTAAAGTAGTTGCAAACTCATCCTTTTAGAAACTTGTTTGGGCTGTTGAGAGGAGTAAAAAACCATCAAAAATTTCAATCCTGCATGATTCTACCAAGAAATGTGATTCTTCATTCAAAACCTGATTTTTGCTATTGGGCTCTATTGAATAATGAATGTTTTGAATTTTCTCCAAAAGTAAAGTAGTTGCAAACTCATGCTTTTAGAGACTTGTTTGGGCTCATGAGAGGAGTAGAAAAACATCAAAAATTTCAGTCCTGCATGATTCTACCAAGAAATGTGTGTTCATTGAAACCGCTGGTTTTTGATAGTTTGGGCCCTATTGAATAATGAATGTTTTGAATTTTCTCCAAAAGTAAAGTAGTTGCAAACTCATCCTTTTAGAAACTTGTTTGGGCTGTTGAGAGGAGTAAAAAACCATCAAAAATTTCAATCCTGCATGATTTTACCAAGAAATGTGATTCTTCATTCAAAACCTGATTTTTGCTATTGGGCTCTATTGAATAGTGAATGTTTTGAATTTTCTCCAAAAGTAAAGTAGTTGCAAACTCATGCTTTTAGAAACTTGTTTGGGCTCATGAGAGGAGTAGAAAAACATCAAAAATTTCAGTCCTGCATGATTCTACCAAGAAATGTGTGTTCATTGAAACCGCTGGTTTTTGATAGTTTGGGCCTTATTGAATAATGAATGTTTTGAATTTTCTCCAAAAGTAAAGTAGTTGCAAACTCATCCTTTTAGAAACTTGTTTGGGCTGTTGAGAGGAGTAAAAAACCATCAAAAATTTCAATCCTGCATGATTTTACCAAGAAATGTGATTCTTCATTCAAAACCTGATTTTTGCTATTGGGCTCTATTGAATAATGAATGTTTTGAATTTTCTCCAAAAGTAAAGTAGTTGCAAACTCATGCTTTTAGAGACTTGTTTGGGCTTATGAGAGGAGTAGAAAAACATCAAAAATTTCAGTCCTGCATGATTCTACCAAGAAATGTGTGTTCATTGAAACCGCTGGTTTTTGATAGTTTGGGCCCTATTGAATAATGAATGTTTTGAATTTTCTCCAAAAGTAAAGTAGTTGCAAACTCATCCTTTTAGAAACTTGTTTGGGCTGTTGAGAGGAGTAAAAAACCATCAAAAATTTCAATCCTGCAAGATTCTACCAAGAAATGTGATTCTTCATTCAAAACCTGATTTTTGCTATTGGGCTCTATTGAATAATGAATGTTTTGAATTTTCTCCAAAAGTAAAGTAGTTGCAAACTCATCCTTTTAGAAACTTGTTTGGGCTGTTGAGAGGAGTAAAAAACCATCAAAAATTTCAATCCTGCATGATTCTACCAAGACCTGTGATTCTTCATTCAAAACCTGATTTTTGCTATTGGGCTCTATTGAATAATGAATGTTTTGAATTTTCTCCAAAAGTAAAGTAGTTGCAAACTCATGCTTTTAGAGACTTGTTTGGGCTCATGAGAGGAGTAGAAAAACATCAAAAATTTCAGTCCTGCATGATTCTACCAAGAAATGTGTGTTCATTGAAACCGCTGGTTTTTGATAGTTTGGGCCCTATTGAATAATGAATGTTTTGAATTTTCTCCAAAAGTAAAGTAGTTGCAAACTCATCCTTTTAGAAACTTGTTTGGGCTGTTGAGAGGAGTAAAAAACCATCAAAAATTTCAATCCTGCATGATTCTACCAAGAAATGTGATTCTTCATTCAAAACCTGATTTTTGCTATTGGGCTCTATTGAATAATGAATGTTTTGAATTTTCTCCAAAAGTAAAGTAGTTGCAAACTCATGCTTTTAGAGACTTGTTTGGGCTCATGAGAGGAGTAGAAAAACATCAAAAATTTCAGTCCTGCATGATTCTTCCAAGAAATGTGTGTTCATTGAAACCGCTGGTTTTTGATAGTTTGGGCCCTATTGAATAATGAATGTTTTGAATTTTCTCCAAAAGTAAAGTAGTTGCAAACTCATCCTTTTAGAAACTTGTTTGGGCTGTTGAGAGGAGTAAAAAACCATCAAAAATTTCAATCCTGCATGATTCTACCAAGAAATGTGATTCTTCATTCAAAACCTGATTTTTGCTATTGGGCTCTATTGAATAATGAATGTTTTGAATTTTCTCCAAAAGTAAAGTAGTTGCAAACTCATGCTTTTAGAGACTTGTTTGGGCTCATGAGAGGAGTAGAAAAACATCAAAAATTTCAGTCCTGCATGATTCTTCCAAGAAATGTGTGTTCATTGAAACCGCTGGTTTTTGATAGTTTGGGCCCTATTGAATAATGAATGTTTTGAATTTTCTCCAAAAGTAAAGTAGTTGCAAACTCATCCTTTTAGAAACTTGTTTGGGCTCTTGAGAGGAGTAAAAAACCATCAAAAATTTCAATCCTGCATGATTCTACCAAGAAATGTGATTCTTCATTCAAAACCTGATTTTTGCTATTGGGCTCTATTGAATAATGAATGTTTTGAATTTTCTCCAAAAGTAAAGTAGTTGCAAACTCATGCTTTTAGAGACTTGTTTGGGCTCATGAGAGGAGTAGAAAAACATCAAAAATTTCAGTCCTGCATGATTCTACCAAGAAATGTGTGTTCATTGAAACCGCTGGTTTTTGATAGTTTGGGCCCTATTGAATAATGAATGTTTTGAATTTTCTCCAAAAGTAAAGTAGTTGCAAACTCATCCTTTTAGAAACTTGTTTGGGCTGTTAAGAGGAGTAAAAAACCATCAAAAATTTCAATCCTGCATGATTTTACCAAGAAATGTGATTCTTCATTCAAAACCTGATTTTTGCTATTGGGCTCTATTGAATAGTGAATGTTTTGAATTTTCTCCAAAAGTAAAGTAGTTGCAAACTCATGCTTTTAGAAACTTGTTTGGGCTCATGAGAGGAGTAGAAAAACATCAAAAATTTCAGTCCTGCATGATTCTACCAAGAAATGTGTGTTCATTGAAACCGCTGGTTTTTGATAGTTTGGGCCCTATTGAATAATGAATGTTTTGAATTTTCTCCAAAAGTAAAGTAGTTGCAAACTCATCCTTTTAGAAACTTGTTTGGGCTGTTGAGAGGAGTAAAAAACCATCAAAAATTTCAATCCTGCATGATTTTACCAAGAAATGTGATTCTTCATTCAAAACCTGATTTTTGCTATTGGGCTCTATTGAATAATGAATGTTTTGAATTTTCTCCAAAAGTAAAGTAGTTGCAAACTCATGCTTTTAGAGACTTGTTTGGGCTCATGAGAGGAGTAGAAAAACATCAAAAATTTCAGTCCTGCATGATTCTACCAAGAAATGTGTGTTCATTGAAACCGCTGGTTTTTGATAGTTTGGGCCCTATTGAATAATGAATGTTTTGAATTTTCTCCAAAAGTAAAGTAGTTGCAAACTCATCCTTTTAGAAACTTGTTTGGGCTGTTGAGAGGAGTAAAAAACCATCAAAAATTTCAATCCTGCATGATTCTACCAAGAAATGTGATTCTTCATTCAAAACCTGATTTTTGCTATTGGGCTCTATTGAATAATGAATGTTTTGAATTTTCTCCAAAAGTAAAGTAGTTGCAAACTCATCCTTTTAGAAACTTGTTTGGGCTGTTGAGAGGAGTAAAAAACCATCAAAAATTTCAATCCTGCATGATTCTACCAAGAAATGTGATTCTTCATTCAAAACCTGATTTTTGCTATTGGGCTCTATTGAATAATGAATGTTTTGAATTTTCTCCAAAAGTAAAGTAGTTGCAAACTCATGCTTTTAGAGACTTGTTTGGGCTCATGAGAGGAGTAGAAAAACATCAAAAATTTCAGTCCTGCATGATTCTACCAAGAAATGTGTGTTCATTGAAACCGCTGGTTTTTGATAGTTTGGGCCCTATTGAATAATGAATGTTTTGAATTTTCTCCAAAAGTAAAGTAGTTGCAAACTCATCCTTTTAGAAACTTGTTTGGGCTGTTGAGAGGAGTAAAAAACCATCAAAAATTTCAATCCTGCATGATTCTACCAAGAAATGTGATTCTTCATTCAAAACCTGATTTTTGCTATTGGGCTCTATTGAATAATGAATGTTTTGAATTTTCTCCAAAAGTAAAGTAGTTGCAAACTCATGCTTTTAGAAACTTGTTTGGGCTCATGAGAGGAGTAGAAAAACATCAAAAATTTCAGTCCTGCATGATTCTACCAAGAAATGTGTGTTCATTGAAACCGCTGGTTTTTGATAGTTTGGGCCTTATTGAATAATGAATGTTTTGAATTTTCTCCAAAAGTAAAGTAGTTGCAAACTCATCCTTTTAGAAACTTGTTTGGGCTGTTGAGAGGAGTAAAAAACCATCAAAAATTTCAATCCTGCATGATTTTACCAAGAAATGTGATTCTTCATTCAAAACCTGATTTTTGCTATTGGGCTCTATTGAATAATGAATGTTTTGAATTTTCTCCAAAAGTAAAGTAGTTGCAAACTCATGCTTTTAGAGACTTGTTTGGGCTTATGAGAGGAGTAGAAAAACATCAAAAATTTCAGTCCTGCATGATTCTACCAAGAAATGTGTGTTCATTGAAACCGCTGGTTTTTGATAGTTTGGGCCCTATTGAATAATGAATGTTTTGAATTTTCTCCAAAAGTAAAGTAGTTGCAAACTCATCCTTTTAGAAACTTGTTTGGGCTGTTGAGAGGAGTAAAAAACCATCAAAAATTTCAATCCTGCAAGATTCTACCAAGAAATGTGATTCTTCATTCAAAACCTGATTTTTGCTATTGGGCTCTATTGAATAATGAATGTTTTGAATTTTCTCCAAAAGTAAAGTAGTTGCAAACTCATCCTTTTAGAAACTTGTTTGGGCTGTTGAGAGGAGTAAAAAACCATCAAAAATTTCAATCCTGCATGATTCTACCAAGAACTGTGATTCTTCATTCAAAACCTGATTTTTGCTATTGGGCTCTATTGAATAATGAATGTTTTGAATTTTCTCCAAAAGTAAAGTAGTTGCAAACTCATGCTTTTAGAGTCTTGTTTGGGCTCATGAGAGGAGTAGAAAAACATCAAAAATTTCAGTCCTGCATGATTCTACCAAGAAATGTGTGTTCATTGAAACCGCTGGTTTTTGATAGTTTGGGCCCTATTGAATAATGAATGTTTTGAATTTTCTCCAAAAGTAAAGTAGTTGCAAACTCATCCTTTTAGAAACTTGTTTGGGCTGTTGAGAGGAGTAAAAAACCATCAAAAATTTCAATCCTGCATGATTTTACCAAGAAATGTGATTCTTCATTCAAAACCTGATTTTTGCTATTGGGCTCTATTGAATAGTGAATGTTTTGAATTTTCTCCAAAAGTAAAGTAGTTGCAAACTCATGCTTTTAGAAACTTGTTTGGGCTCATGAGAGGAGTAGAAAAACATCAAAAATTTCAGTCCTGCATGATTCTACCAAGAAATGTGTGTTCATTGAAACCGCTGGTTTTTGATAGTTTGGGCCTTATTGAATAATGAATGTTTTGAATTTTCTCCAAAAGTAAAGTAGTTGCAAACTCATCCTTTTAGAAACTTGTTTGGGCTGTTGAGAGGAGTAAAAAACCATCAAAAATTTCAATCCTGCATGATTTTACCAAGAAATGTGATTCTTCATTCAAAACCTGATTTTTGCTATTGGGCTCTATTGAATAATGAATGTTTTGAATTTTCTCCAAAAGTAAAGTAGTTGCAAACTCATGCTTTTAGAGACTTGTTTGGGCTTATGAGAGGAGTAGAAAAACATCAAAAATTTCAGTCCTGCATGATTCTACCAAGAAATGTGTGTTCATTGAAACCGCTGGTTTTTGATAGTTTGGGCCCTATTGAATAATGAATGTTTTGAATTTTCTCCAAAAGTAAAGTAGTTGCAAACTCATCCTTTTAGAAACTTGTTTGGGCTGTTGAGAGGAGTAAAAAACCATCAAAAATTTCAATCCTGCAAGATTCTACCAAGAAATGTGATTCTTCATTCAAAACCTGATTTTTGCTATTGGGCTCTATTGAATAATGAATGTTTTGAATTTTCTCCAAAAGTAAAGTAGTTGCAAACTCATCCTTTTAGAAACTTGTTTGGGCTGTTGAGAGGAGTAAAAAACCATCAAAAATTTCAATCCTGCATGATTCTACCAAGAACTGTGATTCTTCATTCAAAACCTGATTTTTGCTATTGGGCTCTATTGAATAATGAATGTTTTGAATTTTCTCCAAAAGTAAAGTAGTTGCAAACTCATGCTTTTAGAGTCTTGTTTGGGCTCATGAGAGGAGTAGAAAAACATCAAAAATTTCAGTCCTGCATGATTCTACCAAGAAATGTGTGTTCATTGAAACCGCTGGTTTTTGATAGTTTGGGCCCTATTGAATAATGAATGTTTTGAATTTTCTCCAAAAGTAAAGTAGTTGCAAACTCATCCTTTTAGAAACTTGTTTGGGCTGTTGAGAGGAGTAAAAAACCATCAAAAATTTCAATCCTGCATGATTTTACCAAGAAATGTGATTCTTCATTCAAAACCTGATTTTTGCTATTGGGCTCTATTGAATAGTGAATGTTTTGAATTTTCTCCAAAAGTAAAGTAGTTGCAAACTCATGCTTTTAGGAACTTGTTTGGGCTCATGAGAGGAGTAGAAAAACATCAAAAATTTCAGTCCTGCATGATTCTACCAAGAAATGTGTGTTCATTGAAACCGCTGGTTTTTGATAGTTTGGGCCCTATTGAATAATGAATGTTTTGAATTTTCTCCAAAAGTAAAGTAGTTGCAAACTCATCCTTTTAGAAACTTGTTTGGGCTGTTGAGAGGAGTAAAAAACCATCAAAAATTTCAATCCTGCATGATTTTACCAAGAAATGTGATTCTTCATTCAAAACCTGATTTTTGCTATTGGGCTCTATTGAATAATGAATGTTTTGAATTTTCTCCAAAAGTAAAGTAGTTGCAAACTCATGCTTTTAGAGACTTGTTTGGGCTCATGAGAGGAGTAGAAAAACATCAAAAATTTCAGTCCTGCATGATTCTACCAAGAAATGTGTGTTCATTGAAACCGCTGGTTTTTGATAGTTTGGGCCCTATTGAATAATGAATGTTTTGAATTTTCTCCAAAAGTAAAGTAGTTGCAAACTCATCCTTTTAGAAACTTGTTTGGGCTGTTAAGAGGAGTAAAAAACCATCAAAAATTTCAATCCTGCATGATTTTACCAAGAAATGTGATTCTTCATTCAAAACCTGATTTTTGCTATTGGGCTCTATTGAATAGTGAATGTTTTGAATTTTCTCCAAAAGTAAAGTAGTTGCAAACTCATGCTTTTAGAAACTTGTTTGGGCTCATGAGAGGAGTAGAAAAACATCAAAAATTTCAGTCCTGCATGATTCTACCAAGAAATGTGTGTTCATTGAAACCGCTGGTTTTTGATAGTTTGGGCCCTATTGAATAATGAATGTTTTGAATTTTCTCCAAAAGTAAAGTAGTTGCAAACTCATCCTTTTAGAAACTTGTTTGGGCTGTTGAGAGGAGTAAAAAACCATCAAAAATTTCAATCCTGCATGATTTTACCAAGAAATGTGATTCTTCATTCAAAACCTGATTTTTGCTATTGGGCTCTATTGAATAATGAATGTTTTGAATTTTCTCCAAAAGTAAAGTAGTTGCAAACTCATGCTTTTAGAGACTTGTTTGGGCTTATGAGAGGAGTAGAAAAACATCAAAAATTTCAGTCCTGCATGATTCTACCAAGAAATGTGTGTTCATTGAAACCGCTGGTTTTTGATAGTTTGGGCCCTATTGAATAATGAATGTTTTGAATTTTCTCCAAAAGTAAAGTAGTTGCAAACTCATCCTTTTAGAAACTTGTTTGGGCTGTTGAGAGGAGTAAAAAACCATCAAAAATTTCAATCCTGCATGATTCTACCAAGAAATGTGATTCTTCATTCAAAACCTGATTTTTGCTATTGGGCTCTATTGAATAATGAATGTTTTGAATTTTCTCCAAAAGTAAAGTAGATGCAAACTCATCCTTTTAGAAACTTGTTTGGGCTGTTGAGAGGAGTAAAAAACCATCAAAAATTTCAATCCTGCATGATTCTACCAAGAACTGTGATTCTTCATTCAAAACCTGATTTTTGCTATTGGGCTCTATTGAATAATGAATGTTTTGAATTTTCTCCAAAAGTAAAGTAGTTGCAAACTCATGCTTTTAGAGACTTGTTTGGGCTCATGAGAGGAGTAGAAAAACATCAAAAATTTCAGTCCTGCATGATTCTACCAAGAAATGTGTGTTCATTGAAACCGCTGGTTTTTGATAGTTTGGGCCCTATTGAATAATGAATGTTTTGAATTTTCTCCAAAAGTAAAGTAGTTGCAAACTCATCCTTTTAGAAACTTGTTTGGGCTGTTGAGAGGAGTAAAAAACCATCAAAAATTTCAATCCTGCATGATTTTACCAAGAAATGTGATTCTTCATTCAAAACCTGATTTTTGCTATTGGGCTCTATTGAATAGTGAATGTTTTGAATTTTCTCCAAAAGTAAAGTAGTTGCAAACTCATGCTTTTAGAAACTTGTTTGGGCTCATGAGAGGAGTAGAAAAACATCAAAAATTTCAGTCCTGCATGATTCTACCAAGAAATGTGTGTTCATTGAAACCGCTGGTTTTTGATAGTTTGGGCCCTATTGAATAATGAATGTTTTGAATTTTCTCCAAAAGTAAAGTAGTTGCAAACTCATCCTTTTAGAAACTTGTTTGGGCTGTTGAGAGGAGTAAAAAACCATCAAAAATTTCAATCCTGCATGATTCTACCAAGAAATGTGATTCTTCATTCAAAACCTGATTTTTGCTATTGGGCTCTATTGAATAATGAATGTTTTGAATTTTCTCCAAAAGTAAAGTAGTTGCAAACTCATGCTTTTAGAGACTTGTTTGGGCTCATGAGAGGAGTAGAAAAACATCAAAAATTTCAGTCCTGCATGATTCTACCAAGAAATGTGTGTTCATTGAAACCGCTGGTTTTTGATAGTTTGGGCCCTATTGAATAATGAATGTTTTGAATTTTCTCCAAAAGTAAAGTAGTTGCAAACTCATCCTTTTAGAAACTTGTTTGGGCTGTTGAGAGGAGTAAAAAACCATCAAAAATTTCAATCCTGCATGATTCTACCAAGAAATGTGATTCTTCATTCAAAACCTGATTTTTGCTATTGGGCTCTATTGAATAATGAATGTTTTGAATTTTCTCCAAAAGTAAAGTAGTTGCAAACTCATGCTTTTAGAAACTTGTTTGGGCTCATGAGAGGAGTAGAAAAACATCAAAAATTTCAGTCCTGCATGATTCTTCCAAGAAACGTGTGTTCATTGAAACCGCTGGTTTTTGATAGTTTGGGCCCTATTGAATAATGAATGTTTTGAATTTTCTCCAAAAGTAAAGTAGTTACAAACTCATGCTTTTAGAGACTTGTTTGGGCTCATGAGAGTAGAAAAACATCAAAAATTTCAGTCCTGCATGATTCTACCAAGAAATGTGTGTTCATTGAAACCGCTGGTTTTTGATAGTTTGGGCCCTATTGAATAATGAATGTTTTGAATTTTCTCCAAAAGTAAAGCAGTTGCAAACTCATCCTTTTAGAAACTTGTTTGGTCTGTTGAGAGGAGTAAAAAACCATCAAAAATTTCAATCCTGCATGATTCTACCAAGAAATGTGATTCTTCATTCAAAACCTGATTTTTGCTATTGGGCTCTATTGAATAATGAATGTTTTGAATTTTCTCCAAAAGTAAAGTAGTTGCAAACTCATGCTTTTAGAGACTTGTTTGGGCTCATGAGGAGTAGAAAAACATCAAAAATTTCAGTCCTGCATGATTCTACCAAGAAATGTGTGTTCATTGAAACCGCTGGTTTTTGATAGTTTGGGCCCTATTGAATAATGAATGTTTTGAATTTTCTCCGAAAGTAAAGTAGTTGCAAACTCATCCTTTTAGAAACTTGTTTGGGCTGTTGAGAGGAGTAAAAAACCATCAAAAATTTCAATCCTGCATGATTCTACCAAGAAATGTGATTCTTCATTCAAAACCTGATTTTTGCTATTGGGCTCTATTGAATAATGAATGTTTTGAATTTTCTCCAAAAGTAAAGTAGTTGCAAACTCATGCTTTTAGAGACTTGTTTGGGCTCATGAGAGGAGTAGAAAAACATCAAAAATTTCAGTCCTGCATGATTCTACCAAGAAATGTGTGTTCATTGAAACCGCTGGTTTTTGATAGTTTGGGCCCTATTGAATAATGAATGTTTTGAATTTTCTCCAAAAGTAAAGTAGTTGCAAGCTCATCCTTTTAGAAACTTGTTTGGGCTGTTGAGAGGAGTAAAAAACCATCAAAAATTTCAATCCTGCATGATTCTACCAAGAAATGTGATTCTTCATTCAAAACCTGATTTTTGCTATTGGGCTCTATTGAATAATGAATGTTTTGAATTTTCTCCAAAAGTAAAGTAGTTGCAAACTCATGCTTTTAGAGACTTGTTTGGGCTCATGAGAGGAGTAGAAAAACATCAAAAATTTCAGTCCTGCATGATTCTTCCAAGAAATGTGTGTTCATTGAAACCGCTGGTTTTTGATAGTTTGGGCCCTATTGAATAATGAATGTTTTGAATTTTCTCCAAAAGTAAAGTAGTTGCAAACTCATCCTTTTAGAAACTTGTTTGGGCTGTTGAGAGGAGTAAAAAACCATCAAAAATTTCAATCCTGCATGATTCTACCAAGAAATGTGATTCTTCATTCAAAACCTGATTTTTGCTATTGGGCTCTATTGAATAATGAATGTTTTGAATTTTCTCCAAAAGTAAAGTAGTTGCAAACTCATGCTTTTAGAGACTTGTTTGGGCTCATGAGAGGAGTAGAAAAACATCAAAAATTTCAGTCCTGCATGATTCTACCAAGAAATGTGTGTTCATTGAAACCGCTGGTTTTTGATAGTTTGGGCCCTATTGAATAATGAATGTTTTGAATTTTCTCCAAAAGTAAAGTAGTTGCAAACTCATCCTTTTAGAAACTTGTTTGGGCTGTTGAGAGGAGTAAAAAACCATCAAAAATTTCAATCCTGCATGATTTTACCAAGAAATGTGATTCTTCATTCAAAACCTGATTTTTGCTATTGGGCTCTATTGAATAGTGAATGTTTTGAATTTTCTCCAAAAGTAAAGTAGTTGCAAACTCATGCTTTTAGAAACTTGTTTGGGCTCATGAGAGGAGTAGAAAAACATCAAAAATTTCAGTCCTGCATGATTCTACCAAGAAATGTGTGTTCATTGAAACCGCTGGTTTTTGATAGTTTGGGCCTTATTGAATAATGAATGTTTTGAATTTTCTCCAAAAGTAAAGTAGTTGCAAACTCATCCTTTTAGAAACTTGTTTGGGCTGTTGAGAGGAGTAAAAAACCATCAAAAATTTCAATCCTGCATGATTTTACCAAGAAATGTGATTCTTCATTCAAAACCTGATTTTTGCTATTGGGCTCTATTGAATAATGAATGTTTTGAATTTTCTCCAAAAGTAAAGTAGTTGCAAACTCATGCTTTTAGAGACTTGTTTGGGCTTATGAGAGGAGTAGAAAAACATCAAAAATTTCAGTCCTGCATGATTCTACCAAGAAATGTGTGTTCATTGAAACCGCTGGTTTTTGATAGTTTGGGCCCTATTGAATAATGAATGTTTTGAATTTTCTCCAAAAGTAAAGTAGTTGCAAACTCATCCTTTTAGAAACTTGTTTGGGCTGTTGAGAGGAGTAAAAAACCATCAAAAATTTCAATCCTGCAAGATTCTACCAAGAAATGTGATTCTTCATTCAAAACCTGATTTTTGCTATTGGGCTCTATTGAATAATGAATGTTTTGAATTTTCTCCAAAAGTAAAGTAGTTGCAAACTCATCCTTTTAGAAACTTGTTTGGGCTGTTGAGAGGAGTAAAAAACCATCAAAAATTTCAATCCTGCATGATTCTACCAAGACCTGTGATTCTTCATTCAAAACCTGATTTTTGCTATTGGGCTCTATTGAATAATGAATGTTTTGAATTTTCTCCAAAAGTAAAGTAGTTGCAAACTCATGCTTTTAGAGACTTGTTTGGGCTCATGAGCGGAGTAGAAAAACATCAAAAATTTCAGTCCTGCATGATTCTTCCAAGAAATGTGTGTTCATTGAAACCGCTGGTTTTTGATAGTTTGGGCCCTATTGAATAATGAATGTTTTGAATTTTCTCCAAAAGTAAAGTAGTTGCAAACTCATCCTTTTAGAAACTTGTTTGGGCTGTTGAGAGGAGTAAAAAACCATCAAAAATTTCAATCCTGCATGATTCTACCAAGAAATGTGATTCTTCATTCAAAACCTGATTTTTGCTATTGGGCTCTATTGAATAATGAATGTTTTGAATTTTCTCCAAAAGTAAAGTAGTTGCAAACTCATGCTTTTAGAGACTTGTTTGGGCTCATGAGAGGAGTAGAAAAACATCAAAAATTTCAGTCCTGCATGATTCTTCCAAGAAATGTGTGTTCATTGAAACCGCTGGTTTTTGATAGTTTGGGCCCTATTGAATAATGAATGTTTTGAATTTTCTCCAAAAGTAAAGTAGTTGCAAACTCATCCTTTTAGAAACTTGTTTGGGCTCTTGAGAGGAGTAAAAAACCATCAAAAATTTCAATCCTGCATGATTCTACCAAGAAATGTGATTCTTCATTCAAAACCTGATTTTTGCTATTGGGCTCTATTGAATAATGAATGTTTTGAATTTTCTCCAAAAGTAAAGTAGTTGCAAACTCATGCTTTTAGAGACTTGTTTGGGCTCATGAGAGGAGTAGAAAAACATCAAAAATTTCAGTCCTGCATGATTCTACCAAGAAATGTGTGTTCATTGAAACCGCTGGTTTTTGATAGTTTGGGCCCTATTGAATAATGAATGTTTTGAATTTTCTCCAAAAGTAAAGTAGTTGCAAACTCATCCTTTTAGAAACTTGTTTGGGCTGTTAAGAGGAGTAAAAAACCATCAAAAATTTCAATCCTGCATGATTTTACCAAGAAATGTGATTCTTCATTCAAAACCTGATTTTTGCTATTGGGCTCTATTGAATAGTGAATGTTTTGAATTTTCTCCAAAAGTAAAGTAGTTGCAAACTCATGCTTTTAGAAACTTGTTTGGGCTCATGAGAGGAGTAGAAAAACATCAAAAATTTCAGTCCTGCATGATTCTACCAAGAAATGTGTGTTCATTGAAACCGCTGGTTTTTGATAGTTTGGGCCCTATTGAATAATGAATGTTTTGAATTTTCTCCAAAAGTAAAGTAGTTGCAAACTCATCCTTTTAGAAACTTGTTTGGGCTGTTGAGAGGAGTAAAAAACCATCAAAAATTTCAATCCTGCATGATTTTACCAAGAAATGTGATTCTTCATTCAAAACCTGATTTTTGCTATTGGGCTCTATTGAATAATGAATGTTTTGAATTTTCTCCAAAAGTAAAGTAGTTGCAAACTCATGCTTTTAGAGACTTGTTTGGGCTTATGAGAGGAGTAGAAAAACATCAAAAATTTCAGTCCTGCATGATTCTACCAAGAAATGTGTGTTCATTGAAACCGCTGGTTTTTGATAGTTTGGGCCCTATTGAATAATGAATGTTTTGAATTTTCTCCAAAAGTAAAGTAGTTGCAAACTCATCCTTTTAGAAACTTGTTTGGGCTGTTGAGAGGAGTAAAAAACCATCAAAAATTTCAATCCTGCATGATTCTACCAAGAAATGTGATTCTTCATTCAAAACCTGATTTTTGCTATTGGGCTCTATTGAATAATGAATGTTTTGAATTTTCTCCAAAAGTAAAGTAGATGCAAACTCATCCTTTTAGAAACTTGTTTGGGCTGTTGAGAGGAGTAAAAAACCATCAAAAATTTCAATCCTGCATGATTCTACCAAGAACTGTGATTCTTCATTCAAAACCTGATTTTTGCTATTGGGCTCTATTGAATAATGAATGTTTTGAATTTTCTCCAAAAGTAAAGTAGTTGCAAACTCATGCTTTTAGAGACTTGTTTGGGCTCATGAGAGGAGTAGAAAAACATCAAAAATTTCAGTCCTGCATGATTCTACCAAGAAATGTGTGTTCATTGAAACCGCTGGTTTTTGATAGTTTGGGCCCTATTGAATAATGAATGTTTTGAATTTTCTCCAAAAGTAAAGTAGTTGCAAACTCATCCTTTTAGAAACTTGTTTGGGCTGTTGAGAGGAGTAAAAAACCATCAAAAATTTCAATCCTGCATGATTTTACCAAGAAATGTGATTCTTCATTCAAAACCTGATTTTTGCTATTGGGCTCTATTGAATAGTGAATGTTTTGAATTTTCTCCAAAAGTAAAGTAGTTGCAAACTCATGCTTTTAGAAACTTGTTTGGGCTCATGAGAGGAGTAGAAAAACATCAAAAATTTCAGTCCTGCATGATTCTACCAAGAAATGTGTGTTCATTGAAACCGCTGGTTTTTGATAGTTTGGGCCCTATTGAATAATGAATGTTTTGAATTTTCTCCAAAAGTAAAGTAGTTGCAAACTCATCCTTTTAGAAACTTGTTTGGGCTGTTGAGAGGAGTAAAAAACCATCAAAAATTTCAATCCTGCATGATTTTACCAAGAAATGTGATTCTTCATTCAAAACCTGATTTTTGCTATTGGGCTCTATTGAATAATGAATGTTTTGAATTTTCTCCAAAAGTAAAGTAGTTGCAAACTCATGCTTTTAGAGACTTGTTTGGGCTCATGAGAGGAGAAGAAAAACATCAAAAATTTCAGTCCTGCATGATTCTACCAAGAAATGTGTGTTCATTGAAACCGCTGGTTTTTGATAGTTTGGGCCCTATTGAATAATGAATGTTTTGAATTTTCTCCAAAAGTAAAGTAGTTGCAAACTCATCCTTTTAGAAACTTGTTTGGGCTGTTGAGAGGAGTAAAAAACCATCAAAAATTTCAATCCTGCATGATTCTACCAAGAAATGTGATTCTTCATTCAAAACCTGATTTTTGCTATTGGGCTCTATTGAATAATGAATGTTTTGAATTTTCTCCAAAAGTAAAGTAGTTGCAAACTCATCCTTTTAGAAACTTGTTTGGGCTGTTGAGAGGAGTAAAAAACCATCAAAAATTTCAATCCTGCATGATTCTACCAAGAAATGTGATTCTTCATTCAAAACCTGATTTTTGCTATTGGGCTCTATTGAATAATGAATGTTTTGAATTTTCTCCAAAAGTAAAGTAGTTGCAAACTCATGCTTTTAGAGACTTGTTTGGGCTCATGAGAGGAGTAGAAAAACATCAAAAATTTCAGTCCTGCATGATTCTACCAAGAAATGTGTGTTCATTGAAACCGCTGGTTTTTGATAGTTTGGGCCCTATTGAATAATGAATGTTTTGAATTTTCTCCAAAAGTAAAGTAGTTGCAAACTCATCCTTTTAGAAACTTGTTTGGGCTGTTGAGAGGAGTAAAAAACCATCAAAAATTTCAATCCTGCATGATTCTACCAAGAAATGTGATTCTTCATTCAAAACCTGATTTTTGCTATTGGGCTCTATTGAATAATGAATGTTTTGAATTTTCTCCAAAAGTAAAGTAGTTGCAAACTCATGCTTTTAGAAACTTGTTTGGGCTCATGAGAGGAGTAGAAAAACATCAAAAATTTGAGTCCTGCATGATTCTACCAAGAAATGTGTGTTCATTGAAACCGCTGGTTTTTGATAGTTTGGGCCTTATTGAATAATGAATGTTTTGAATTTTCTCCAAAAGTAAAGTAGTTGCAAACTCATCCTTTTAGAAACTTGTTTGGGCTGTTGAGAGGAGTAAAAAACCATCAAAAATTTCAATCCTGCATGATTTTACCAAGAAATGTGATTCTTCATTCAAAACCTGATTTTTGCTATTGGGCTCTATTGAATAATGAATGTTTTGAATTTTCTCCAAAAGTAAAGTAGTTGCAAACTCATGCTTTTAGAGACTTGTTTGGGCTTATGAGAGGAGTAGAAAAACATCAAAAATTTCAGTCCTGCATGATTCTACCAAGAAATGTGTGTTCATTGAAACCGCTGGTTTTTGATAGTTTGGGCCCTATTGAATAATGAATGTTTTCAATTTTCTCCAAAAGTAAAGTAGTTGCAAACTCATCCTTTTAGAAACTTGTTTGGGCTGTTGAGAGGAGTAAAAAACCATCAAAAATTTCAATCCTGCAAGATTCTACCAAGAAATGTGATTCTTCATTCAAAACCTGATTTTTGCTATTGGGCTCTATTGAATAATGAATGTTTTGAATTTTCTCCAAAAGTAAAGTAGTTGCAAACTCATCCTTTTAGAAACTTGTTTGGGCTGTTGAGAGGAGTAAAAAACCATCAAAAATTTCAATCCTGCATGATTCTACCAAGACCTGTGATTCTTCATTCAAAACCTGATTTTTGCTATTGGGCTCTATTGAATAATGAATGTTTTGAATTTTCTCCAAAAGTAAAGTAGTTGCAAACTCATGCTTTTAGAGACTTGTTTGGGCTCATGAGCGGAGTAGAAAAACATCAAAAATTTCAGTCCTGCATGATTCTTCCAAGAAATGTGTGTTCATTGAAACCGCTGGTTTTTGATAGTTTGGGCCCTATTGAATAATGAATGTTTTGAATTTTCTCCAAAAGTAAAGTAGTTGCAAACTCATCCTTTTAGAAACTTGTTTGGGCTGTTGAGAGGAGTAAAAAACCATCAAAAATTTCAATCCTGCATGATTCTACCAAGAAATGTGATTCTTCATTCAAAACCTGATTTTTGCTATTGGGCTCTATTGAATAATGAATGTTTTGAATTTTCTCCAAAAGTAAAGTAGTTGCAAACTCATGCTTTTAGAGACTTGTTTGGGCTCATGAGAGGAGTAGAAAAACATCAAAAATTTCAGTCCTGCATGATTCTTCCAAGAAATGTGTGTTCATTGAAACCGCTGGTTTTTGATAGTTTGGGCCCTATTGAATAATGAATGTTTTGAATTTTCTCCAAAAGTAAAGTAGTTGCAAACTCATCCTTTTAGAAACTTGTTTGGGCTCTTGAGAGGAGTAAAAAACCATCAAAAATTTCAATCCTGCATGATTCTACCAAGAAATGTGATTCTTCATTCAAAACCTGATTTTTGCTATTGGGCTCTATTGAATAATGAATGTTTTGAATTTTCTCCAAAAGTAAAGTAGTTGCAAACTCATGCTTTTAGAGACTTGTTTGGGCTCATGAGAGGAGTAGAAAAACATCAAAAATTTCAGTCCTGCATGATTCTACCAAGAAATGTGTGTTCATTGAAACCGCTGGTTTTTGATAGTTTGGGCCCTATTGAATAATGAATGTTTTGAATTTTCTCCAAAAGTAAAGTAGTTGCAAACTCATCCTTTTAGAAACTTGTTTGGGCTGTTAAGAGGAGTAAAAAACCATCAAAAATTTCAATCCTGCATGATTTTACCAAGAAATGTGATTCTTCATTCAAAACCTGATTTTTGCTATTGGGCTCTATTGAATAGTGAATGTTTTGAATTTTCTCCAAAAGTAAAGTAGTTGCAAACTCATGCTTTTAGAAACTTGTTTGGGCTCATGAGAGGAGTAGAAAAACATCAAAAATTTCAGTCCTGCATGATTCTACCAAGAAATGTGTGTTCATTGAAACCGCTGGTTTTTGATAGTTTGGGCCCTATTGAATAATGAATGTTTTCAATTTTCTCCAAAAGTAAAGTAGTTGCAAACTCATCCTTTTAGAAACTTGTTTGGGCTGTTGAGAGGAGTAAAAAACCATCAAAAATTTCAATCCTGCATGATTCTACCAAGAAATGTGATTCTTCATTCAAAACCTGATTTTTGCTATTGGGCTCTATTGAATAATGAATGTTTTGAATTTTCTCCAAAAGTAAAGTAGTTGCAAACTCATCCTTTTAGAAACTTGTTTGGGCTGTTGAGAGGAGTAAAAAACCATCAAAAATTTCAATCCTGCATGATTCTACCAAGAAATGTGATTCTTCATTCAAAACCTGATTTTTGCTATTGGGCTCTATTGAATAATGAATGTTTTGAATTTTCTCCAAAAGTAAAGTAGTTGCAAACTCATGCTTTTAGAGACTTGTTTGGGCTCATGAGAGGAGTAGAAAAACATCAAAAATTTCAGTCCTGCATGATTCTTCCAAGAAATGTGTGTTCATTGAAACCGCTGGTTTTTGATAGTTTGGGCCCTATTGAATAATGAATGTTTTGAATTTTCTCCAAAAGTAAAGTAGTTGCAAACTCATCCTTTTAGAAACTTGTTTGGGCTCTTGAGAGGAGTAAAAAACCATCAAAAATTTCAATCCTGCATGATTCTACCAAGAAATGTGATTCTTCATTCAAAACCTGATTTTTGCTATTGGGCTCTATTGAATAATGAATGTTTTGAATTTTCTCCAAAAGTAAAGTAGTTGCAAACTCATGCTTTTAGAGACTTGTTTGGGCTCATGAGAGGAGTAGAAAAACATCAAAAATTTCAGTCCTGCATGATTCTACCAAGAAATGTGTGTTCATTGAAACCGCTGGTTTTTGATAGTTTGGGCCCTATTGAATAATGAATGTTTTGAATTTTCTCCAAAAGTAAAGTAGTTGCAAACTCATCCTTTTAGAAACTTGTTTGGGCTGTTAAGAGGAGTAAAAAAACATCAAAAATTTCAATCCTGCATGATTTTACCAAGAAATGTGATTCTTCATTCAAAACCTGATTTTTGCTATTGGGCTCTATTGAATAGTGAATGTTTTGAATTTTCTCCAAAAGTAAAGTAGTTGCAAACTCATGCTTTTAGAAACTTGTTTGGGCTCATGAGAGGAGTAGAAAAACATCAAAAATTTCAGTCCTGCATGATTCTACCAAGAAATGTGTGTTCATTGAAACCGCTGGTTTTTGATAGTTTGGGCCCTATTGAATAATGAATGTTTTGAATTTTCTCCAAAAGTAAAGTAGTTGCAAACTCATCCTTTTAGAAACTTGTTTGGGCTGTTGAGAGGAGTAAAAAACCATCAAAAATTTCAATCCTGCATGATTTTACCAAGAAATGTGATTCTTCATTCAAAACCTGATTTTTGCTATTGGGCTCTATTGAATAATGAATGTTTTGAATTTTCTCCAAAAGTAAAGTAGTTGCAAACTCATGCTTTTAGAGACTTGTTTGGGCTTATGAGAGGAGTAGAAAAACATCAAAAATTTCAGTCCTGCATGATTCTACCAAGAAATGTGTGTTCATTGAAACCGCTGGTTTTTGATAGTTTGGGCCCTATTGAATAATGAATGTTTTGAATTTTCTCCAAAAGTAAAGTAGTTGCAAACTCATCCTTTTAGAAACTTGTTTGGGCTGTTGAGAGGAGTAAAAAACCATCAAAAATTTCAATCCTGCATGATTCTACCAAGAAATGTGATTCTTCATTCAAAACCTGATTTTTGCTATTGGGCTCTATTGAATAATGAATGTTTTGAATTTTCTCCAAAAGTAAAGTAGATGCAAACTCATCCTTTTAGAAACTTGTTTGGGCTGTTGAGAGGAGTAAAAAACCATCAAAAATTTCAATCCTGCATGATTCTACCAAGAACTGTGATTCTTCATTCAAAACCTGATTTTTGCTATTGGGCTCTATTGAATAATGAATGTTTTGAATTTTCTCCAAAAGTAAAGTAGTTGCAAACTCATGCTTTTAGAGACTTGTTTGGGCTCATGAGAGGAGTAGAAAAACATCAAAAATTTCAGTCCTGCATGATTCTACCAAGAAATGTGTGTTCATTGAAACCGCTGGTTTTTGATAGTTTGGGCCCTATTGAATAATGAATGTTTTGAATTTTCTCCAAAAGTAAAGTAGTTGCAAACTCATCCTTTTAGAAACTTGTTTGGGCTGTTGAGAGGAGTAAAAAACCATCAAAAATTTCAATCCTGCATGATTTTACCAAGAAATGTGATTCTTCATTCAAAACCTGATTTTTGCTATTGGGCTCTATTGAATAGTGAATGTTTTGAATTTTCTCCAAAAGTAAAGTAGTTGCAAACTCATGCTTTTAGAAACTTGTTTGGGCTCATGAGAGGAGTAGAAAAACATCAAAAATTTCAGTCCTGCATGATTCTACCAAGAAATGTGTGTTCATTGAAACCGCTGGTTTTTGATAGTTTGGGCCCTATTGAATAATGAATGTTTTGAATTTTCTCCAAAAGTAAAGTAGTTGCAAACTCATCCTTTTAGAAACTTGTTTGGGCTGTTGAGAGGAGTAAAAAACCATCAAAAATTTCAATCCTGCATGATTTTACCAAGAAATGTGATTCTTCATTCAAAACCTGATTTTTGCTATTGGGCTCTATTGAATAATGAATGTTTTGAATTTTCTCCAAAAGTAAAGTAGTTGCAAACTCATGCTTTTAGAGACTTGTTTGGGCTCATGAGAGGAGAAGAAAAACATCAAAAATTTCAGTCCTGCATGATTCTACCAAGAAATGTGTGTTCATTGAAACCGCTGGTTTTTGATAGTTTGGGCCCTATTGAATAATGAATGTTTTGAATTTTCTCCAAAAGTAAAGTAGTTGCAAACTCATCCTTTTAGAAACTTGTTTGGGCTGTTGAGAGGAGTAAAAAACCATCAAAAATTTCAATCCTGCATGATTCTACCAAGAAATGTGATTCTTCATTCAAAACCTGATTTTTGCTATTGGGCTCTATTGAATAATGAATGTTTTGAATTTTCTCCAAAAGTAAAGTAGTTGCAAACTCATCCTTTTAGAAACTTGTTTGGGCTGTTGAGAGGAGTAAAAAACCATCAAAAATTTCAATCCTGCATGATTCTACCAAGAAATGTGATTCTTCATTCAAAACCTGATTTTTGCTATTGGGCTCTATTGAATAATGAATGTTTTGAATTTTCTCCAAAAGTAAAGTAGTTGCAAACTCATGCTTTTAGAGACTTGTTTGGGCTCATGAGAGGAGTAGAAAAACATCAAAAATTTCAGTCCTGCATGATTCTACCAAGAAATGTGTGTTCATTGAAACCGCTGGTTTTTGATAGTTTGGGCCCTATTGAATAATGAATGTTTTGAATTTTCTCCAAAAGTAAAGTAGTTGCAAACTCATCCTTTTAGAAACTTGTTTGGGCTGTTGAGAGGAGTAAAAAACCATCAAAAATTTCAATCCTGCATGATTCTACCAAGACCTGTGATTCTTCATTCAAAACCTGATTTTTGCTATTGGGCTCTATTGAATAATGAATGTTTTGAATTTTCTCCAAAAGTAAAGTAGTTGCAAACTCATGCTTTTAGAGACTTGTTTGGGCTCATGAGCGGAGTAGAAAAACATCAAAAATTTCAGTCCTGCATGATTCTTCCAAGAAATGTGTGTTCATTGAAACCGCTGGTTTTTGATAGTTTGGGCCCTATTGAATAATGAATGTTTTGAATTTTCTCCAAAAGTAAAGTAGTTGCAAACTCATCCTTTTAGAAACTTGTTTGGGCTGTTGAGAGGAGTAAAAAACCATCAAAAATTTCAATCCTGCATGATTCTACCAAGAAATGTGATTCTTCATTCAAAACCTGATTTTTGCTATTGGGCTCTATTGAATAATGAATGTTTTGAATTTTCTCCAAAAGTAAAGTAGTTGCAAACTCATGCTTTTAGAGACTTGTTTGGGCTCATGAGAGGAGTAGAAAAACATCAAAAATTTCAGTCCTGCATGATTCTTCCAAGAAATGTGTGTTCATTGAAACCGCTGGTTTTTGATAGTTTGGGCCCTATTGAATAATGAATGTTTTGAATTTTCTCCAAAAGTAAAGTAGTTGCAAACTCATCCTTTTAGAAACTTGTTTGGGCTCTTGAGAGGAGTAAAAAACCATCAAAAATTTCAATCCTGCATGATTCTACCAAGAAATGTGATTCTTCATTCAAAACCTGATTTTTGCTATTGGGCTCTATTGAATAATGAATGTTTTGAATTTTCTCCAAAAGTAAAGTAGTTGCAAACTCATGCTTTTAGAGACTTGTTTGGGCTCATGAGAGGAGTAGAAAAACATCAAAAATTTCAGTCCTGCATGATTCTACCAAGAAATGTGTGTTCATTGAAACCGCTGGTTTTTGATAGTTTGGGCCCTATTGAATAATGAATGTTTTGAATTTTCTCCAAAAGTAAAGTAGTTGCAAACTCATCCTTTTAGAAACTTGTTTGGGCTGTTAAGAGGAGTAAAAAACCATCAAAAATTTCAATCCTGCATGATTTTACCAAGAAATGTGATTCTTCATTCAAAACCTGATTTTTGCTATTGGGCTCTATTGAATAGTGAATGTTTTGAATTTTCTCCAAAAGTAAAGTAGTTGCAAACTCATGCTTTTAGAAACTTGTTTGGGCTCATGAGAGGAGTAGAAAAACATCAAAAATTTCAGTCCTGCATGATTCTACCAAGAAATGTGTGTTCATTGAAACCGCTGGTTTTTGATAGTTTGGGCCCTATTGAATAATGAATGTTTTGAATTTTCTCCAAAAGTAAAGTAGTTGCAAACTCATCCTTTTAGAAACTTGTTTGGGCTGTTGAGAGGAGTAAAAAACCATCAAAAATTTCAATCCTGCATGATTTTACCAAGAAATGTGATTCTTCATTCAAAACCTGATTTTTGCTATTGGGCTCTATTGAATAATGAATGTTTTGAATTTTCTCCAAAAGTAAAGTAGTTGCAAACTCATGCTTTTAGAGACTTGTTTGGGCTTATGAGAGGAGTAGAAAAACATCAAAAATTTCAGTCCTGCATGATTCTACCAAGAAATGTGTGTTCATTGAAACCGCTGGTTTTTGATAGTTTGGGCCCTATTGAATAATGAATGTTTTGAATTTTCTCCAAAAGTAAAGTAGTTGCAAACTCATCCTTTTAGAAACTTGTTTGGGCTGTTGAGAGGAGTAAAAAACCATCAAAAATTTCAATCCTGCATGATTCTACCAAGAAATGTGATTCTTCATTCAAAACCTGATTTTTGCTATTGGGCTCTATTGAATAATGAATGTTTTGAATTTTCTCCAAAAGTAAAGTAGATGCAAACTCATCCTTTTAGAAACTTGTTTGGGCTGTTGAGAGGAGTAAAAAACCATCAAAAATTTCAATCCTGCATGATTCTACCAAGAACTGTGATTCTTCATTCAAAACCTGATTTTTGCTATTGGGCTCTATTGAATAATGAATGTTTTGAATTTTCTCCAAAAGTAAAGTAGTTGCAAACTCATGCTTTTAGAGACTTGTTTGGGCTCATGAGAGGAGTAGAAAAACATCAAAAATTTCAGTCCTGCATGATTCTACCAAGAAATGTGTGTTCATTGAAACCGCTGGTTTTTGATAGTTTGGGCCCTATTGAATAATGAATGTTTTGAATTTTCTCCAAAAGTAAAGTAGTTGCAAACTCATCCTTTTAGAAACTTGTTTGGGCTGTTGAGAGGAGTAAAAAACCATCAAAAATTTCAATCCTGCATGATTTTACCAAGAAATGTGATTCTTCATTCAAAACCTGATTTTTGCTATTGGGCTCTATTGAATAATGAATGTTTTGAATTTTCTCCAAAAGTAAAGTAGTTGCAAACTCATGCTTTTAGAGACTTGTTTGGGCTCATGAGAGGAGAAGAAAAACATCAAAAATTTCAGTCCTGCATGATTCTACCAAGAAATGTGTGTTCATTGAAACCGCTGGTTTTTGATAGTTTGGGCCCTATTGAATAATGAATGTTTTGAATTTTCTCCAAAAGTAAAGTAGTTGCAAACTCATCCTTTTAGAAACTTGTTTGGGCTGTTGAGAGGAGTAAAAAACCATCAAAAATTTCAATCCTGCATGATTCTACCAAGAAATGTGATTCTTCATTCAAAACCTGATTTTTGCTATTGGGCTCTATTGAATAATGAATGTTTTGAATTTTCTCCAAAAGTAAAGTAGTTGCAAACTCATCCTTTTAGAAACTTGTTTGGGCTGTTGAGAGGAGTAAAAAACCATCAAAAATTTCAATCCTGCATGATTCTACCAAGAAATGTGATTCTTCATTCAAAACCTGATTTTTGCTATTGGGCTCTATTGAATAATGAATGTTTTGAATTTTCTCCAAAAGTAAAGTAGTTGCAAACTCATGCTTTTAGAGACTTGTTTGGGCTCATGAGAGGAGTAGAAAAACATCAAAAATTTCAGTCCTGCATGATTCTACCAAGAAATGTGTGTTCATTGAAACCGCTGGTTTTTGATAGTTTGGGCCCTATTGAATAATGAATGTTTTGAATTTTCTCCAAAAGTAAAGTAGTTGCAAACTCATCCTTTTAGAAACTTGTTTGGGCTGTTGAGAGGAGTAAAAAACCATCAAAAATTTCAATCCTGCATGATTCTACCAAGAAATGTGATTCTTCATTCAAAACCTGATTTTTGCTATTGGGCTCTATTGAATAATGAATGTTTTGAATTTTCTCCAAAAGTAAAGTAGTTGCAAACTCATGCTTTTAGAAACTTGTTTGGGCTCATGAGAGGAGTAGAAAAACATCAAAAATTTCAGTCCTGCATGATTCTACCAAGAAATGTGTGTTCATTGAAACCGCTGGTTTTTGATAGTTTGGGCCTTATTGAATAATGAATGTTTTGAATTTTCTCCAAAAGTAAAGTAGTTGCAAACTCATCCTTTTAGAAACTTGTTTGGGCTGTTGAGAGGAGTAAAAAACCATCAAAAATTTCAATCCTGCATGATTTTACCAAGAAATGTGATTCTTCATTCAAAACCTGATTTTTGCTATTGGGCTCTATTGAATAATGAATGTTTTGAATTTTCTCCAAAAGTAAAGTAGTTGCAAACTCATGCTTTTAGAGACTTGTTTGGGCTTATGAGAGGAGTAGAAAAACATCAAAAATTTCAGTCCTGCATGATTCTACCAAGAAATGTGTGTTCATTGAAACCGCTGGTTTTTGATAGTTTGGGCCCTATTGAATAATGAATGTTTTCAATTTTCTCCAAAAGTAAAGTAGTTGCAAACTCATCCTTTTAGAAACTTGTTTGGGCTGTTGAGAGGAGTAAAAAACCATCAAAAATTTCAATCCTGCAAGATTCTACCAAGAAATGTGATTCTTCATTCAAAACCTGATTTTTGCTATTGGGCTCTATTGAATAATGAATGTTTTGAATTTTCTCCAAAAGTAAAGTAGTTGCAAACTCATCCTTTTAGAAACTTGTTTGGGCTGTTGAGAGGAGTAAAAAACCATCAAAAATTTCAATCCTGCATGATTCTACCAAGAACTGTGATTCTTCATTCAAAACCTGATTTTTGCTATTGGGCTCTATTGAATAATGAATGTTTTGAATTTTCTCCAAAAGTAAAGTAGTTGCAAACTCATGCTTTTAGAGTCTTGTTTGGGCTCATGAGAGGAGTAGAAAAACATCAAAAATTTCAGTCCTGCATGATTCTACCAAGAAATGTGTGTTCATTGAAACCGCTGGTTTTTGATAGTTTGGGCCCTATTGAATAATGAATGTTTTGAATTTTCTCCAAAAGTAAAGTAGTTGCAAACTCATCCTTTTAGAAACTTGTTTGGGCTGTTGAGAGGAGTAAAAAACCATCAAAAATTTCAATCCTGCATGATTTTACCAAGAAATGTGATTCTTCATTCAAAACCTGATTTTTGCTATTGGGCTCTATTGAATAGTGAATGTTTTGAATTTTCTCCAAAAGTAAAGTAGTTGCAAACTCATGCTTTTAGAAACTTGTTTGGGCTCATGAGAGGAGTAGAAAAACATCAAAAATTTCAGTCCTGCATGATTCTACCAAGAAATGTGTGTTCATTGAAACCGCTGGTTTTTGATAGTTTGGGCCCTATTGAATAATGAATGTTTTGAATTTTCTCCAAAAGTAAAGTAGTTGCAAACTCATCCTTTTAGAAACTTGTTTGGGCTGTTGAGAGGAGTAAAAAACCATCAAAAATTTCAATCCTGCATGATTTTACCAAGAAATGTGATTCTTCATTCAAAACCTGATTTTTGCTATTGGGCTCTATTGAATAATGAATGTTTTGAATTTTCTCCAAAAGTAAAGTAGTTGCAAACTCATGCTTTTAGAGACTTGTTTGGGCTCATGAGAGGAGTAGAAAAACATCAAAAATTTCAGTCCTGCATGATTCTACCAAGAAATGTGTGTTCATTGAAACCGCTGGTTTTTGATAGTTTGGGCCCTATTGAATAATGAATGTTTTGAATTTTCTCCAAAAGTAAAGTAGTTGCAAACTCATCCTTTTAGAAACTTGTTTGGGCTGTTAAGAGGAGTAAAAAACCATCAAAAATTTCAATCCTGCATGATTTTACCAAGAAATGTGATTCTTCATTCAAAACCTGATTTTTGCTATTGGGCTCTATTGAATAGTGAATGTTTTGAATTTTCTCCAAAAGTAAAGTAGTTGCAAACTCATGCTTTTAGAAACTTGTTTGGGCTCATGAGAGGAGTAGAAAAACATCAAAAATTTCAGTCCTGCATGATTCTACCAAGAAATGTGTGTTCATTGAAACCGCTGGTTTTTGATAGTTTGGGCCCTATTGAATAATGAATGTTTTGAATTTTCTCCAAAAGTAAAGTAGTTGCAAACTCATCCTTTTAGAAACTTGTTTGGGCTGTTGAGAGGAGTAAAAAACCATCAAAAATTTCAATCCTGCATGATTTTACCAAGAAATGTGATTCTTCATTCAAAACCTGATTTTTGCTATTGGGCTCTATTGAATAATGAATGTTTTGAATTTTCTCCAAAAGTAAAGTAGTTGCAAACTCATGCTTTTAGAGACTTGTTTGGGCTTATGAGAGGAGTAGAAAAACATCAAAAATTTCAGTCCTGCATGATTCTACCAAGAAATGTGTGTTCATTGAAACCGCTGGTTTTTGATAGTTTGGGCCCTATTGAATAATGAATGTTTTGAATTTTCTCCAAAAGTAAAGTAGTTGCAAACTCATCCTTTTAGAAACTTGTTTGGGCTGTTGAGAGGAGTAAAAAACCATCAAAAATTTCAATCCTGCATGATTCTACCAAGAAATGTGATTCTTCATTCAAAACCTGATTTTTGCTATTGGGCTCTATTGAATAATGAATGTTTTGAATTTTCTCCAAAAGTAAAGTAGATGCAAACTCATCCTTTTAGAAACTTGTTTGGGCTGTTGAGAGGAGTAAAAAACCATCAAAAATTTCAATCCTGCATGATTCTACCAAGAACTGTGATTCTTCATTCAAAACCTGATTTTTGCTATTGGGCTCTATTGAATAATGAATGTTTTGAATTTTCTCCAAAAGTAAAGTAGTTGCAAACTCATGCTTTTAGAGACTTGTTTGGGCTCATGAGAGGAGTAGAAAAACATCAAAAATTTCAGTCCTGCATGATTCTACCAAGAAATGTGTGTTCATTGAAACCGCTGGTTTTTGATAGTTTGGGCCCTATTGAATAATGAATGTTTTGAATTTTCTCCAAAAGTAAAGTAGTTGCAAACTCATCCTTTTAGAAACTTGTTTGGGCTGTTGAGAGGAGTAAAAAACCATCAAAAATTTCAATCCTGCATGATTTTACCAAGAAATGTGATTCTTCATTCAAAACCTGATTTTTGCTATTGGGCTCTATTGAATAGTGAATGTTTTGAATTTTCTCCAAAAGTAAAGTAGTTGCAAACTCATGCTTTTAGAAACTTGTTTGGGCTCATGAGAGGAGTAGAAAAACATCAAAAATTTCAGTCCTGCATGATTCTACCAAGAAATGTGTGTTCATTGAAACCGCTGGTTTTTGATAGTTTGGGCCCTATTGAATAATGAATGTTTTGAATTTTCTCCAAAAGTAAAGTAGTTGCAAACTCATCCTTTTAGAAACTTGTTTGGGCTGTTGAGAGGAGTAAAAAACCATCAAAAATTTCAATCCTGCATGATTTTACCAAGAAATGTGATTCTTCATTCAAAACCTGATTTTTGCTATTGGGCTCTATTGAATAATGAATGTTTTGAATTTTCTCCAAAAGTAAAGTAGTTGCAAACTCATGCTTTTAGAGACTTGTTTGGGCTCATGAGAGGAGTAGAAAAACATCAAAAATTTCAGTCCTGCATGATTCTACCAAGAAATGTGTGTTCATTGAAACCGCTGGTTTTTGATAGTTTGGGCCCTATTGAATAATGAATGTTTTGAATTTTCTCCAAAAGTAAAGTAGTTGCAAACTCATCCTTTTAGAAACTTGTTTGGGCTGTTGAGAGGAGTAAAAAACCATCAAAAATTTCAATCCTGCATGATTCTACCAAGAAATGTGATTCTTCATTCAAAACCTGATTTTTGCTATTGGGCTCTATTGAATAATGAATGTTTTGAATTTTCTCCAAAAGTAAAGTAGTTGCAAACTCATCCTTTTAGAAACTTGTTTGGGCTGTTGAGAGGAGTAAAAAACCATCAAAAATTTCAATCCTGCATGATTCTACCAAGAAATGTGATTCTTCATTCAAAACCTGATTTTTGCTATTGGGCTCTATTGAATAATGAATGTTTTGAATTTTCTCCAAAAGTAAAGTAGTTGCAAACTCATGCTTTTAGAGACTTGTTTGGGCTCATGAGAGGAGAAGAAAAACATCAAAAATTTCAGTCCTGCATGATTCTACCAAGAAATGTGTGTTCATTGAAACCGCTGGTTTTTGATAGTTTGGGCCCTATTGAATAATGAATGTTTTGAATTTTCTCCAAAAGTAAAGTAGTTGCAAACTCATCCTTTTAGAAACTTGTTTGGGCTGTTGAGAGGAGTAAAAAACCATCAAAAATTTCAATCCTGCATGATTCTACCAAGAAATGTGATTCTTCATTCAAAACCTGATTTTTGCTATTGGGCTCTATTGAATAATGAATGTTTTGAATTTTCTCCAAAAGTAAAGTAGTTGCAAACTCATGCTTTTAGAAACTTGTTTGGGCTCATGAGAGGAGTAGAAAAACATCAAAAATTTCAGTCCTGCATGATTCTACCAAGAAATGTGTGTTCATTGAAACCGCTGGTTTTTGATAGTTTGGGCCTTATTGAATAATGAATGTTTTGAATTTTCTCCAAAAGTAAAGTAGTTGCAAACTCATCCTTTTAGAAACTTGTTTGGGCTGTTGAGAGGAGTAAAAAACCATCAAAAATTTCAATCCTGCATGATTTTACCAAGAAATGTGATTCTTCATTCAAAACCTGATTTTTGCTATTGGGCTCTATTGAATAATGAATGTTTTGAATTTTCTCCAAAAGTAAAGTAGTTGCAAACTCATGCTTTTAGAGACTTGTTTGGGCTTATGAGAGGAGTAGAAAAACATCAAAAATTTCAGTCCTGCATGATTCTACCAAGAAATGTGTGTTCATTGAAACCGCTGGTTTTTGATAGTTTGGGCCCTATTGAATAATGAATGTTTTCAATTTTCTCCAAAAGTAAAGTAGTTGCAAACTCATCCTTTTAGAAACTTGTTTGGGCTGTTGAGAGGAGTAAAAAACCATCAAAAATTTCAATCCTGCAAGATTCTACCAAGAAATGTGATTCTTCATTCAAAACCTGATTTTTGCTATTGGGCTCTATTGAATAATGAATGTTTTGAATTTTCTCCAAAAGTAAAGTAGTTGCAAACTCATCCTTTTAGAAACTTGTTTGGGCTGTTGAGAGGAGTAAAAAACCATCAAAAATTTCAATCCTGCATGATTCTACCAAGAACTGTGATTCTTCATTCAAAACCTGATTTTTGCTATTGGGCTCTATTGAATAATGAATGTTTTGAATTTTCTCCAAAAGTAAAGTAGTTGCAAACTCATGCTTTTAGAGTCTTGTTTGGGCTCATGAGAGGAGTAGAAAAACATCAAAAATTTCAGTCCTGCATGATTCTACCAAGAAATGTGTGTTCATTGAAACCGCTGGTTTTTGATAGTTTGGGCCCTATTGAATAATGAATGTTTTGAATTTTCTCCAAAAGTAAAGTAGTTGCAAACTCATCCTTTTAGAAACTTGTTTGGGCTGTTGAGAGGAGTAAAAAACCATCAAAAATTTCAATCCTGCATGATTTTACCAAGAAATGTGATTCTTCATTCAAAACCTGATTTTTGCTATTGGGCTCTATTGAATAGTGAATGTTTTGAATTTTCTCCAAAAGTAAAGTAGTTGCAAACTCATGCTTTTAGAAACTTGTTTGGGCTCATGAGAGGAGTAGAAAAACATCAAAAATTTCAGTCCTGCATGATTCTACCAAGAAATGTGTGTTCATTGAAACCGCTGGTTTTTGATAGTTTGGGCCCTATTGAATAATGAATGTTTTGAATTTTCTCCAAAAGTAAAGTAGTTGCAAACTCATCCTTTTAGAAACTTGTTTGGGCTGTTGAGAGGAGTAAAAAACCATCAAAAATTTCAATCCTGCATGATTTTACCAAGAAATGTGATTCTTCATTCAAAACCTGATTTTTGCTATTGGGCTCTATTGAATAATGAATGTTTTGAATTTTCTCCAAAAGTAAAGTAGTTGCAAACTCATGCTTTTAGAGACTTGTTTGGGCTCATGAGAGGAGTAGAAAAACATCAAAAATTTCAGTCCTGCATGATTCTACCAAGAAATGTGTGTTCATTGAAACCGCTGGTTTTTGATAGTTTGGGCCCTATTGAATAATGAATGTTTTGAATTTTCTCCAAAAGTAAAGTAGTTGCAAACTCATCCTTTTAGAAACTTGTTTGGGCTGTTAAGAGGAGTAAAAAACCATCAAAAATTTCAATCCTGCATGATTTTACCAAGAAATGTGATTCTTCATTCAAAACCTGATTTTTGCTATTGGGCTCTATTGAATAGTGAATGTTTTGAATTTTCTCCAAAAGTAAAGTAGTTGCAAACTCATGCTTTTAGAAACTTGTTTGGGCTCATGAGAGGAGTAGAAAAACATCAAAAATTTCAGTCCTGCATGATTCTACCAAGAAATGTGTGTTCATTGAAACCGCTGGTTTTTGATAGTTTGGGCCCTATTGAATAATGAATGTTTTGAATTTTCTCCAAAAGTAAAGTAGTTGCAAACTCATCCTTTTAGAAACTTGTTTGGGCTGTTGAGAGGAGTAAAAAACCATCAAAAATTTCAATCCTGCATGATTTTACCAAGAAATGTGATTCTTCATTCAAAACCTGATTTTTGCTATTGGGCTCTATTGAATAATGAATGTTTTGAATTTTCTCCAAAAGTAAAGTAGTTGCAAACTCATGCTTTTAGAGACTTGTTTGGGCTTATGAGAGGAGTAGAAAAACATCAAAAATTTCAGTCCTGCATGATTCTACCAAGAAATGTGTGTTCATTGAAACCGCTGGTTTTTGATAGTTTGGGCCCTATTGAATAATGAATGTTTTGAATTTTCTCCAAAAGTAAAGTAGTTGCAAACTCATCCTTTTAGAAACTTGTTTGGGCTGTTGAGAGGAGTAAAAAACCATCAAAAATTTCAATCCTGCATGATTCTACCAAGAAATGTGATTCTTCATTCAAAACCTGATTTTTGCTATTGGGCTCTATTGAATAATGAATGTTTTGAATTTTCTCCAAAAGTAAAGTAGATGCAAACTCATCCTTTTAGAAACTTGTTTGGGCTGTTGAGAGGAGTAAAAAACCATCAAAAATTTCAATCCTGCATGATTCTACCAAGAACTGTGATTCTTCATTCAAAACCTGATTTTTGCTATTGGGCTCTATTGAATAATGAATGTTTTGAATTTTCTCCAAAAGTAAAGTAGTTGCAAACTCATGCTTTTAGAGACTTGTTTGGGCTCATGAGAGGAGTAGAAAAACATCAAAAATTTCAGTCCTGCATGATTCTACCAAGAAATGTGTGTTCATTGAAACCGCTGGTTTTTGATAGTTTGGGCCTATTGAATAATGAATGTTTTGAATTTTCTCCAAAAGTAAAGTAGTTGCAAACTCATCCTTTTAGAAACTTGTTTGGGCTGTTGAGAGGAGTAAAAAACCATCAAAAATTTCAATCCTGCATGATTTTACCAAGAAATGTGATTCTTCATTCAAAACCTGATTTTTGCTATTGGGCTCTATTGAATAGTGAATGTTTTGAATTTTCTCCAAAAGTAAAGTAGTTGCAAACTCATGCTTTTAGAAACTTGTTTGGGCTCATGAGAGGAGTAGAAAAACATCAAAAATTTCAGTCCTGCATGATTCTACCA